>NC_055988.1:96842792-97152706 GCF_018446385.1 Zingiber officinale | reverse complement strand
AGGCGCCCTACCCTTTAATATATATAATTTAAGAAGATTTAAAATATTAAAAAGGTTTTAAGGTTTAATGGATTTTGAAAACAAATGATTTTGAAATTTAAGTTGTTAAAATGATTTTGAAATTTAAGTTTTTAAAATAATTTTGAAATTTAAGTTTTTAAAGTAATTTTGAAATTTAAGTTTTTAAAGTAATTTTGAAATTTAAGTTTTTAAAATAAATTTTGAAATTTAAGTTTTTAAAATTATTTTTGAAATTTAAGTTTTTAAAATAATTTTGAAATTTAAGTTTTTAAAATAATTTTGAAATTTAAGTTTTAAAAATAATTTTGAAATTTAAGTTTTTTTTTTAAATAATTTTGAAATAAAGGTAATTAATTTTAATTTCTTAGTCATCTCACCTGATCTAGGTTGTCAATCAGAGAATCCTATAATTGTTGTGAGATGAATTATTGTTGACTTTAAGGGTCTGGTTTAACTTTGTGTTAGATTCAGGTTTAGCTTTGGGTTCAACAAGTAAGCATTCTTTGGATAAACTTCTGGGCTATGGTGAGTCACACGGAGCTCATTAAAGTAACCATGCCTTCGAGGTTTTCCAAATAGTCCTACCCATTGAACTTAATACTAATCCTTGGTCTAACTTGTTAGGATCCATTTAAGGGTAGGTTTGGTCAGTTCCACTTGGCCAAATGCACCAAGTCGAAGCCATATCTTCCTAGACATGCGATGCCCAAGTTTCCCTAACGTACTATCATCCAAAAACTTCACCGGTACTGTGGTTCAAGTTAAACTCAGCTCTTTTTTAAACTAGCATTAATTACCCTGCCGGGTAATCTACTCTTATTTTACCCATTTCGAGTAAATTAGGTTTAGTTACCCTGTCGGGTAGTTCAGTTGGAGGTGCCAGCTAGTTTGGATCCACCATTTAATTTTGAATTTTTAATTTCGATTTTGAATTTTGAATTTAGAAATTTAATTTTGAATTTTTGAATTTTGAATTTAGAATTTAATTTCGAATTTTTTGAATTTTGAATTTTGAATTTTTGAATTTTGAATTTAGAATTTAATTTTGAATTTTTGAATTTCGGATTTAGAATTTTTTGAATTTTTGAATTTAGAACTTCAAGATAGTTTTTCTTTTAGCTTTCCCTCGATCATATCCTCGGTATGGTTTATCGAGGTAGCATATTTGATCCTTCAGAACCCAGTATTGGCCAAGTCCAACTTGATTGATCAATTTGGACTTGGGGACCCATGCTTGGACTGATTTACTATTTTGTTTGTTTATTAAGGATAGATAAGATCTATATTTCTTTTTACTTTTATATCCCAGCCCAGTTTTGTTGTAAATGGCTCTTTGTGTCCCAAGAATTAGATCCAAATTCTTGGAACACAGAGAAAACTTTTCTAAAATAATTTTTAAATCTTTTACCTGATTTTTCAAACTAGAGTTTTCTTCCTCAAGTTTTTGAACTTGAGTAGAGTTTCCAGTTTGAACTTGATTAGGTAAAGAATTAGTGTTTGGCACTTCTTTAAGGACAACTACTTCCTTTAGAAGTGATTTAATCCTAAGGTTTGATTTTGCTAGTTTGCGAAGTAGGTAATTAACTAAATTGTTAAGCCTTGGAATACTTACATTGGATTCTGGCCCTTCTGAAACGGATGCGGATCCGTGGCTTTGCTCGGACTCGGCTTCTGACTCGCTCTCGATGATCTGGTCCCGGGCCATCAGTGCGAGTAGACTTGTTTGATCAAGTTCATCGTTGTCGTCCTCTGAAGAAGATTCGTCCTAGGTTGCTTTCAGGGCCTTCTTTCTTCTTTGCTTTTTGGCCTCCTTTTGGTTGGGACAGTTGGCTTTGATATGCCCCTTCTGGTTGCACCCATAACAAGTGACTTCGAATTTTACCTTTGAGTTCGGTTGAGTCTCCCTGGACTGAACTGCCTTCTTCAGATCTTTCTTGTTGAAGCCCTTCTTCTTCTTGTAGAGCTTCTTCACAAGGTTCACAAGTTCGCTGGTCAGTTCATCCTCTGAATCTTCTGAGTCGGATTCGTCTTCTGATTCCGATTCAATTTTTCGCCGTACTCTTGATTCCCGTGTTCGACTCGTACCTGCAACCAAAGCAATACCCTTCTCGGATGGCTGTGCATTAGTTTGTTCATGAAGTTCAAATTCAGAAAATAACTCGTCTAACTTTAAAGAAGATAAGTCTTTGGAGACCTTGTAGGCATCTACCATTGATGACCACAATGTACTCCTTGGAAACGAATTTAATGCGTACCTTATGACGTCCCGATTTTCGACTTTCTGTCCTATTGCATGAAGAGAGTTAAGAATGTCCTGGATGCGTGCGTGCAGCTGGCTCGCCGTCTCACCTTCCTGCATTTTTAAATTATATAATTTATTAAATAATAAATCACGCTTACTTACCTTGGTTTCCGAGGTGCCCTCGTGAAGTTCGATCAGTTTCTCCCAGAGTTCCTTTGCGGTTGAAAAGGGACAGACTCTGTTGAGTTCCTCCTTGGTAAGACTGCACTGGATGGTGCAGGTAGCTTTGGCGTCGGCTTCCACCTTTTTGATGAAGGCTGGTTCCCAGTTCTCACAGGATTTAGGCTTACCGTCCGTATCAGTTGGTAGTTGCGGTCCTGTCTTGACGATCATCCAGGTGTCGAATTGGATCTTCAGATATATCTCCATTCACCCCTTCCAATATCCGAAGTCTTCTCCAGAAAATAGTGGGGGACGAACAATGCTATATCCTTCTTGTTGAGTCATTTTAGACCTAGATAAGCAAAAACAGAAAGATCTATTCCAAGACTGTGTCTTGGATTAGTAGTGCGGGAGAAAAAAATAATGAGCTCAAATGGTATTGACCAACTTTGAGCAACACTGATTAAAAAATTAGAACTTTAGCTAATTAGCTAATTTCTAATTGACTCCAAAACAAAATACCACGAAAAAAAAATGTTTTGAATGGTGGTTGCACCAGTTCAAAACAACCTCGCTCTGATACCAATTGTTGGATCGAGATCGCGCTAGAGGGGGGGGAGGGTGAATAGCGCTAGCAGCTATTTCGTATGTATCGGAATCAAAAACAACGTTAGAGTAATTAAAGCAGCGGAAAAAATAAGCAAGCACACAAGAACACATGTCGATTTTACTTCGTTCGGAGCCTAAGGCGACTCCTACTCGAAGGCCCGCGATCCTTGATCGCTTCCAGTGGGCAACAACTATAAGCTTGATTATTACAAACTAAGTATTACAAGAGATGCAATAAAAGAAATCTATACCGACGACGAAAACGAGAAATCTCGGAGCTCTGGGTCGTCGGAGACTTGTAGCAGCACTTCCGGGAGTCTTTCGGAGTAGCACGTTGAGTAAAGAAGACTTGGAACACGTTGGATTGAGCTGCTGGTCGAACCCCCTTTATAAACAGTGTTCAAGGCGCCTTAAACAAGCTCCAAGGTGCCTTAAACCTGAATTTTATCCCGATCTGCTCGCTGGGATAATCTTTTGACTACCGCGAACTGAAGGCGTCTTAAACCCATTCAAGGCGCCTTAAATCCCTCCGAGGCGCCTTAAGCCTACTCCTCGCGCCAGCTCAGGATTTTGAACCCAAGGCGCCTCCAAGCCCCATGGAGGCGCCTCGGACACTGTTCATCCGAGGAAAATCATCATTATTTTGTACCTGCAAGATTTGTTAGTCCCAAACAACATCCTGCAACACAAAGTTAGCACAAGATAACATCATGGATAATAAAGAATATTTAAGACAGTCTCCGGACTGTCCGGGTCTGACTTCGAATTTCCTACCGGAAACCCTAGGTCGACCCGACGCCTAGTGTTCCCTCTACGGGGAACGCGTCCTCACCTACTCCACTCAGGAGATTTACCTGTTGCCAGTACGATCCTCCAGATCGACTGGACTTTTGCTCAGCACTCGATACTTCCGGACTTTCTGTTGGACATCCGCTTCCCGGCTAGTCCAGTCTTTCACCTGGCTCGCGACACCAGGACTTTCCACCTAGTGTAACCACCCCCTAGGACTTTTTGCCTGAAGTCATCGACCTGCCAAGACTTTCCGCATAGGGTTACCACCCCCTATGACCTAGGGTTCCCACCCCCTAGGGTTTTATTCCTTTGCCTAACCGCAGTTAGGACTTTCCTGAAATCCTCAGGTAGACTTGTTAGAATACACAACATCTTAACTTTGAATTCTTTGCCATTATCAAAACACGAGTTCGATCGTCGGATGCTTCCCGCACCAACAACATATGTTTAGAATCAGTAAGTTTAGTTCTTCTTATTTCCAGCATGCAGTATTAGTTTGTATGTTTCCTTTATTGGTTTATGAGCATGATTAGCTATACATGTTTAGTATTTCAGTTAGTATGATTCCTTTATTGGTTTATGAGCATGATTAGCTATACATGTTTAGTATTTCAGTTAGTATGATTCCTTTATTGGTTTATGAGCATGATTAGCTATACATGTTTAGTATTTCAGTTAATATGATTCCTTTGCTATTTATGAGCATGAGTAGCTTTACATGTTAGCTTTCAGTTTTAGCATGTTTTTATTTATATACATGCATATCGAGTTTTTGTGAGTTAGATAGCGCTCACTAAGCTTTATGCTTATACTTTGCATTTCCTCCTACTGCAGATAAAGGAAAAGCTAAAGTATGAAAGGAAGGCGACAAGGTGGTGGTGATGAAGCTGTGTGATGGCTGGACTATGGAGAGATCAAGAGTTTGCTAAGGAGTTGTCAAAATTTACCTGTTTAGAGTTTCCTTTTTCATTCTCCTTAATGCTATGATGAAGTTGAGATTGTAATTGGGTCTATTCCGCACTTGTAGCTTGTTATGTCTTATCGTTGGAGTTCTATCTGTTTGCTATTGCTAGAATAATTTCCTTTTAGTTATTTTGACATTATTACTGCGTGGTTGTGAAGTATATATACCGGCCGCATGTGGCTGATGGTTTATTATTTGTTTGTATTGCTGATTTGGTCACCGTTACAGGGGAGACTCTGCCGAAATTTTTCAGTAGGAATTCCTCTACGGCCGTGATAATTCTAAGTGTCGCTAATAATAGCATAAGTGACACTAGTAAGTAGAGTAGTAGTTAGGTAACGGTCACCCTTAGAGAGTAGTAGTAAGAAGGGTGGTCGTTACAGTTGGTATCAGAGCAGTTCCCATTCTCCAGCATCACACACACATCAACATCATCCTTACCGTCTTCAAGTAAGAAAGTATTTAAGTTTTCCTTTTATGCTTTCTTTATTATTTGCAGTATAGAGTATTTGCTTATATGCGCTTAAGTAAGATAGAAGATTTTGTTTCCCTTTTCTATATTCATATATAAGTATGATTAGAAGGATTAGAGAAGCTATCAAGCCTTTTCCTTTGCATAATTACATGTCAAGAAGAGGACGTCCCCGTACCGCTCGTACTGAGGACCAGGCTCAGGAGAACGAAGGGCCAGGAGCAACTGAACCAAATCTCTCTGAAGTTGTTGCTCAACTCCAGAGACAAGTAGCAGAGCAGCAGCAAGTGATCGTCAATCTGATGGCGAATCAGTATCCAGTCCCTCCCACTCCTCCAACGATCAATATGGAGACTCCAGTGGTGACTGAGGTTCCACCAGCCGCCCTGGAAGTTCCCACAGCACCTAGAAGACAAGAAGCATACCTGATACAGTTTCTCAGGCACGACTGAGCCCTGGGATGCTCAGGCTTGGTTCAAGACACTGGAGAGCACCATGGAGCTTCTTGACTGGCCAGAAGTTGAGAAGGTCAAGTGTGCTTCATTTTGCCTATCTGGAGATGCTCGTATGTGGTGGGAGAGAGTTAAAAGCAAGAGAGCAGTCAATCAGATGAGCTGGGCTGACTTTGAAGCAGAGTTTTGTGAAGAATTCTTCCGCCAGCGGATCACCAATAAGCATTATGAGGAGTTCATAGAATTGAGACAAGGTGACTGTCGCTGGAAGAAGCGAAAGAAATTAATCGGCTAGCTCGTCTCGCGAGCTAGTAAGCACGGAGAAAGAACGAGTTAGACCGATGCTCTGATGAGACCAGGGATAGCACTTAATGTGAGTAGTGGAGCTCACCACCTCGGATCGCGAAGAGTCGGTCAGAGCATTAGTCGAGCACTATCTCGACAAAGATCGTGGCACAACGAGCGCAAAGATAAGCCAATCAAGATCAAGATAAGACACCGGGAGTCGAAACCTCAGGCAAATAAGCAGAACTGGAAAGGCAAGGGTAACAAAAGAAAGCAGTGGAACTCAGGAGGTAACCAGAAAGGAGGACCAGCAAATAAGCAGACCAAGTTCCCTCTCTGTCCTAAATGTGGGAGAACCCATCCAGGAGCCTGTCTTTTGGGTAAGACGGGATGTTATTCCTGTGGTCAGGAAGGACACATGGCAAAATATTGTCCTAACAAGTTCAAAGCACCTCAGCCACAACCAATACAATATGGAGGCAAACCTCAGCTACATTATATACCTGCAACTCTGGAAGGACCTCAGCTCAGTCAAGGAAGGTTGGAAGCCCCACCAGTTCCAGCCAGTGCCAGAGTATTCTCCCTCACTAAAGAAGAAGCTGCTAGTGCCTCCACGGTCGTAACAGGTCAAGTAGTTATTTTTCAGCATATAGCTACTGCACTATTTGATACTGGGGCGACCCATTCTTTTGTATCAGTACCCTTTGCCAAAGAATTACAGGTACCTACAGAAAGCATGAACTTCAAGTTCCTGACGACCCTACCTTCTGGGGAAGTCATGGAATCCAACCAGTGGCTTTGGGCTGTACCAGTCAGAATTTCAGACCGTGAGCTATGTGTAAATCTGGTAGTCCTCGCCATACAGGATTTTGATATCATTTTGGGTATGGATTTCCTCAGCAAGTACAGTGATTCAGTGGACTGCCGCAGAAGGAAAGTGATCTTTAGTCCAGAAGGTGAACCATCCTTTGAGTTCACAGGGGTGCCGAAAAGGAAGACCCAGAAGTTCCTTTCTTCTCTCACAGCTCACCAAATGTTAGCTAAAGGGTGTGCTGGTTTTCTTGCGCACATTGTGAGTATAGAAGAACAAGAAGGACCCAAGCAGGAGGAAGTTCGGGTAGTCTGTGAGTATCCAGAGGTATTCCCAGAAGAGCTACCTAGACTACCTCCCAACAGAGAAGTAGAGTTTGAGATTGAACTGGTTCCTGGTACCGGTCCAATTTCAAAAGCTCCATACCGCATGTCTCCAGCAGAGCTAAAAGAGTTACAAGAGCAACTTCAGGAGCTACTTGACAAAGGCTTCATCCGCCCTAGCCACTCACCTTGGGGAGCTCCTGTGTTGTTTGTCAAGAAGAAGGATGGATCTATACGGATGTGCATAGATTATAGGGCTCTGAATCAAGTGACTATCAAGAACAAGTATCCACTGCCCAGAATCGACAACTTATTTGATCAGTTGAGAGGGGCAACAGTGTTCTCCAAGATAGACCTGCGCTCTGGGTACCATCAGTTGAAAGTGAAGGAAAGTGACATACCCAGAACAGCTTTCAGGACTAGATACGGACACTACGAGTTCGTAGTCATGCCTTTTGGTGTGACTAATGCACCTGCAGTTTTCATGGACCTGATGAACAGAGTATTCAGAGAATACCTTGACAAATTTGTCATTGTGTTCATCGACGACATTCTAATTTATTCCAGAACTCCAGAGGAGCATGACACGCACTTGAGGATAGTACTGCAGACTCTTCAGCAAAAGCAGCTTTACGCTAAATTCTCAAAGTGCAAGTTCTGGTTAGATCAGGTGGCATTTCTAGGTCACATAATTTCTAAAGAAGGCATCCAAGTGGATCCAGCCAAAATAGAAGCGGTCAACAATTGGAGCAGACCCAAGAACGCCAGGGAGATCAAAAGCTTCCTTGGTTTAGCTGGGTACTACAGGAAATTCGTGGAGGACTTTTCCAGGATAGCCTCTCCACTAACAGCCCTCACCAGAAAGAACAGGAAGTTTGAATGGTCACATAAATGTGAGCAGAGTTTCCAAGAGCTCAAGAAGAGACTGACCAGTGCTCCTATCCTGACAGTTCCAGAAAGTGACAGGAGTTTTGACATCTACAGTGATGCTTCCAAGATGGGCTTAGGAGCTGTACTCATGCAGGAAGGAAAAGTGATAGCTTATGCTTCCACACAACTCAAAGATTATGGAAAAAACTACCCCACTCATTATCTTGAGTTGGCAGTTGTGGTCTTTGCACTAAAACTCTGGTGACATTATTTGTATGGCGTTCAGTGCAGAATTTTCACAGACCATCATAGTCTTAAGTACTTTTTCACTCAAAAGGACTTAAACATGAGACAACGTAGGTGGCTAGAGTTGGTCAAAGATTATGACTGTGAAATCCTCTACCACCCAGGCAAAGCTAACAAAGTGGCAGATGCACTAAGCAGAAAATCCAGTGCATCCCTGATGTCTTTGTCATCATTAGCCCTACCACTGCAGAAGGAGTTGTCAGATTTTGGAATGGAAATTATTTATGGGCAACTCTCTGCATTGACCTTAGAGTCAACCCTGCTTGAGGATATACAGAGAAAGCAAAGTGAAGATCCAGATATCCAAAAGATCAAGCAAGGGATACAAGAAGAGGGGAATTCAGAGTTTCGAGTATCAGACAGTGGAATTCTTTATCAGGGGAGCCGCCTTTGTGTCCCCAATGATGAAGAGCTGAGAAAGAAAATTTTAGAAGAAGCTCATAGTACACCTTACTCCATGCATCCTGGTTCTACCAAGATGTATCAAGACGTGAAACAGAGATTCTGGTGGTCTGGACTCAAAAGAGATGTAGCTAAATATGTCAGTACCTGCCTGACATGTCAGAGGGTCAAAGCAAAACACCAGAGACCAGGAGGAGTTCTACAGCCTCTTCCTATACCAGAGTGGAAGTGGGAAGACATATCCATGGACTTCATAACAGGTCTCCCAAGAACCACAAATGGGTATGATGCGATATGGGTGATAGTGGACAGATTGACCAAGTCTGCTCATTTTCTAGCCATCAAGGTGTCCCACTCTATAGAGCAGTTGGCACTGCTGTATGTTAAAGAGGTGATCAGACTTCACGGAGTTCCTAAATCTATTGTTTCTGATAGAGATGGGCGCTTCACCTCTCACTTCTAGGAATGTGTTCAGACTGCACTAGGCACCAAACTTAAGTTCAGCACAGCCTTCCATCCTCAGACTGATGGACAGATAGAGCGAGTAAATCAGATTCTAGAAGATATGCTCAGAGCTTGTGACTAGATTTCAAGGGAAGTTGGTGTAAGTACCTGTGCTTAGCTGAATTTGCCTACAACAACAGCTATCAGGCCACCATCAAGATGGCACCTTATGAGGCGCTGTATGGCAGGAAGTGCAGATCACCCATTTGCTGGCAAGAAGAAGGTGAGAGAAAAGAAATGGAAGTAGAACTGGGCATTCAGACAGAACTGATATATGAGACTACTCAGGCTATCCAGAAGATCAGACAGAGGATTGAGACTGCCCAGAGTAGACAGAAGAGTTATGCTAACATACGTCGTAGGCCACTTGAATTCCACGTAGGGGATTCAGTCTTTCTCAAGGTCGCTCCTATGAAGGGAGTGATGAGATTTGGCAAGAAGGGCAAATTAAGTCCTCGTTATGTAGGACCTTACCTGATCACAGAAAGGATTGGGAAAGTAGCTTACAAGCTGGATTTACCACAGGACATGTCGGAAATACATAACGTATTTCATGTCTCCATGCTAAAGAAGTGCATTCACGACCCTAGCCAAGTGATTCAGCCTCAGACAGTGCAGATCCAAGAGGATCTTAGCTACGAGAGCAGACCTACACAGATAGTGGACAGAGCGGTCAAGAGACTAAGAAACAAAGAAGTGCCACTAGTGAAGGTCATCTGGCAGAACCAGAAGCACGAGGAAGTCACTTGGGAACGTGAGGACAGTATGAGACAGAAATATCCAAAGCTATTCTAAGTTCGAGGACGAACTTTTAATAAGGTATGGGGGATTGTAACAACCTAATTTTCCCTATTTCGAGTTCTAAATGTCCTTAAAAATATCTGAAAATACTTTTAAAATGTTCTAGAGATTTTTAGAAGTTTTTAGAGTATTTTTACACAATTTTTGGAGGTCGTTTGATATTTTTACAAAACGAAAGAAGTTTGGACAAAAAATTGTCCAAGCCGAGATTCGAACCCACGACCCCGACCGAGCCAAACCTAAACCGAACCCAGCCCAACCAACTGGTCTGCAGTTGTTTTGTGAGTAAGAAGGGAAGCGAATATATTTAAGTAGTAGTTGATGACAGAAGTTTTAGGTATTAAAAGGAGAACTTAGGTTTTAGCCGAAACCTAATTTTCCTTCTCTTCTTTCTCTTCACGCGCGACGGCGTTCCTGTGCTCGGGCGAAAACAATACCGAGCCTAGGGCATCGACTTCGACGGCCGGCTGAGCACCTTTTTCGTGAGATCTTCACACGGTGGTGGTCACCTCGTCGAGGAGAGCACACGGGTGTCAAGGGCTCGCCGAAACAGCTACACCTCCGAAGCCCTAGAGGTCGTCTCCGTCGGTTGTAAGTGCAAGAACAAGGGGTGAGTTGCTTCTCACCTGTAGTAGGAGTAGTTCCGCGACATTGATCTTCTTTTCCTTTTGATTTCGGAATTTGATTTCCCTCCTTATCATCCACAGCATGCTCCTTTGTTCCGAATTTTCTGTGAAGCTTGCTGCCATGTTTGCTGCCGTGAGTTTCATTAAGGATACAAGAGGGGAATTTGTTTAGGTTTTGATATTGGGTTTGATCTTACCGTGTAGATTATAGCATTTTCTGCCATAGGTTTTTCTATTAAACCTGAAAAGAGCAGCCCTATATTTAGTATATCTGGTTAGACCCTTTTTGTGTTGTATAGTGGCTTTGTTTTCCTTGCTTCGGTTTTGTACAGCATTAGGATAGCTTGGAATTAAAGACTAGTTGATCTATTAAATTTATTATAGTTACTACACTAATCAGCTTAGGAGATGTAGAAACATGGAACAATTAGAATTGTAGCTTAAATTCTACTATGCACGAGCAGATTTTTGAAACTTGCTGTGAGGTTTCGGTTTGCGCTATGAAAGGGGCACAAACAATCTTATTTTCTGTGGTATTTGCAGTAGATATGGACAACTCCAATTGGAGTATAGAATAGCCTTCCTTGGTGTATTTCTGCAGATACGGGCAGCTTCATTTGGAGCATAGAACATCCCTCCTCCTTGTGTAGTTTTCCATGCTTCATTTAGTAACTTAACAATAGCCTATGTTTGTTATCATGTGTACGTGTACAGAAGTTTTCATTGCTATCAGTTGAGAATGTGCAGCATCTTAGTTTTGATTCCTCCTTCCTAATTACCATACATGAACAACCCCTTATTTTGGGTAGATAGTTTAAGAAGTTTGTTAGTATTAACAAGCATGAATAGATTCTTATTATGTTAGTATGAATAGCATTTTAGTTAAATGTTCCTTTGCAATTAACTAGCACGAACAACAATATTGTACATTACAAGTTTGGTTTTCTTGCTGGTTTACTAAGCATGAACTAGACAACTTGTATGAAAGTAAGCAGTTTAGGCTTCTTTAAGTTCCAGCAAGTTAAATCTTTTGTTACCATGCTAGTATTCAGTTTTAAGATCTTATTTTTAGCCATTTAATTTTAAGCAGGCAGGATTAGATTTTTTCTTGCTACTACACAAGCATGTTAAACTCTTCTAGAAAATTATGAGAAGTAATAAGTAAGAAAAGGCCAAGGTCTTAAACCTGATCCTAAATTCCAGCATTTGAGGATTAGCAACACGCAAGGTGCTTGAAGAAATGCCAAGGCATTTTATATTAGAAGAGCTAAAAGAATAACAAGTATAAGGAAGTTATAGTTAAAAAAGAAAATAAGTATTTTACTTTTAAATGGCATGTACCGGACACAGGGTCCATTGGGTGGGCTCCTAGATCGCCCCTAGGCACAAGATCGCCTAGAAGTACCTTAGTAGTTTCGGGATTAGCTACCTCTACTCTTATTAAGGATGCACGTAAATTGGTACAATGCCGGGCCCAAGAGAAGTTTATTATTATTTTGAAGTATAAAAGTATTAAAGTATAAGTATTAAACAAGTGAAACAAGCTTCACATATGTTTAGAATCAGTAAGTTTAGTTCTTCTTATTTCCAGCATGCAATATTAGTTTGTATGTTTCCTTTATTGGTTTACGAGCATGATTAGCTATACATGTTTAGTATTTCAGTTAGTATGATTCCTTTATTGGTTTATGAGCATGATTAGCTATACATGTTTAGTAGTTTAGTTAGTATGATTCCTTTGCTATTTATGAGCATGAGTAGCTTTACATGTTAGCTTTCAGTTTTAGCATGTTTTTATTTATATACATGCATATCGAGTTTTTGTGAGTTAGATAGCACTCATTAAGCTTTATGCTTATAGTTTGCATTTCCTCCTACTGCAGATAAAGGAAAAGCTAAAGTTTGAAAGGAAGGTGACAAGGTGGTGGTGATGAAGGTGTGTGATGGCTGGATTATGGGGAGATCAAGAGTTTGCTAAGGAGTTGCCAAAATTTACCTGTTTAGAGTTTCCTTTTTCATTTCTCCTTAATGCTATGATGAAGTTGAGATTGTAATTGGGTCTATTCTGTACTTGTAGCTTGTTATGTCTTATCGTTGGAGTTCTATCTGTTTACTATTGCTAGAATAGTTTCCTTTTAGTTATTGTGACATTATTACTGCGTGGTTGTGAAGTATATATACCAGCCGCATGTGGCTGATGGTTTATTATTTGTTTGTATTGCTGATTTGGTCACCGTTACAGGGGAGACTCTATCGAAATTTTTCGGTAGTAATTCCTCTAGGGCCGTGATAAATCTAAGTGTCGCTAATAATAGCATAAGTGACACTAGTAAGTAGAGTAGTAGTTAGGTAACGGTCACCCTTAGAGAGTAGTAGTAAGAAGGGTGGTCGTTACAGCCCTCGAGTATATTAAGTGAGCGAGGGATCAGTAGAAAATACTTTTGTAAGGTTTTGAATGTACTGTCGTTCGGCAGTGATCTATTATCAATGAAATCCTTTTCCGTTCTTCATATGCCATCTATTATGCCATCTATTTGCTAAGTATCCGGCTATATAGTTCCGATCGGTTGTCCGTATTTCCGTTATTGAAATATTCGCTAAGATCGTACCTTCGGGGTTTACAATCATCGCTCGACTATAGATTTTAATGTCGCCGCTTGACGGTCTTGAGAGCGGGATTTTTATAGTCGCCGCTTCGACTCTAGGGTTTAACGTCGCCGCTCGACGATCTTCAGAGCGTGCTTTTTATAGTCGCCGCTTCGACGCTGGGGTTTAACGTCGTAGCTCGACGGTTTTCGAGGCGGGGTTTTTATAGTCGCCGCTTTGACTCTGGGGTTTAACGTCGCCGCTCGACGGTCTTCAAAGCGGACTTTTTATAGTCGCCACTTCGACTCTGGGATTTAACGTCACCGCTCGACAGTCTTCGAGGCGGGATTTTTATAGTCGCCGCTTCAACTCTGGGGTTTAATGTCGCCGCTCCACGGTCTTCGAGGCAGGGTTTTTATAGTTGCCGCTTCGACTCTGGGGTTTAACGTCGCCACTCGACGGTCCTCGAGGCGGGGTTTTTATAGTCGTCGCTTCGACTCTGGGGTTTAACGTCGCCGCTCGACGGTCTTCAGAGCGAACTTTTTATAGTCGCCGCTTCGACTCTGGGGTTTAACGTCGCCGCTCGACGGTCTACGAGGCGAGGTTTTTATAGTCGCCACTTCGACTCTGGGGTTTAACATCACCGCTCGACAGTCTTCGAGACGAGATTTTTATAGTCACCGCTTCGACTCTGGGGTTTAACGTCGCCGCTCGACGGTCTTCAAAGCGGGTTGGTCGCTCGGCAATACCTTTGTAAACCCTGGCTTTTGATTTTAATCTTGCAGCCGAAGGACGTAGAAAAAATAGAGATTACATGGCATTAATTACATCAGCGCACCTTTTATCCAGCTCGGTACGGCTGGAGGTGGTTTGCACTCCACAGATGCTCTAGCCTCCGCCCATCCTCATCCTCTAGGTAATAAGCGCCCGACCGGAGCTTTTCCATTACCTTGAAGGGTCCGGCCCAAGGAGCCTCCAGCTTGGCAATGTCGCCGACTAGCTTCACTTTCTTCCATACGAAATCGTCGACCTGAAAAGATCTAGGTATTACCCGTCTGTTGTAGTTCTGGCGCATCCTCTGTCGGTAGGCTGTCAGCCGGACAGCTGCTTTGGCGCGCACTCGTCCACCAAGTCCAGCTCCAGGAATCTCCGCTCAGTGTTGTCTTCGCTATACTGCTGCACACGATTGGACTCAACTCCGACTTCCATAGGGGCGACTGCTTCGCCTCCACAAACTAACTAGAACGGGGTCACTCCCGTCCCCTCCTTTGGAGTCGTGCGGATCACCCATAACACGCCAGGAAGCTCGTCTACCCAGCTGCCTCTGACATAGTCGAGCCAAACTCGAAGAATTCGTAGAATCTCTCGATTGGCGACTTCAGCTTGTCCGTTACTCTGGGGATATGCTACAGAGGTGAAGGCTTGGTGAATCCCGTACCCCTCACACCATTCTTTGAGATGTTGTCCAGCGAACTGTCTTCCGTTGTTGGAGATGAGCCGACGCGGGATTTCAAACCGGCATATAATGTGTTGCCAGATGAATTTCATAACCATCTGCTCGGTTATTCTCGCGAGTGGCTTGGCCTCGACCCATTTGGAGAAGTAGTCCGCTGCGACGAGCAGGAACTTTCGTTGGTCGGTCGTCATGGGGAAGGGCCCCACTATATCCATGCCCCACTAGTCGAACGGGCAGGATACGATGACCGCCTTCATCTCCTTCGCAGGTCAGTGCGAGAGGCTGTGGTACTTCTGGCATGACAAACAGGTGGACACTATCCGACCGGCATATGTTTGGAGGGTTGGCCAAAAATATCCAGCCAGCAGTATCTTTCTAGCCAATGACCGACCGCCTGGGTGTCCTCCGTAAGTTCCCTGATGAACCTCCCGTAGAATGTAGTCGATGTCCTCTGGCTCTACGTATTTGAGTAGGGGTCGGTGTTGGTTGCTACTCGGAATACCATTCTGTTTTCCCTGTACAAAAATTTGTACAAGCATAGAACTTAACCTAGCTATCCATGTGCTATACTGAAGTTAAACTTGGATTGCAAACGATGCTTAACATTATTAATCCAAGCTGCTCTTCAGAAGTTAAACTTGGATTGAAAACGATACTTAACATTTTTACTCCAAGTTTAATCGATGTGATCTTCCTAAGTTAAACCATATTACAGAAGATGATTAAATATCTATTTCAAAGATTGGCTTCCAGGTTAAACATGGCGAGGCACTAGGCCTTCTTGATTATGGGATCATCCACCACTTCCTAGACAAAGTCTTTCAAAGAATTTGGATATTTAACTTCTTACAGTAACCCTAGGTTTAACTACATAGACCGCAATAGAAACACAAGATCAAAGCGTAAAATCAAAATACAAAATTGATAGCACGAAATCGAAATATAAAATCACTAGCCTCTTATGTTGGTGTTTCAGAATCCATGCAAAGAAAATTAACTAATTAATTCGAAGCGAAAACCATTAATTAGTTATACCTTTCTTTGTAGCTAAAGACCTCTTGATCTTATGTTGTATTCCTCTCCTCCTCTTGGACATTGTGTGGGCAACGATCTACCAAGATAAAATCCACCCGAACCACTTCTTCTCCTCCAAGACTCTCGAGCCACCAAGGGATGCGAAAATAGGAAACTCTTTCTCTTCTTCTTCCCCTCCAAGCAACCGACCATCTAGGTACTTCTTGTCTTCTCCTTCTTCTTTTTCAAACTCCGACCTTATAAGGAAGAAAATGAGGAAGAAGGGAATATAGATGCCGCCGACCTTAAGGGAAGATAGAAGGAGAGGGCCGGCCACAAGCAAGGAGAAGAGGAGAATAATAATATGTGTTACACCATAAGGCATCACCTCCTCTTCTTTTATAATCATTGCTCATGGCAAAAAAGAAAGTTTTAAACATAATTAAAACTTCCTTATTTGTGGCCTCCCTTTAAAAAAGGAAATTTTAACAACAATTAAAATCTCTTTTCTAAATTTCCTATTGTACATAGCAATAAAGGAAAGTTTTAAAATTAATCTCTCTTTTAAATCATGTATACATCTACAAAAAAAGAAAGATTTATCAAAAATTAAAATCTCTCTTTTAAGGAAAGATTTTAAAATCTAAAACTCTCTTTTAAAACCATGTGGATGGCTATAAAAGGAAAGATTAAAATCTCTCTGTTAAATTCCCTTAGTAGATGACTATAAAAGAAAAAGTTTTAAACAAAATTAAAATTTTTCTTTTAACCATTGTAGATAACTACAAAAAAGGAATGATTTTAACAAAAATAAAATCTCTCTTTTAACCATTGTAGATAACTACAAATAAGGAAAGATTTTAATAAAATTTTATTTTTAATAAAAAAACTTCCTTTTCCTTTTACTTTGGTCGGCCCCATGCTTGGTCACCAAGCATGGCTTGGTCGACCCCTACTTGGGCTCCATGAAGGACTTGGCCGCCCACATCTTGGACACCAAGATGTGCTTGGACGACCACAACATGGACTAGAAGATGGGCTTAGGGTGGATACAAGGCTTTATAGAGGCTACAACAGGGACCGAGAGGAGAAATTGATTTTGGTCTCCCGATGAGCTTGAGCTTCCTGTGTTTATCCCGAACACCCAACTCAAGTTTATCAATAATAACTCATATCACTAAAGAGTTATTATTGAACTACCGTACTAATCCCAAATTACATTATGGGCTCCTTCTTATCATGAGTGTGTTAGTCTCCCTTGGTTTAAGATATCGAATGCCCACTAATTAAATGTGTTACTGAAAACTCATTTAGTTAATATCTAGCTCCAAGAGTAGTACCACTCAACTTCATTGTCATGCTAGACTAAGTCCACCTGCAGGGTTTACATGACAATCCTTATGAGCTCCTCAAGGGGACATCATCAACCTAGATTACTAGGACACAATTTCCTTCTATAATCAACAACACATCATATAAATAATATCATTTCCCAACTTATCAGGCCTATTGATTTAACGAACTAAATCTCATTGATAAATTAAAGAAATAAATACTAAGTATATGTGATTGTTATTATATCGGGATTAAAAGTATGCACATCCATAATAACAGAAGTTTTATTCTTTTATGCAGTTAGTATAAAAAGAAACAACCTCAAATGGTCCTGCTCAATACACACATAGTGGACTAGTGTAACTTTATAGTCAAGATAAACTAATACCAAATTACACTACAATCATTCCAATAATTTATCCCAATCCATCTTGGTTGTGAGCTACTATTTATAATTTATAAGGAACTGATAACATGATCTTCTATGTGGCACCACACATCATGTTATCTATAATATAAATTAAATGGACAACTGCATTTAACATAAATGCAGACATTTGACCAATGTGATTCTTATATTCATACAAAAAGCTAAGCTTTTATTATACATCCCAACAATCTCCCACTTATACTAAAAGACTATGTTGTCATATATGCTGTCATACATCTGATTCTCATCCTCTCAACATGTCGATCAAAAGCTCTTGCTAGAAGGGTCTTAGTGAAAGGATCTGCCAGGTTATCTTCTGATGCAATCTTGGCGACTACAACCTCTCCTCGTATTAGGTGGTACTTGCGCTCTATGTGTTTACTTGCCTTATGGACTCATGGTTCCTTCGAGTTTGCTACTGCACCACTATTATCACAATAATTTTGGGCAAACCAGGAATCACATCTAAGTCCATTATGAAGTTTCTGAGTCATACATCTTCTATGGCTGCTTCAGAGGCTGCCACATACTCAGCTTTCATGGTGAAGTCCGAAACACATTTCTGCTTAACACTCCTCCATTGTTATGGCTCCACCACCTAAAGTAAACACAAAACCCCGAGGTTGACTTACTATTGTCCCATTCAGTCCGAATCCATGTAACCCACAGGGAGAAAATTATCTGCCTTGTAAACTAGCATATAATCTTTAGTCCTTATATGCTTTTACGACAGTCCAATGTCCCGGTCTTGGGTTACTTTGATATCTCCTAACCATGTCCACGACAAAACAGATATCCGGTCTCGTACAAAGCATCGCATACATTAGACTTCCTACAGCCGAGGCATAAGGAACTACCTTCATGTCCTCTATCTCTTTTGATAAGGGTACTACATACCGAAAAGGCAAGAAACCTTTCTTGGAGTTTTGCACGCTAAAACGAGCAAGGATAGTATTGATGTATGAAGCTTGGGATAAGGACAATATCCTTTTCTTGCAATCCCTTACTTTGATCCCAAGAATATGTCCATATTCTCCCAAGTCCTTCATATCAAAACACTTGGACAACCATACCCTTACGTCTGACAATCACTTTGGCATTGTTGTCAATGAGAAAAATGTCATCTACGTATAGTACAAGAAATACCACCACATTTTCGTCACTCTTCTTGTATACACAAGACCCATCTGGTCACTGAATAAATCCATAAGACTGGATCACTTCATTAAACCAGATGTTCTAAGATCTCTTGCTTCATCATATGTCCAGGGATCAGGTTCATGTTCACCAGGGATCAAGTCCAAAGACTCTCCCAAAAACAACCCTCCCACTGTGATGAGGCATTACTTGTAATTGTGCATCATTTGTGACACGTGTTCCAGTTTCTTGTGGTATCTCATCTTGTACCGTTGGTACTAAAGTAGACGTGTCTTCTCTAATTTCATCAAGAACAATTTTACTCATGGGCTTGTGGTTTATTACATAGTCCTCTTCTAAAAATCGGGCATTGGTGCTAACAATGACCTTCTGATTTTTTTAAGACTATAAAATAATCCTTCTTTCGTTCCTTTAGGATAACCCACAAACAGGCGAACTTTTGTACATAATTCCAACTTATCAGTGTCTCCCTTCAGCACATGTGCTGGACTACCCCAGATCCGAATATGTTTCAGACTAGGCTTACGCCCATTCCACAATATAATTCTGTGGGAGTAAAGGGTACTGACTTAGAAGGTACCAAGTTCAGAATGTACACTGCCATTTCCAGAGCATATTCCTAAAATGAATTTTGTTGTATCGTGGGAGTTAATAGATTTAGAGTATACAAATTGTCAGCCAACGTACCAGAACATATAAATACTCTATTTTGTTTACCAAAAGAAACATAATATCCATCCATAATTTTAGAAACTGAAATCAAATTCTTTCTAAAACTTAGTATATAAAGATAATTTCTCAAAATCAATATTTTATTCCTATCTAAAGATAGATAAGCATCTCACACTGCAATAGCCGCCACTTTCATAGCATTGCCCATGTAGACGGTAATCTCCTCTTCATGTAGTCGTCGAGTTTCCTGAAACCCATGCAATGAATTACAAACATGATCAGTGTCTGTACACCAGGTACTGGTAGATAATACCACTAAACATGTTTTAACTACTAGAGAATAAGATATACCTTTATTGTTCTCCTTTCTAAAAGGACAGTCTACCTTGCAATGTCCAGACTGCTTGCATGTGAAGCACTTGCCCTTCGGCTTCTTCACACCTACTTTCGGTCCAGTCCCTAGAGATTGATTCACTTTCTTTGCTTGTTTCTTCTTCTTCATGCCTTTCGGTTTAGAAGGAGAAACGTTCTCAGCAATGTGAATTTGAGAACTTTGATGAAATAGCCTTTCTGCTGCTTGAAGTTCTATAAGAAGTTCTGCCAACGAATATGTCCTTTTGTTCATATTGTAGTTCAGGCGGAACTGCTCAAAACTTTTAGGCAGTGTTTGGAGAATGATATCGACCTGAGTTTCCCTATCGATTTCATCTTCAAGAATTTCTATCTCATTTAAATGAGCCATCATCTTGAGGATATGATCCCTCACGGGTGTCCCCTCAGTCATGGTGGTCGTCATCAAGTTTCTTATAGCCTTCTGCCTAGCAGCCCGATTCTGGTGTCCGAAAAGTTCCTTGAGATTGCACATCAT
Source organism: Zingiber officinale (assembly GCF_018446385.1). Taxonomy (NCBI): domain Eukaryota; kingdom Viridiplantae; phylum Streptophyta; class Magnoliopsida; order Zingiberales; family Zingiberaceae; genus Zingiber; species Zingiber officinale. Next base: position 97,132,545 of record NC_055988.1, on the reverse strand, counting down.
GTCATAAGCAGTAGGAATGACCTGATACTGATGTTGCAACACATTTGACATAGAAGTCAAAATGTAACATCGTGCCATCTCATCTGCTCTAATCCATTTTTTATGACACTCAATCTCCTCTTCACTAGAATCACTATTAGGCAAGCTTGGACAGATCTCAAAAAGTATGAACTTATAGCCTTCAGTAGTTAAGACAATGTCCAGGTTTCGTTTCCAATCAATGTAATTGGGACTAGTAAGTTTGTTCTCTTTCAATATAATAACAAGGGGATTGAAGGTCATCATAAGAATCACAAAACATTTGGTCAAGACCTTAGAATTTAAAATAATATTGATTCCTCAAACAATATTATTTAAATTCATCAACACCTCAAACACCGTGAATTTTGTATGCCACGATAGTGTGGACGTATACAAATTCAAACATTTGTAAAAGGAGGGTTTTACCTATTAATTATCTTGTCAACCTAACTTTATGAAAAATAAAATTATCTCAAACACCGTGAATTCTGTATGCCACGATAGTGTGGATGTATACAAATTCAAACATTTGTAAGAGAGGGTTTTACCTATTACTTTTATTATCTTGTCAACCTAACTTTATGACAATTAAAATTACCTCAAACACCATGAATTCTGTATGCCATGATAGTATGGACGTATAGAAATTCAAACATTTGTAAGAGGGAGATTTACCCATTAATTTTATTATCTTGTCAACCTATCTTTATGACAAATAAAATTACCTCAAATACCGTGAATTCTGTATGTCACGATAGTGTGGACGTATACAAATTCAAACATTTGTAAGAGGGGGTTTTACCCATTAATTTTATTATCTTGTCAACCTAACTTTATGACAAATAAAATTATCTCAAACACCGTGAATTCTGTATGCCACGATAGTGTGGATGTATACAAATTCAAACATTTGTAAGAGGGAGTTTTACTCATTAATTTTATTATCTTGTCAACCTAACTTTATGACAAATAAAATTACCTCAAACACCGTGAATTCTATATGTCACGATGGTGTAGATGTATACAACTTCAAACATTTGTAAGAGGGGGGTTTACCCATTAATTTTATTATCTTGTCAACCTATCTTTATGGAAAATTAATAGTTGGTTTTTCTTTGGTCACACAAATAATAGCAGTGACTCCGATGGGAAGGATACTATTAAATGTGCCTAAGTGTATACCATTACTTGATACTAGGTCCATTAAATAGGATTGTGCCCCTTCAGATGGAGAAGATCACACGCTCCTAAATAATTTCCTATAATCATCCATTAAGGAAGTTTGATCTAGTGATCCACAAATAAACTCATTCGATGTGGAGGAAGGCACTCAGAGCCAACGCACAAGTTTGAATGCATCATTTACAAACCAGTAATGGAGACCGTGGAATTTAAATAAATTCCCTATCCCACTTAGTTATTTAGAGATGAGGAATTTTAACATGCGCACAAGTACACAAACACAAGCACACACAGCATAAAAGGCAATAAATAAGAAAAATAATTTTCTAACTATTATGGCCTCATCCAATGCTGTCCTCCGTATGCCACCAACCCTATCCGCCACCAAAGGGTTTACCTCGTCGCGTCCATTATGCTTCCTTTTTCCGCTGCGCCTCTGGTCCTCAAATAGTACCATGCCTCGCAAGGAAACGATTTGCGACAAAAAATAAAATTTTACATTTATCGATCCTATATTCCAAGAAGGAATATACATGTAATCTAGATCGAACAGAATGTAAAACCCTAAAACTAATACAGCTCCTGCTGTATTTAATAATTACAATCATCTACACATATAAAATGCCCTCGAAATGTCCAAGGGTCCAATCACACACAATCACAATAGGCCATAATAGTTGGAGCCTGCAACCACAGAGTTAATCTATTTGCACATGCTACTATTATCCTGCCTAAACTTATGTATGAAAAGTGCATAATTAACTGAAAACCCAACACACAGAGGTAAAAACCTAGCTCTGATACCAATTGTTGGTTGCTACTCGGAATACCGTTCTATTTTCCTGTACAAATATTTGTACAAGCACAGAACTTAACCTAGCTACTCATGTGCTCTACTGAAGTTAAACTTGGATTGCAAATGATGCTTAACATTATTAATCCAAGCTGCTCTTCAAAAGTTAAACTTGGATTGGAAACGATACATAACATTTTTACTCCAAGTTTAATCGATGTGATCTTCCTAAGTTAAACCATATTACAGAAGATGATTAAATATCTATTTCAAAGATTGGCTTCCAGGTTAAACATGGCGAGGCACTAGGCCTTCTTAGTTATGGGATCATCCACCACTTCCTAGACAAAGTCTTTCAAAGAATTTGGATATTTAACTTCTTACAGTAACCCTAGGTTTAACTACAGAGACCACAACAGAAACACAAGATCGAAACACAAAATTGAAATACAAAATCGATAGCACGAAATCGAAACATAAAATCGCTAGTCTCTTATGTTGGTGTTTCAGAATCCATGCAAAAAAAATTAACTAATTAATTCAAAGCGGAAACCATTAATTAGTTATATCTTTCTTTATAGCTAAAGACCTCTTGATTTTCTGTTGTATTCCTCTCCTCCTCTTAGACATTGTGTGGGCAACGATCTACCAAGATAAAATCCACCTGAACTACTTCTTCTCCTCCAAGACTCTCAAGACACCAAGGGATGCCAAAATAGGAAACTCTTTCTCTTCTTCTTCCCCTCCATGCAACCGGCTACCTAGGTACTTCTTGTCTTCTCCTTCTTCTTCTTCAAGCTCCGGCCTTAGAAGGAAGAAAAGGAGGAAGAAGGGAATATAGATGCCGCCAACCTTAAGGGAAGAGATAAGGAGAGGGCCGGCCACAAGCAAGGATTAGAGGAGAATAATAATATGTGTTACACCATAAGGCATCACCTTCTCTTCTTTTATAATCCTTGGTCATGGCAAAAAAGGAAAGTTTTAAACATAATTAAAACTTCTTTATTTGTGGCCTCCCTTTAAAAAAGGAAATTTTAACAACAATTAAAGTCTCTCTTTTCTAAATTTCCTATTGTTCATGGTAATAAAGGAAAGTTTTAAAATTAATCTTTCTCTTTTAAATCATATATACATCTATAAAAAAGGAAAGATTAAAATTAAAACTTCTCTTTTAAATCATGATTACAAAAAAGAAAAATTTTATCAAAAATTAAAATCTCTCTTTTAAGGAAAGATTTTAAAATCTAAAACTCTCTTTTAAAACCATGTGGATGCCTATAAAAGGAAAGATTAAAATCTCTCTTTTAAATTTCCTTAGTAGATGGTTATAAAAGGAAAAGTTTTAAACAAAATTAAAATATTTTTTTAATCATTGTAGATAACTACAAAAAAGGAAAGATTTTAAGAAAAATAAAATCTCTCTTTTAACCATTGTAGATAACTATAAATAAGGAAAGATTTTAACAAAATTTTATTTTTAATCAAAAACTTCCTTTTCCTTTTACTTTGGCCGGCCCCATGCTTGGTCACTAAGCATGGCTTGGTTGACCCCAACTTGGGCTCCATGAAGGACTTGACTGGCCACATCTTGGACACCAAGATGTGCTTGGCTGGCCACAACATGGACTAGAAGATGGGCTTAGGGTGGATACAAGGCTTTATAGAGGCTACAACAGGGGTCGAGAGGAGAAATTGGTTTTGGTCTCCCGATGAGCTTGAGCTTCCTGTGTTCACCCCGAACACCCAAATCAAGTTTATCAATAATAACTTATACCACTAAAGAGTTATTTTTGAACTACCGCACCAATCCCATATTACATTATGGGCTCCTTCTTATCATGAGTGTGTTAGTCTCCCTGTGTTTAAGATATCGAATATGTTGGTGCGGTTAGCACTAACGATTTAACCCAGGTTTTGATGAATGACAAATCAGGTTAAGTTAGTTTGTTGTTGTCTGACACTTTGATCGAGTGTGCAGGAGAAGTCTAGACAAGTCGACGGGCTGACCGGATGTCTGACACGAAGCCCAGCTAGGTCGACGGGCTGACCGGATAGCTGGCACGAAGTCCAAGCGGGTCGACGGGCTGACCGGACGCTTAGGCACGAATTCCAGCTAGGTCGACGGGCTGACCGGATAGCTGGCACGAAGTCCAAACGGGTCAACGGGTTGACCGGACGTCTGGCAGGTAAGTGAGGTAAGTCACTGGAGGGGAGTGACTGCGAGGACGTATTCCCGGGAAGGGAACATTAGGCGTCGATCCGGCTTAGATCCATTTCGGATATCTAAGTCGAGATCGTGACTAGATTCCGGTCTCGGAAAGACGGAATCTAAGTCATACTCTTTTTGCTAATTCATACTTAATTTGCTTATCTATAAAACTGTGCTAACAATCTGTGTTGCAGGGTATATTTACTTCGGACTAACCTTTTCTTGCAGGAGAAGGACTTTCTGGAGAAGAGGGGTCCGGGCGCTCGGAGGTGAATTTTATCCAAACCAAGTCGTCGTCACGTGGAGTTCACTGATTAGACCTGCCACGTCGCACCAGGGCGCCCGGAAGGGATCCAGGCGCCCGGAGCAGCATATAAAAGAAGCTCCAGGAGTGGAGCCTCAAAATCAACTTAGAACTCTTAGACTGCTTGCTCTGCTGCTCTGCGCTCCAACGATGCTAACGAAGCTCCGACAACATGCTCTTGTCCTTGTAGTTTTCTTTCTGTCGGTATAGCTTTGTTTTAATTTTCATTAGCATTCCTTGTACTATTTTTGTAATCATTATTTTGAATTGCTAGTGAATTGCCTAACGAAAGTACTCACGGAATACGGGCCTTCGAGTAGGAGTCGTCACAGGCTCCGAACGAAGTAAAAATTACTGTGTCTATTGTTTTTAAATTTCACTGCGTTTAACTCTTTTTAACACTATTTTTTTAAATCGATATTCACCCCCCCCCCTCTATCGACGTTTCACGATCCAACAAGTGGTATCAAAGCAGGTACTGCTCTGATTTGGTGCAACTACCAATTAGACAAGGGGGTGAAAAATTAACCTTTATTTTTGTTTCATTTTTTTTTCCGCTTAATTCCAATCTGGTATTATTACCTGTTTTGGAAATTTTTTTCGTTGCAATTAAATCTAAATTGGTGCAACACCAATTTAGATACATCTATTATTTTTTCCCGCACTACTAATCCAAGACCAAGTCTTGGGATATTTTTTTTCGTTGTTTACTTGTGTGCAAGATGTCTCAACTAGAAGGCTTCAGCACAGTACGTCCTCCCCTATTCAACGGCGATGACTTCTCGTATTGGAAGAAAAGAATGGAGGTGTACCTAAAGACGGATTACAATCAATGGTTCAGCGTTATAAAGGCCTACCGAGCTCCAACCGACAACTCCGGAAATCCACTAGACACGGAACAGTGGACTCCGGACATGAGGAAAAAGGCGTCGATGGAAAACAAAGCAATCAATACGCTACACTGCGGCCTAACATGAGAAGAGCTGAACCGGGTCGGATCGCATCAGAATGCTAAAGAATTATGGGACAAATTGATCGAGCTGCACGAAGGAACTAGCGACGCAAAGGTAACAAAAAGAGATTTACTTTTAAATAAAATATTTAATATAAAAATGCAGGAAGGGGAAACGGCAAGTCAACTGCACGCGAGGATCAAGGACATTCTCAACGGACTCCACGCGATAGGTCACCAGATGTAAAACAGAGATTTAATCAGGTACGCACTAAATGCTTTTCCACGTAATAGTTTATGGGCATCGATCGTAGATGCCTACAAAATTTCAAAAAAATTATCTAAATTAAAATTAGACGATCTTTTTTGTGAATTAGAACTGCATGAACAAACTAATGCTGGAGCCGAGAAAGGTGTTGCTTTATTTGCAGGCTCATCCAAAGAAAAGAAGAGCAAGTCTGAATCTGAAGAAGATTCCGATCAAGATTCCGAAGACGAAGAATACCTGATGAACTTGGTAAGAAAAATGTTCACCGGGAGAAAAAGGAGCTTCAGCAAGAAGGACCTTCAAAAGATCAGTTCTCCCACGGAACAAAAGAATGTGACTTGTTTCAGATGCAACAAAAAGGGGCACTACAAGAGCGAATGCCCAAGACTGAAGTTCGACAAACCGAAGCCGACCAAAAAGAAGGCCCTCAAAGCAACGTGGGATGACTCCTCGGACGAATCAGAGGTAGAAGAGCAGAAGCACCAGAGCCATCTCGCGCTGATGGCCTGCGAAGCTGAAATAGAAGATGAATCGGGAGATGAATCGAAAGACGGGTCCGAACCCGAATCGAGCCACGAGTCCGTACTCGTTTCCGAAGACCCGGATGAGGTATATTTTAATTTAAATAAAATTTTTTTTAATATTATTTCCTGCTTAAATAGTAAATTAGTTAAAATAGAAAATGAAAACAAATCACTCCTTGAGGAAAATCAAGACCTCAAGGAACAAATCAAAAATTCAAATTCAACTCAAGATCTAACACTTGAAGAGAATTCATCATTAAAATTAGAAATTAATAAGTTAAAAGAAATGCTAGAAAAATTCACTACAAGATCAAAAAATCTAGACTTAATCCTGAATAATCAAAAGGCGTGCTATAATAAAACCGGACTCAGATATAAGACGAACTCAAGTAAAACTTTTAAATCATTAATAACTCAATACAAATCAACTAATCAAGCTTGGGTTCCGAAAGCGTGTTTGACCACGCAAGTAGGACTTAATCAATATTATATACCCAAAGAAAAAATATAGTATATAAACTCGAATAAACCAAATCAAAAACCAAAATATAAACCTAAATAAAAAAAATCAAAATTTAAACATTTTACTCAACAAAATATAAATTATCACCAAGTTAATTATAACTATAAAAGAAATAGACACAAACCTAAAATGAAAATTTAAATAAAGGACAAATAATTCAGGGGGAGGCTCTAGAATAGCTGGCACCTCCAAAACTAACTTACCCGATAGGGTAACCCAAATAAACTAACCCGGCAGGGTAATTAGGATTAGTTAAAAAGGGACCCAGGTTAACTTGAATCACGGTATGGGTGAAGTTTTTGGATGATAGTTGTGAGATCTCGGAAAAATTTAAATAAATAAGGTTATTTGGGAAATAGCCTTATAGAATTTTTCCGGAATTTTTAGAAATTTTCTGGGAATTTTTCGGAGCTCGTACAGAGGGTTTTGAGGGGATCAACTTTGGGTTCGGATAAAGCCTGTTTAGGATACCCGTTTAAGTGAGGAAATGTGTTAATATATAAATTCATTTCCTTTATTTCTTTTCTCCCCCAAACCCCATCGCCGATTCACCCGACCTAACCCTCGCGATCCCGACCTTTCTTCCTCCCCCGACGCCGAGCTCTTCCTTCTTCTCTCCTCTCACTCTGATCTCTCCCGGTTTCTCTCACCTTCGCCGCCGATCCTGAGGAGCTCGTCGTCGGATCTCGACGGTGCCAAGGAAGTCCAGGCTATCTTCAGCAGAGGGGTCTCTGTCCGGTGGTGCTTGCAACCGAACGACAACCCCTTGATGGCTAGGGCACGGTGAGGAACGAGATTCGCTTCGTCTTCCAACCTATCGACTCCCTCATACGTATTCCTCGAGCTTTCCTCTCGGTTCTACCGATCCTTTCTTTCGTCGATCACTGATGCCACTGGATTGGGACTCGATCGCCGGCGTGAGGGGACAATTAGGGCTTCAAGGGTAAGCAATCGAACTTTTCCTCGCTGTGGTTGTGTTCTTGTTGCAATCCGTGCCCTAGATCCATCATCAGTGCTTTGCTCTGCGGATAATTGGTGCTGGATTGTTGTTTACCCTATCAGATCTTGATCCTCATTCTTCTTTGCGGCTGTTAGGTCACGGATTGGATCAGGTGACACCTGCTGGAGGCAACCGATCGAGTACTTGGACTTTCTCTTCTTCACTGTGAATGAGGTGTCGGTTGAAGTGGGAAAGATTTCCAGCAGGTGTTGTAATCTGTGATTTGGAATTGGGTGCTGTGGTGTTCTTGATCTCACTTGAACCCAATTGAATAGGGAAGGATTTCAGGAGGATTATGTTCTGTGGAATCAGTGAGGTTCTGTGTTGTTGCTGTAGGGTTGTCTTGGTCCGGCAGCACCCCAAACAGTAGCTCTCCTGGTTTCTCCAATCAACAATGGCTGTTAATGGAGGTTCTTACTTGATTCCAGCATCCAGTAGCTGAGATTGAGGTAAGAAACAGATAATTGATATATGATGTGTAGGTTTTGTTCTTTGTTTTAGATGATTGATCTTAGTGTGGATGAACTAGGGTTATGATCATGTTGAATTAGGTATTTTTGGATTACTAGTTGTTGATTGTGATTAGATTTATTTACTTAGATTAAACTAATGGAATGATTAGGGTTAAGACAATTAACCCTAGTCAACTATTGGATTTAATCTAAGTTTAGATTTCTAATCTAATTGGTGATTAGAGGTTAGGTAACTAATCCTAATTGACCGTTAGATTTAACTAGGTAATGTGTTATTGTGTTGATTAGGGTTTTGCCCTAATTTGGTATTAGGGATTTTATTTAGCTATTCATTTGGATTTAGCTAAATAAAATATTTATACGTGTTTGACACAGGACGCTGATTCGAAACGGGCGTCTCGACTTCGGATTTGGATTGACTGTACCTTCTATTGGAGGCGGGTACCCTTTGACTTATCTTGTTGATATTTTCTTGTGATATGTGCAGTTTATATATGTTTACTAGTAATTGGTAGATCTTTCTCTTCTCTGGTTATAGTATTCTATACCTGTAGGCGATTATTAGCGATTGGTAGTTAGCATATTCCCTGGTTTAGTTATTTGATACTTGATACATGTTGCTACGTTAGCATCTATACCTTAGTCTAGCATGCTTTTCTTTCTTGCTATGCTTATCTATGTTCATAGAGATGCATATCTATAGTGCTCTACTCTACTGGATTAGTTGCTTTACATGTGTGATACATGCTCTTGGATTCATGATACTTACATCATTGTTATATGTGATGTCTTTGGATTTATGCTGTTTATTATCCTTGTTATATATGTGTCTATCTGTTTGGCATCTACACATATGGAGGAGGATATGTTCAGGTATGACATACTGTAGCCGCATGCACCATATCGCATGATTGCATGCTGGGCGATTGACGACTCCATTATTGTTGAGCTCGTCGGCCGGCTACATTGACCTGCACACCACGTGACCATTGCATGGGTAGTGGCACAGCACACAGGGTGTGTAGGTTGCTCGGTGGTGCTCCGCTGGAGGCTCCACTCATGGGTAGTGTGATAGGCAGCGTGGTAGCACACCGGGGTCCCTCCCCGTCATTGTGTACCGGGAGATGAGAGCATGGCGCTCCCTCCTATAGTGAGGTTGGAGGATAGGTGTACTCCGGTGCATCCCGTCCACTCGGTCACTCTTCAGGGGTAGTGACGGCAGAGTGCACGGTGTCACAGCCCTACCCACGCGGTCTCACCATTGTGTGTGAGATTCTGACTGGCGTCAGGGGTGACCATGTCATTTGCATCATATGCACAGATTGCATTAATTATGATTAATGCATTTTGGTGATTGCATATGATTGACATGCATACAGGTTATATGCTTTTGCTCTGACTATCTTTATCTGTGTATGTTTACAGTCAGTTGCACAAGTCTCGCAGGTGAGTACAGTTTATTTCAGTTATGCATTTTCTTTTTATTCTTGCTATAGACTGTACCTTATGCCTATTGTTGGTTACTACAGTTTATTTCGGCTATGCATATCTGTTATTCTGTTAGGAGACTATACCGTAGGTTGTATGGTTAGAGAACTGTACTCTTGATCCCATGGTTTAGGAGACTGTACCTTAGGCTATTACTGGTGGATATATATTGTTGTACATGTCTATTGGTCTACCTGCTGAGTTCTTTGAACTCACCCCGTTGTTACTATTTTTTTTTCAGGTTGAGGCCGTCAGGAGAGATTCCAGTCGCTAGGCCCCTGTGTCGCGAAGATTTCTAGATATCATTTTCTGTATTCGCTTTTATTCGTATACTTGTGATGTGGGTTGTATTGTGGACTTTATATCGAACATTCGGGTTTGCTACTTTGTTTTCCGCTGCGAATATTTCATTACTTCGTGGATTTCATTTCTTCGTTGTAGTGGAGTAGGATGTGTACGTATATCTTCGTTGATTTCTATATCATCTTTTCGTTAAATATAACTGCGTGGATTGTTTACTATTTGTGTGTATTGTTCCGGCCGAGTGTGGCCGAGGTATGGATATATGTATACTGAGATTCATATTGTCCGCCGTACAGGGGAGATGCTGCCGAAATTTCTTCGGATAGGGTCTACCTGGGGCGTGACAATAGTACGTTAGGGAAGCTTGGGCATCGCATGTCTAGAAAGATATGGCTTCGATCTGGTACATTTGGCCAAGTGGAACTGACCGAAACTACCCTTAAATGGATCCTAACTAGTTAGACCAAGGTTTAGTACTAAGCTCCGTGGATAGGACTATTCGAAAAACCTCGAAAGGTTGATTACTTCTAATGACGTCCAAGTGACTCACCAAGCTTAGAAGTTTATCCGAAGAATGCCTATTTGTTGAGACCAAAGCTAAACCTGAATCTAACACAAGTTAAACCAAACTCTATAATTAAATCTAATTCATCTCACAAAATTATAGGATTCCCTTATTGAAAACTTAGATCAAGTGAGATGACTAAGGATCAAGATTAAATTAAATTAATTAAAATTTGAATTAAATTAATTTAATTAAATTTCGAATCAAATAAATTAATTATTTTAAAAATTAAATTAACTTTAAAAAATTATTTTAATTTAACTTTAAAAATTACCTTAAATTTTAACTTCAAAAATTATTTTAACAATTAAATTAACTTTAAAAAATTATCTTAATTTAACTTTAAAATTACTTTAAATTTTAACTTTAAAAATTAAATTATTTTAAAAATTCAATTAACTTTAAAAAATTATTTTAATTTAACTTTAAAAATTACCTTAAATTTTAACTTCAAAAATTATTTTAAAAATTAAATTAAGTTTAAAAAAATTTATTTTAATTTAACTTTAAAAATTACTTTAAATTTTAACTTTAAAAATCATTTTAAAATTAAATTAACTTTAAAAATTACTTTAAAATTAAATTAACGTTAAAAATTATTTTAAATTAACTTTAAAAATTATCTTAACTTTAAAAATTACTTTAAAATTAAATTAACGTTAAAAATTATTTTAAATTAACTTTAAAAATTATCTTAAATTAACTTTAAAAATTATTTTAACTTTAAAAATTATTTTAAAATTAAATTAACTTCAAAAATTATTTTAAAAAATTAAATTATTTTAAAAATTAAATTAACTTTAAAAAATTATTTTTATTTTTATTTTTATTTAAAAATTACTTTAAATTTTAACTTTAAAAATTATTTTAAAAATTAAATTAACTTTAAAAAATTATTTTAATTTAACTTTTAAAAAAGTTTACTTTAAATTTGAACTTCAAAAATTATTTTAGAAATTAAATTATTTTAAAAATTAAATTAACTTAAAAAAATTATTTTAATTTAACTTTAAAAAATTACCTTAAATTTTAACTTTAAAAATTAAATTAGTTTTAAAATTAAATTAACTTTAAAAATTATTTTAAAATTAAATTAACTTTAAAAATTATTTTAACTTTAAAAATTATTTTTTACTTTAAAATTAAATTAGCGTTAAAAATTATTTTAAATTTATTTTAACTTTAAAAATTATTTTAAAATTAAATTAACTTTAAAAATTAAAAATTTTTAATCTTAAGAGACTAACCTTAATTCCTACTCATTGTAGGAAACCAAGTGTATTTTGGACAGTGGTTGCTCCAAACACATGACTGGAGATCACACCAAGTTCACTCAACTCACTTACAAAAGCTTAGGAACAATTGCCTTTGGAAACAACGGCAAACTCAAGGTAATTGGGATAGGTAATATTGAATTAAAAATAGATTTCATAATTACAAATGTTCTACTTGTCGAGAATTTTAAATACAATCTCCTGAGTATAAGTCAATTGTGTTATACTAGGTATAAGGTTAAATTTCTATCCACAGAGTGTTTAATCAAACATCTAGATAATCCTACTATAAGCCTAAAAGGTTTTAGAAAAGACAACATCTATGCTATCAACTTAACCACCTCTTCAATTAAGTGTTATTTAACACAAAAAGAAGAAACTTGGTTATGGCATAGGAGAATGTCTCACACCAACTTTAGAAATATAAGCAAATTAAATGGACTAGTGAGAGGCTTACCAAAATTACCTAACCTAGATTCAACCATATGTAATGCTTGTCAACAAGGTAAACAAACAAAATCCACTCACAAACCAACCAATCAGCCACAAACCGACTCAATATTAGAACTTCTACATTTAGACCTTTTTGACTCCCATGGAGTCAAATCCATAAATGGAAACTTATACTGTTTAGTAATAATAGATGATTACTCTAGGTTTACTTGGGTAAAATTCTTAAAACATAAAGACGAAACTTTTGAAATCTTTACAAACTTTTACAAACAAATTGAAAACGAAAAAGATCTTAAAATTAAAAGAATTAGGAGTGACAACGGGGGAGAATTTAAAAATCATAATTTTAACAAGTTCTGTCTTGAGAATGGCTACCATCACGAATTTTCGTGTCCTAAAACCCCTCAACAAAATGGAATTGTAGAAATAAAAAATAGAAACAAAATGGGTATTCAGAAACAAATTAAGTGAAACTGGGGAAATTACTAGGAATAAAGTTAGGCTAGTTGCCAAAGGGTTTAGTCAAGTTGAAGGACTTGACTACGATGAAACCTATGCCCCAGTAGCCAGATTAGAATCCATTAGAATGTTACTAAGTTATGCAGCCCATAAGAGATTCAAACTATATCAAATGGATATTAAGTCAGCTTTTCTCAATGGACTGATAAAAGAAGAAGTTTATGTAGGTCAGCCTCCTGGGTTTGAAGATCTAGAACACCCTGATTATGTCTTTAAGTTAAAAAAAGCATTATATGGACTTAAACAAGCACCCAGGGCATGGTATGAAAGGCTAACATCTTACTTAACATCCAAAGGATTCAACCAAGGTAAAATTGACCCAACCTTGTTTGTTAAATTACTAAATAACGACATATTTATAGCACAAATATATGTAGATGATATAATATTTGGTTCAACTAACTCAGACTTTTTAGAAGAATTTATCAACCTAATGGAACAAGAATTTGAAATGAGCTTTGTGAGATACGGCAAAATAAAATAACCTATAATGATTTAGGGGAATTTTTAGGTATTTTTCTAGAATTATTTAGAGGTTGTATGGAGGAGTTTAAGGGGATAAAATGTTTAAGTCTAAAGAGGTAATGGTAATCACCATTGAAGGGACTTAATAGGGAATTAAGGAAACCCTATAAGTAGGGCAACAGTGCCCTAACCTCACTGTGCCACTTTCCTCCGTTTTCGCCGACGCCTCGCCATTTCACCCGATTGCGCCGATGGGCTCAGCAGCGACGACCGCCCGTGACTAATTGGCGGCGCCGGGATTGCGAGACTAGTCTTCGGTCTCCTCCACGCCTGATCGGAGATCTCCTTGGTGGCATCCTTCATTGAAACGCAGCTCTTTGCAAAGGATTCTCGGCCGGGAGAGGAGAGGCGGGCACCGGAGACGCTGAGGGTCGAAACGCCGGAACCCTGAGCTCGAGCTTAGCTGAGGGTGCATTCCAAACAGTGGTCACGACGTTCCCTAGCCCTAACGCCAAGCTGATTTCATCGGGTTTCTCTCCGCCGATTGTGGAGGTCTTCGGCAGCAAGGTATTGAGGTATGGATTGTTTGATTAGGGTTATAAGACTTTAGTTTTGTGATTTGAGGTTAGATTGGGATGTGGCGTTGATTGAGGTGTTCTCCCGGCAGTGTCATGCTGTGAGGAGCTTGGCCGGGATTCTCCAGCAGCAAACGGACACCGGTGGACTTCCTCAGCAGTGGGATTTCCGGCCGTGAGTCACTAGTGACTTGCTGTGAAGGGCTTGGATCTAATTCCAGCAGCTATTCTTCTTCCGGGAAGCAATAGGTAAGGTCTCGATCACTTCATAAGTTAAGTTTGTGGACCTAAGTGTTGGATTCAATGTGTACTGGGTACTGACCAGTGAGATGGTGTTTTTGGTAGCTTTGTAGGAGCTTCGATCTGTGAATTTGTGGCGGCAGGCAACACCGGTGTGCTTGTGCCGACGATTACACCTTCTCGGCAGTGTATTCCTGGCTTCGATTCATTGGGTAAGGCAACTTTAGTATTGGTTACAGATCTGTAGTGTTGATGTTGGGTTTTGGCAGTGAGCATGTGTTTATTGGGTTGATTTCGTATGTGTGTAGCCCTGTAGAGGCTCTATGGTTGATCTGTGGCAGTAGACAGTACCACTGTACAGTGCCAGCAATATCTTCGGGCAGTGGGTCATCCAAGGTGAGTTATTGTAAGGTTAAGTGGTTGGTTTTGAATCTTTAGTGTGAATTAAGGATGGACTTGTGATTCGATAGAACGGTAATGAGAATTATTAGAGAATCATGAAGGAACTTGGATCAAATTCGCTGGTCATGTACATTAGAATAGTTGTTCAGTTTCATATGTAATTAGTTAAAATTTATACGTTGACACAGGACTCTGATCGAGGCGGGTGTCGTGACGAAGTTGACGTCGGATTCAGTCTACATTTAGAGGCGGGTACTTCTTGACTTGCTTCTTTAGATATCGATCTTAGTGCATGAGTTAGTTTCATATATGTAGTATTTAGCTTGACTCCACTCGTCTTATTTCTTGTGCTTGATACTTTACCCACTCAATCTTTGAGCTACTCATGTCGGTTTCTATACAGTCTCACGTTGTTATTCTTGATACTTAGCAGATACTAGATGTCATGCTTACCTGTTTGATTACTGTTTATTTATGCTTAGTATTGAGCATGCGGATTCATGTAGCATACCTGATTTCCTGTTATATATATATGATGACTGTTGCATTGTTTGCATCATGTCATTGCATGCATTGCTGACGACCCTGTCTCCCTTGTGGTTGAGGCGGTTGTTTGGCCTGGGCCGCACGCTCGGCCACTCATGGGTAATGGTAGCTGGAGCGTGCCGCTTGTCCTGTCGTGTCACACTCGGTCACTCATGGGTAGTGGCGGCTGGAGTTGCGGCAGCAGGGACCCCCGTCGCAGACGTAGCTATTCAGCTACTATGCACCTGTCCATCCGGTCACTCGAGAGTAGTGGCGGCCTTTGGGTGGTACAGTTTGTCATCGATCCGGCCTCTCGCCCATACAGGGGTCATGGTGCAGAGAGGTGGGCGGGGTGACCATCCGTACATACGCTGTTGTTATTATATATGCTGGTTGTTTACTTATGCTGTTGTTGCTTATCTATGCTGCTGTTGCTAGATTATGCTGCTGTTGTTTATTTATGCTGTTATGCTTACTTAGGTTGAGATTTATACCTATGTTAGGTGTTTAGACACTGGCTTACTTACTGTTGACCTGTATATACCTCACATGATACCATATAGTTATGAGCAGTACTGTAGCAGGACTTTGCTACATCTACCTTCCCTTACTAGCCTAGGATATGGTTTCAGGTATGGATATATATACTTTGTTTACCCAGTAGTATCTGCTATTTATCTTTCCCAAGACTGTATTCTGTTGTACTCTTAGCTGTTTATGATACTCATGCACTGTCTACTCTATTACCCGCTGAGTTTTTATACTCACCACCCCACATTGGTAATTTCACCAGGTAGCTGATAGCGATGCTAGTACACTTGGAGGAGGATCCCGACTGCCGGTCCCACGTCACTTCCGAGGACGGTTTTTATGATTTAGGTTTTCATTTTGATTGTGTTGAACCTTTGAATTTAGCATTGTAATAATTGGTCTGTGGACTTGTTATTTTGTATTTGGTTGTTTTGTCGAGGAGTCAAGCCGGGCCGGCCCGCGGTGAGTTTTCGTTACTTTATCTTGGTTATTCTTGTTTCCGCTGTGTTTGACTTTACAGCCGTGTGGGCTGCCTATTATTTGCGTGGTTGTGATATACTTTGTTTATGTATTATCTGTGGTGATGTATACCGGTTCTATTTGTCGCTGCTACAGGGGAGGTGCTGTCCGATTTTCGTCGGACAACCTTACTCTCGGGGCGTGACAATTTATTGGTATCAGAGCTACAGGTTTACGATGTCAGATTCGTACGTTTTGGATTTTTCATGATTTTATTCCTCGAAGTGACTTTTTGGGATTTGGGATCAGGCAGCGGCGGAACACCTCCAAGATACAGGCTGTAAGTTTTATATGTACGAACTTATATTGTTTGTAGTACTTATTAGTGGTTTACACTAGGTATGAGACGTGGTCGAGCGGTAGCCGGTTCTCGTCGTGGTCCGGGACGGCCACGAAAACAACCCATTGAGGTTGAGGAACCAGAACCAGTGACTCAGGAGGCAGATTCTCTTAGGGATCCAACTGATGTTGAGACGGTTAGTCGGGGACAGACCCATCAGATTCCTAGAGATCAGGAATTTCAGCCTCAGGGGATTCCCTCCGGGATACCATCAGCATTTCCTACTCCTGCTACTACTGACTGGATGAGGGATAGAGCGCGTATACCACTGTTGGCAAGGTCTGTCAAGGACAGGGTTACTCTATACCAGGGCGGAGCAGACCCCTGGGCTGCTCGTAGCTGGTTGAAGAATTTGGAAAGCACTTTTGGATACATGAGTTGTTCAGATGAAGAGAAAGTGGAATTGGCTGCGTATCATCTCCGGGATCAGGCAGTCACATGGTGGGAGATGCAGAAGACAATCTTTGGGGTTCAACGCATCACATGGGTGATGTTCCGGGATGCTTTTGAGCGCCAGTATTTTCCAGCCACATTCTGTTTAGCTCGACGCCAGGAATTTTTGAATCTCAAGCAGGGTGATCGATCGGTGATGGAGTACAACGCTGAATTCTGTAGATTGGCTGAGTTTTGCCCTCATTTGGTGGCACAGGATTATGATCGGATGCAGCAGTTCACCCAGGGTTTAGCAGCATATATTCGGCTCAGGATGTCAGGATTTCCAGGTAGCTCCTACCGAGAAGTTTTGGATCGTGCACTGTTTATAGAGATGACTCAGCAGCAGGTAAATCAGGAGAAAAGTAAGGACAAGCAGCTGTCGCAGAAGAGAGGGAATAAGGGTCAAGACTTGCAAGTTACTTCCGAAGGATCTACTCGACCACATAAATCAGGGCGAACCACGGACGGGTCTACTAGTTCCCCTAAGAGAAATCGGAAGAATGGTAATAGTGAAACCAGGTGTTTCCAGTGCGGCTCGAAAAGTCATCTCAAGCCTGATTGTCCGTTGGATCACTCGATATGCTTCTATTGTAAGCTTCCGAGCCATGAGAGTCGGGAATGTACGTTGAAGGCTTAGTTAGAGACTACTGAAGTTACCTTTCAGGGAGATCGACCCACCCAGCCATGGCAGCAGAGAGGATCTCAAACGAATCAGAGTGCTTCTCGTCAGCAGAGACCTCAGCCTTCTCAGGGACAGATATATCATGTGCAGGGTCAGGAACCAGCGATTACACAGTATTCTGCCGCAGTATCTTCTCATCAGGCATTTCCTGTACCGCAGGATTTTCATTCACCTCAGCCCTACTCAGCGTTCCAGCAGCAGCCTCACTCTCAGTATCAGCAGTCGGTTCCTGCACCTTCGATTCCAGCACGGACCACCCCAGGCATGCCACAGTTAAGCTCAGAGGAGGGTCGTGTTTATGCTGTCACTCGAGAGGAGACACAGGGAGCTGAGAGATCGGTCTTCCGAGGTATTATTTTACTTTATACGTTTATTATAGGACTATTAATAGATGCTAGTGGAACCCATTTGTTCATCTCTCAAGTATCTTTTCGGGGGGTGTTACCCATACGCTAGACGCGTGACATAGCGATATCTTTACCGTCTAGAGAGGTACTTGTTGTACGTCAAGAAGTCAGAGGATGTTATGTGCATTTCGATGGTTAGACACTGGTGGTGGATCTATAAGTGTTGGAAGTGATAGGACTTGACCTTTCCTTGGGCCTTGAATGGATGGCCGGGAAACGTGTCATTCGGGTTTAACGCATTTAGGTTGTAAATTTGGGGACCAAATTTTTATTAGAGGGGGAGAATGTGAGATACGGAAAAATAAAATAACCTATAATGATTTAGGGGAATTTTTAGGTATTTTTCTAGAATTATTTAGAGGTTGTATGGAGGAGTTTAAGGGGATAAAATGTTTAAGTCTAAAGAGGTAATGGTAATCACCATTGAAGGGACTTAATAGGGAATTAAGGAAACCCTATAAGTAGGGCAACAGTGCCCTAACCTCACTGTGCCACTTTCCTCCGTTTTCGCCGACGCCTCGCCATTTCACCCGATTGCGCCGACGGGCTCAGCAGCGACGACCGCCCGCGACTAATTGGCGGCGCCGGGATTGCGAGACTAGTCTTCGGTCTCCTCCACGCCTGATCGGAGATCTCCTTGGTGGCATCCTTCATTGAAACGCAGCTCTTTGCAAAGGATTCTCGGCCGGGTGAGGAGAGGCGGGCACCGGAGACGCTGAGGGTCGAAACGCCGGAACCCTGAGCTCGAGCTTAGCTGAGGGTGCGTTCCAAACAGTGGTCACGACGTTCCCTAGCCCTAACGCCAAGCTGATTTCATCGGGTTTCTCTCCGCCGATTGTGGAGGTCTTCGGCAACAAGGTATTGAGGTATGGATTGTTTGATTAGGGTTATAAGACTTTAGTTTTGTGATTTGAGGTTAGATTGGGATGTGGCGTTGATTGAGGTGTTGTCCCGGCAGTGTCATGCTGTGAGGAGCTTGGCCGGGATTCTCCAGCAGCAAACGGACACCGGTGGACTTCCTCAGCAGTGGGATTTCCGGCCGTGAGTCACTAGTGACTTGCTGTGAAGGGCTTGGATCTAATTCCAGCAGCTATTCTTCTTCCGGGAAGCAATAGGTAAGGTCTCGATCACTGCATAAGTTAAGTTTGTGGACCTAAGTGTTGGATTCAATGTGTACTGGGTACTGACCAGTGAGATGGTGTTTTTGGTAGCTTTGTAGGAGCTTCGATCTGTGAATTTGTGGCGGCAGGCAGCACCGGTGTGCTTGTGCCGACGATTACACCTTCTCGGCAGTGTATTCCTGGCTTCGATTCATTGGGTAAGGCAACTTTAGTATTGGTTACAGATCTGTAGTGTTGATGTTGGGTTTTGGCAGTGAGCATGTGTTTATTGGGTTGATTTCGTATGTGTGTAGCCCTGTAGAGGCTCTATGGTTGATCTGTGGCAGTAGACAGTACCACTGTACAGTGCCAGCAATATCTTCGGGCAGTGGGTCATCCAAGGTGAGTTATTGTAAGGTTAAGTGGTTGGTTTTGAATCTTTAGTGTGAATTAAGGATGGACTTGTGATTCGATAGAACGGTAATGAGAATTATTAGAGAATCATGAAGGAACTTGGATCAAATTCGCTGGTCATGTACATTAGAATAGTTGTTCAGTTTCATATGTAATTAGTTAAAATTTATACGTTGACACAGGACTCTGATCGAGGCGGGTGTCGTGACGAAGTTGACGTCGGATTCAGTCTACATTTAGAGGCGGGTACTTCTTGACTTGCTTCTTTAGATATCGATCTTAGTGCATGAGTTAGTTTCATATATGTAGTATTTAGCTTGACTCCACTCGTCTTATTTCTTGTGCTTGATACTTTACCCACTCAATCTTTGAGCTACTCATGTCGGTTTCTATACAGTCTCACGTTGTTATTCTTGATACTTAGCAGATACTAGATGCCATGCTTACCTGTTTGATTACTGTTTATTTATGCTTAGTATTGAGCATGCGGATTCATGTAGCATACCTGATTTCCTGTTATATATATATGATGACTGTTGCATTGTTTGCATCATGGCATTGCATGCATTGCTGACGACCCTGTCTCCCTTGTGGTTGAGGCGGTTGTTTGGCCTGGGCCGCACGCTCGGCCACTCATGGGTAGTGGTAGCTGGAGCGTGCCGCTTGTCCTGTCGTGTCACACTCGGTCACTCATGGGTAGTGGCGGCTGGAGTTGCGGCAGCAGGGACCCCCGTCGCAGACGTAGCTATTCAGCTACTATGCACCTGTCCATCCGGTCACTCGAGAGTAGTGGCGGCCTTTGGGTGGTACAGTTTGTCATCGATCCGGCCTCTCGCCCATACAGGGGTCATGGTGCAGAGAGGTGGGCGGGGTGACCATCCGTACATACGCTGTTGTTATTATATCTGCTGGTTGTTTACTTATGCTGTTGTTGCTTATCTATGCTGCTGTTGCTAGATTATGCTGTTGTTGTTTATTTATGCTGTTATGCTTACTTAGGTTGAGATTTATACCTATGTTAGGTGTTTAGACACTGGCTTACTTACTGTTGACCTGTATATACCTCACATGATACCATATAGTTATGAGCAGTACTGTAGCAGGACTTTGCTACATCTACCTTCCCTTACTAGCCTAGGATATGGTTTCAGGTATGGATATATATACTTTGTTTACCCAGTAGTATCTGCTATTTATCTTTCCCAAGACTGTATTCTGTTGTACTCTTAGCTGTTTATGATACTCATGCACTGTCTACTCTATTACCCGCTGAGTTTTTATACTCACCACCCCACATTGGTAATTTCACCAGGTAGCTGATAGCGATGCTAGTACACTTGGAGGAGGATCCCGACTGCCGGTCCCACGTCACTTCCGAGGACGGTTTTTATGATTTAGGTTTTCATTTTGATTGTGTTGAACCTTTGAATTTAGCATTGTAATAATTGGTCTGTGGACTTGTTATTTTGTATTTGGTTGTTTTGTCGAGGAGTCAAGCCGGGCCGGCCCGCGGTGAGTTTTCGTTACTTTATCTTGGTTATTCTTGTTTCCGCTGTGTTTGACTTTACAGCCGTGTGGGCTGCCTATTATTTGCGTGGTTGTGATATACTTTGTTTATGTATTATCTGTGGTGATGTATACCGGTTCTATTTGTCGCTGCTACAGGGGAGGTGCTGTCCGATTTTCGTCGGACAACCTTACTCTCGGGGCGTGACAAGCTTAATAGGAAAATTGACATATTTTATAGGTTTACAAATTAAACAAACAAATGAAGGAAATTACATTTATCAACATAAATACACTAAAGAATTACTTAAAAAATTCGGAATGGAAAATACAAAAGAAATAAAAACACCTATGGCAATAAACACAATCTTAGACAATGACCTAAATGAAAAACTAGTGGATCTAAAGTATTATAGAAGTGCAATAGGTAGTCTACTTTACTTAACTACAAGCCGACTTGATATCTTATTTGCAGTTAGTATGTGTGCCAGATACCAAACCTGTGCTAAAGAATCCCATTTGACTCAAGTCAAAAGAATTTTTAGATATCTTAAGGGAACAACAAATGAAGGAATTTGGTATCCTAGAACCAATAACTTTGAATTAATAGGATATTCTGACTCAGATTATGTTGGATGCAAATTAGACCGCAAAAGCACAAGTGGTGGATGCCAACTACTAGGCCCATCACTTGTCAGCTGGTTTAGTAGAAAGTAACACTGTGTTGCACTATCTAGAACTGAGTCAGAATACATAGCCATAGGAGAATATGTAGCCCAATTATTATGGATGATGCATACCTTAAAATATTTCAACTTAAAAATCATAAATGTAAAAGTTTTAATTGACAATATTAGCTCAATCAATTTAATAAAAAATCCAGTGCATCACTCAAGAACCAAACACACTGAAATCAGACACCACTTTATCAGGGATCATGTTACTAAGGGTGACATTGAGCTCAAATACATTGAGTCCAAGTCAAACTTAGCTGACATATTCACCAAACCACTCCCTGAAAGTGAATTTAGAAATTTGCGTAGAAAACTAGGAATGTGCCTAATAGACTAGGTGTTTCAAATTTCAAAAATATTTTCAAAATGATTATTCTCAAATTATAGGTTAAACATGTATTATTTTCAAAACTTTCCTATTTTTTAGATTTTTTTAAAAATATTTCTTTAGCCTTAGACTAGTTCAAAATCCTTAGAAAGCATGTACCCATAGGACTAGTTTTTGAGCATCTCACCAAAACCCTAGGCTTACCTTGCTTGTGTTTGACGAACATAGAAAGGGGTGAAATGTATAGGCCACTTACCTAAGACTTAAGATGCTTATTTCAGTGCGTCAATATAAGTCTGGGCATTAAATACAAAATATGCATTAATCAAGTTAAGATTGGACTTAACTTGACTAACCAAGTGAACACTGCTATCTTTTGATGGTCAGTCAGTAACTACCTGGTTAGACATTTGATTTAATGTAAAGTTCAGGGGGAGAAATAAAACTTATTCAGTTTTTCAAATTGAATTTTAAACTTAATTTTAAAAATCAAAGTTTAAAATCAACTTGTTTAAAATTGTGAAAATTTTTTTAAAAAAAAAATCACAAATTTTTTTTTTACTTAGTCTGTGAAAACTAACTCTTATAAAACTAAGTTGTTTTTAAAAATTGGGTTTTACTTTTTATTGAAAATTGATTTTTAGATTTAACTTAGTTCTGAAAATTGATTTTAAAAATCTAGTTCTTAAAATTTGATTTTACTTAATTTTAACAATTTGATTTGAAAGTTAAATTTTACAAAAATTAATTTAAAATTGCGTTGTTATTGAAAATTGTGGAAATTATTTTTAACTTAAAATTACAAACTTAGTGTTGAAAAATAAATTTCAATCAGTTTTGAAAAATAGATTTTTTTTTCAAACTTAGTTTTGAAATTTTGATTTTGAAAACTTATGTTTGAAAACTTGAATTTTTAAACTTTGAACTTAAAAACTTGAAAAATTAGCTATTTTTCAAAGTTACTAAGTTATAAATCAGCTATTTTTCAAGACTTAGTTTGTTTAAGAAGTAAAGGTAAAACTATCTTTTAAACTTCCCTAGGTTAACTTGACATTTTTTTTTACCTTGTCTGTATCTATGATTTCTTAACATTAGTTCTTTTGATGAATGACAAAGGAGGAGGGTTAGGTGGTTAAGTTAGCTAAACCAAACTGAAATACAAACTAACTTAAAAACCACATAAATGCATGTTGTTTCTTGCATAGGTTTTCACTAACTTAACCAGGTTGCCATTCCATCAAAAAGGGGAGATTGTTGGTGCGGTTAGCACTAACGATTTAACCCAGGTTTTGATGAATGACAAATCAGGTTAAGTTAGTTTGTTGTTGTCTGACACTTTGATCGAGTGTGCAGGAGAAGTCCAGACAGGTCGACGGGCTGACCGGATGTCTGGCACGAAGCCCAGCTAGGTCGACGGGCTGACCGGACGCTTAGGCACGAAGTCCAGCTAGGTCGACGGGCTGACCGGATAGCTGGCACGAAGTCCAGACGGGTCGACGGGCTAACCGGACGTCTGGCAGGTAAGTGAGGTAAGTCACTGGAGGGGAGTGACTGCGAGGACGCGTTCCCGGGAAGGGAACATTAGGCGTCGATCTGGCTTAGATCCATTTCGGATATCTAAGTCGAAATCGTGACTAGATTCTGGTCTCGGAAAGACGGAATCTAAGTCATACTCTTTTTGCTAATTCATACTTAATTTGCTTATCTATAAAACTGTGCTAACAATCTGTGTTGCAGGGTATATTTACCTCGGACTAACCTTTTCTTGCAGGAGAAGGACTTTCTGGAGAAGAGGGGTCCGGGCGCCCGAAGGTGAATTTTATCCAAACCGAGTCGTCGTCACATGGAGTTCACTTATTAGACCTGCCATGTCACACCAGGGCGCTCAGAAGGGATCCAGGCACCCGGAGCAGCATATAAAAGAAGCCCCAGGAGTGGAGCTTCAGAATCAACTTAGAACTCTTAGACTGCTTGCTCTGCTGCTCTGCGCTCCAACGACGCTAACGAAGCTCCGACAACGTGCTCTTGTCCTTGTGGTTTTCTTTCTGTCGGTATAGCTTTGTTTTAATTTTCATTAGCATTCCTTGTACTGTTTTTGTAATCATTATTTCGAATTGCTAGTGAATTGCCCAACGAAAGTACTCACGGAGTACGGGCCTTCGAGTAGGAGTCGTCACAGGCTCCGAACGAAGTAAAAATTACTGTGTCTATTGTTTTTAAATTCCACTGCGTTTAACTCTTTTTAACACTATTTTTTTAAATCGATATTCACCCCCCCCCCCTCTATCGACATTTCACGATCCAACAGAATATCCACTAATTAAATGTGTTACTGACAACTCAATTAATTAATATCTAGCTCCAAGAGTAGTACCACTCAACTTCATTGTCATGCCGGACTAAGTCCACCTGTAGGGTTTACATGACAATCCTTATGAGCTCCTCTAGGGGACATCATCAACCTAAATTAGTAGGACACAGTTTCCTTCTATAATCAACAACACACCATATATAATATCATTTCTCAACTTATTAGGCCTATTGATTTAACGAACTAAATCTCACCCATTAATAAATTAAAGAAATGAATACTAAGTATATGTGATTATTATTATATCGAGATTAAGAGTACGCATATCCATAATAACAGAAGTTTTGTTCTTTTATGCAGTCAGTATAAAAAGAAAAACCTCAAATGGTCCTGCTCAATACACACATAGTGGACTAGTGTAACTTTATAGTCAAGATAAACTAATACCAAATTACTCTACAATCATTCCAATGGTTTGTCCCAATTCATCTTGGTTGTGAGCTACTATTTATAATTTATAAGGAACTGATAACATGATCTTCTGTGTGGCACCACACACCATGTTATCTACAATATAAATTAAATGGATAACTGCATTTAACATAAATGTAGTCATTTCACCAATGTGATTCTTATATTCATACAAAAAGCTAGGCTTTTATTATACATCCCAACAGTCGGGAGAAAGATTTCCTTTACAGTTGATCTCCAATCAATGTGAATCTTCCTGCCCTTCTTCTCAATAGGTGGGCTTCCTCCCGATCGGACGGCGTGGTTCCTGATCGCAGGAACTCTATCAGTGTTGTCCTCCAATCGCTTGGGAAGGTGAATCCTTCCATTCAATCGATGTGCACCATCAAAGATACCTGCTCGATCGGCTATGATATAACAATCGGCGATATGGAGCTGGCTAGCTTAGCCAGCTCGTCCGTAACTTGGTTTTCCGCTCGGGGTATCTTCTGAATAACCACCTTCCTGAAGTTGGCTTTTATCTTTTCAAAGGCCTCAGCGTAGAGCTTGAGTCGAGTGTTGCTTATCTCGAATGTTCCAGTGAGTTGCTGAGCGGCTAACTGGGAATTCGAATGAATCAAGACCTTGATCGCTCTGACATGCCGAGCGGCCTGCATGCCTGCTATGAGTGCCTTGTATTCGGCCTCATTGTTGGTTGCCCAGTACTTTAGCCGAACGGACAGATGCATCCGTTCTTCCTGGGGGAAGATCAATAGTACACCGACTCCGCTCCCTTGCTGAGTGGACGATCCGTCCACATATATCCTCCAAGTGGCTTCTGGCTCGAGATTCTGTACTTCAGTGATAAAGTCCGCCAGGGATTGTGCCTTGATGGTAGTTAGAGGCTGATACTGTATGTCAAATTCACAAAGCTCTGTTGTCCACTTGATCAGCTGCCCGGACGCTTTTGGATTGAGGAGAACTCTTCCCAGGGGGATGTTAGTCATCACTATGATTGTATGCACGAGGAAATACGGGCGGAGTCTCCGAACGACGATCACTAATGCGAAAGCAAGCTTCTCGAGACCGGTGTAGCGGGATTCACCATCTTTTAAACTAAGGCTAAGAAAATACACAGGTTGCTCTTCGCCGTTCTCCCGTACCAACGCTGAGCCAACAACGTACTCGGTAGAGGATAGATAGATGCGGAGCTGCTCACCGGCAGTCGGCTTGGCTAATATAGGCAAGGAATTCAGATACGCTTTTAGTTCTTTAAACGCCCAGTTGCACTCTTCGTCCCATTGGAACTTGGTAGATCGGCGCAGTATCTTGAAGAAAGAAAGGTTACAGTCGACAGATTTGGAGATAAACCGAGATATGGCAGTTATCCGACTGGTGAGGCGCTGAGCTTCCTTCAGATTCCATGGCGGCGACATATCTTGCAGTGCCTTAACCTTACTAGGGTTCGCCTCGATGCCCCGCTCGGTAACGATATAGTCGAGGAATTTCCCACCCTTTGCACCGAGCAGACACTTGCTCGGGTTCAGCTTGATTCCGTATGTGTGAAGCGTCTGGTATGTTTCCTCTATATCTGCACAGAGATCGGTAGATCGGAGGGACTTGATGAGTATATCGTTACATATACCTCCATGTTTCATCCGATCTGCTCCCGGAACACCTTATTCATGAGTCGCTGGTAGGTAGCCCCAGCATTCTTTAGTCCGAACGACATCACATTGTAACAGTAGGTGTCGTCCGCTGTGATGAAGCTAACCATCTCTTGATCCTCCCGGATGAGCGGTACTTGATGATACCCCTGATATGCGTCCAGTATGCATATCAGCTCGCACCTAGCTATGGAGTCCACCATCTGGTCAATCCTCGGCAGTGGGTAGAAGTCCTTCGGGCAAGCATTGTTGAGGTCTCGAAAGTTAATGCAGACCCTCCACTTATTGCCAGGCTTCGAGACTAGCACCACATTTGCGAGCCAGCTCAGGAACTGGACCTCTCGGATGTGACCGGCTTCCAGCAGCTTCTCTACTTTAGCTCGGATGATCTGATTTTGCTCGGCGCTGAAGTCCCTTTTCCTTTGCTTCACTGGCCTAGCGTCCGGTCGGACGTGAACCTCATGCTGCGCCACGCTTGGGGAAATGCCGGGTAGTTCATGTGTGGACCAGGCGAAGACATCGTGATTTTGCTGAAGACATCTAATCAGCTTGGCCTTTTGCTCGGCTAGCAGGTCATACGCTACGAAGGTCGTTACCTCCGACCGGCTGGGGTGTATCTGCACCTCTTCTTTTTCTTCATAAACTAAAGTAGGTTGTTTCTCGGTTATGGCATTACCTCAAGTCGGAGGATTTTCCGAGCGGACTTAGTCTCCGCCTTCACCACCTCGACGTAGCAGCGCCGAGCAGCTATTTGATCTCCTTTGACTTCCCCCACCCGATCCTCCATGGGGAACTTGATCTTCTGGCAATAGGTAGAGACCATCGCTCGAAACTCGTTGAGGGTCGGCTGGCCCAGAATGACGTTATAGGCTGATGAGGCATCCACGACGATGAAGGTGGTTGTTCTGGTCCTTCGGAGCGACTCTTCTCCGAGTGATATGACCAACCTTGTCTGATCGATCGGCTGGACCTCAGTGCCGGTGAACCCATACAAAGGGGTTATCATCGATAGCAACTCGACCCGATCGATCTGGAGTTGGTCGAAGGCCTTCCTGAAGATGATGTTGACCGAGCTCCCCGTGTCAATAAATATGTGATAAATAGTGTAGTTGGCGATTACCGCCCAGATGATGAGGGCGTCATCGTGCGACACTTCAATCCCTTCAAGATCCCTGGGGCCAAAGCTGATTTCGGGCCTGCTCGCCCTCTCTTGGCTGCATCCTACCGCATGGATCTCCAGTTGCCAAACATATGACTTTCAGGCTCGGTTGGAGTCTCTGTCGGTTGGTCCACCAGTTATGATGTTGATCTCTCCCCGAGCGGCGTTGCTTCGATTCTCCTCTTCCCGAGCGGAGTGTCTGACTCACTCGTGTGAGGCTTGGCCGTTGTCAACACTCTTTGCTGGATGATGGTGCTGCCGCTCTAGTGACCGCCTGGTCTCCTCCCGCCGTTCAACACTCGACCTCCTATATCGCGGCTCGGGGGAAGGCGATTGACGACGATAAATCCTGGGTGATGGCTGAATGACCGCGGGGACTCCGAGATAGTCGCGGGTGTTGTGGGTGGGTGATTGATGGAAGATACCGAACACAGGGGTCCATACCTTTCCCTTGGGCCTTGGCCGTTTGGCAGCTACATGCTAGATGCGCATGTGGCCTTACTTCCTGATGCGGTCGTGCCACATCGGCTCGGGACCCTCTCAGGGGTTGGTGGCTGATCGGCGACCATCGTTCATCATGCACTGATGGTTATGATGGTGCTTCTTTCCTTCGGGCTGCTTGAGCTTCCTCCATGTTGATATACTCGCTGGCCCTCTTCAGCATATGGTCATAATCGCGGGGCGACTCCCTGATGAGCGAGCGGAAGAAGTCTCCGTCGATGAGCCCTTGGGTGAAGGCGTGTATCATAGTTTCAGATGAAACCATAGGGATGTCCATGGCCGCCTGGTTAAAGCGTTGAATATAGGCCCGTAAAGTCTCTCTCGGCCCTTGTTTCATAGAGAACAGACTGACGCTAGTCTTCTGATAGCATCTGCTGCTCGCGAAGTGGTGGAGGAAGGCCATCCTGAAGTCCTTGAAGCTCTAAATCGACCCGTCCGGTAATCTCCGAAACCAACGTTGTGCCGAGCTAGATAACGTAGTGAGGAAGACTCGACACTTAACTCCATCTGGTTATTGATGAAGGGTTGCAGTGTTATCAAACTTACCCAGGTGGTCGTCCGGATCAGTCGACCCATTGTATTCATCGATCGCCAAGGGTGCGTAGTGCCTTGGTAGAAGATCCTGCAGAATTGCCTCGGAGAATTGGCGATTGATCCACTTGGGGGATGAGTCAGCTAGGGGCGCTTTGCCCATTCTTGCGTCCCGAGCGGGAGCTTCGTCTAATGAAGACCGGTCTCGATTTGCTTGCGCGATCTTAGATGGCGTCTGGAACAAGGCCCAATGTAATGGAATCGGGGCGGGCGGCGCCTCTACTTGCATGCCGGTCGGACCCTTGTTTTGGCTCCATATGGAGAGCTGTTCCAGCCGGTCTTCGTGTGCCGCTCGGCCTCCAGATGCTGAGGTTGCTTATTGCGCCAACCGATCGGCTAGTGCCTTCTATTGCTGCTCTACTATCTTGGCCGCTCGCGCTTGTATGAGCGTGTCGAGCTCCTCTTGAGAGAGCACCACAGTGTGCTGACGTCCAGCTTCTTCCATCTTCTCAGCTCAGATCCAGGTGTGTTCCCATAGACGTCGCCAAATTTGATCCTGTCCGAGAGCTAAGTCGATGGACGCTGGGGAGGTGGCGCTTCTATTGACTCGTCGAAGAAAGGCATAGATCTCCCGCTAACGTGGACCTACAAGTATAATGCCGAGCCGGGGAGGGGTTCCCGGCGATGGCCCTTCGACGCTCAAGTAAGTTCTCCAGCGGAAAGGAATAGACCAAAGAGGAAGCGAAAACTGTAGCTACAGTAAAAAAGTGAGCTTACCTCTGTCGAAACCTGGGGGTCCTTATATAGGGCTCCCCAGAGGCGCATACACGCTCCCCGAAGTGTGCATGCTCCTCAAAGCATACCTGGAATGGACGTATCAAAAAAGCGTGTCTGACGCCATACCTCAATAGTACAAGCATATCCCTGACGTGACAGTGGAAGCTTCCACCGTACGATTTTCTTTCTGACCATGCCGCCGACCATGCTACCTGTCGACGACACTGTCCCCTAAGAAGATATCATCGGCTGCTTCCTTTGTCCCCACCGGGCCGGGCGGAGGAGCCGCTCGGCTAGTGCCTCTCGGGCGGCACCATGGCTGGGCCGAGAGTGAGATCAGCTCAGCCAATCATCCTATTACCCCAGCTCCGTCGTGCCGAGCGAATAAATCATATCTGTCAGGCCCAAGTTGTGTCCCCCGTTCAACCAAGCGAGGGGTTGCTCGGCCCTCACTTCTTTGAGTCTTCTGAACGTCGGAAACTCAGCCTCAGACCGAATTGTAATGCAGAACCGGACATACATACGTCCGCTTGGCCGGATATTCAATACGTCCGCTCGGCCGGATATTCAATGCGTCCGCTCGGCCGGATATTGAATACGTCTGCTCAGCCGGATATTCAATACGCCCGCTCGGCTGGATACTCGCGGCGTTGATCGTTGACCATTGATTGTGACCACCCACGTGTCACCGCCCTCACTCGGGGCGGGGGCCCCTTCTTACTACGGGATCAATATATATACACACACACATCCCGTGAGCATCTAATTTTTTTTATGCTTAATATAATACTATAACCCAACCCCTAAATCCTAAAAGTAAAATCTAATTAGTATAATTGAAAAATAAAAAAATAAATAAAGTCAACGTTTCACTAATTGTGAGTGTCGCCCACAACTGCGTTCCAAGATAACAATACATATATATACACACACATACATATATACACGCATCTTCTAGTGCAGACCCATCCATACCCCTGACTCGAGGCGTCTGGAAGGGTTTAGATGCCTGATTAAATGCACTTGAGGCATTTGAAAGCATTTATGGATACCCTAAGTCAATGTGTGTATGACACATCATACCGCTCCCATTGGGATTGCTTGATTGAAATATAAAAATATAATTATCCAAAATATTATCAAAAATTCTTTTTATACATTTCAATTTTAGTCTAACGATTCATCATTTAGGGTAGTGTATGATTATTTTTTTATTAATATTTTGGATAATTATTTTTTTTAACCCCAATCCCGCGTTAATGATGAATTTTTCTGAACCAGTTTTCATACCGCCCTCAGTAACTGAGGGTTTTCCTATCCTTATTTTTTCTCCTCCTTCTCTTCATAGCTCCCTATCATCCTCCTCCACATCCACCCTTACCTTCCCAATATTATTGGGGGGTTCTCTAACGACAGCCTAGGTAGAGGTTTGTAAAGAAATTGAGAAACTCACTTCTGTTGAATAGGCTGACCAGTCTTCTTTTGAGGAAACTAAGGTAATATGTCCTTCATCCCTCTATGTTTTTCATTAATGCCTTCTAATAATAACTTTTTGACAGTGGTGGATTGCCAATATGAATATGAGCCGACACATGTATGAGCTAACTCAAGAAGTGGCTAGGCTAAAACAGTAAGCTTCTGGAGCCTCTTCCTCTCAAGACTCTGAGGAATTATCTCACCAACTACAAGAAACTCGCATGCTTCTTGAGGTAGAACTCATAAATTCACTCAAATGGAAAGCCTCTGCAGAAGATTTTGAATCTAAAGCTAAGTCAAAGACTCTTCTTTGCACTGAATTAGCATCCAAAGTGGATACATATGCTACCGAGAATACTCAGTTGTTATCCTAGCTACAAGTGTTGAATGATGCCTACGCTTTGGAATTAGCTGCTAAAGATGCTTCTTTGGAATCCAAGAACTCCGAGCTAACCTCCTTAAGCTAATCCTTAACTACAACTAAGGCAGAGCCTTCCTTTAAGGAGCTTGAATTAAAAGCTTCCCAAGATGCCTTGACAGAATACATGGCGGGTGAAGATGCCAGGTTCGAGAAGAGAAAAAGGGCAATGCTAGGATCTCCTGAATTTAATGTTCCCATCGCTGACTCCATCGCCAAAGACCTCACTAAGGGAGCTGAGGGGGGAGCAAAATAATTGAAGAGGCTAGGCCACTTGGTTTCTGACCCTCCACCCAACTTCTTGGACCATTGGGAACTGATTGCTGAATCACCTCCTGACTTATTTCCCAAGTTGTTTTAATTGTAACTCACGATATTTTTGTATTTGAAGAATAATTTTTCATCTTTTAGGATATTCTAATTGTTGTTACCCTTAGTTTTGGTATTCATTTTCTTTTGACTTCTTTTGATCGGGCAGGTACAACTTCATGTTTGACTTCGTTTATTATGGGCATTTGACCAACCTCTAATGATCGATCGAGTTTACATTTATACTTAGCTTCCTCCTTAGTGCTTGAACAACCTTTAATGACCGATCGATTCTGTACTTTAGTGACAAAGTCCGCCAAGGATTGTGCCTTGATGGTCGTTCAAGGCTGATACTGTATGTCGAATTCACTAAGCTCTGTTGTCCACTTGATCAGCAGCCCAGATGCTTCTGGATTGAGGAGAACTCTTCCCAGGGGGATGTTGGTCATCACTATGATTGTATGCGCGAGGAAATACGGGCAGAGTCTCTGAGCGACGAGCACTAATGCGAAAGCAAACTTCTCGAGACCGGTGTAGCGGGATTCACCATCTTTTAAAATATGGCTAAGAAAATACACTGGTTGCTCTTCGCCGTTCTCCCGTACCAACGCTGAGCCAACAGCGTACTCGGTCGAGGATAGATAGATGCGAAGCGGCTTACCGGTAGTCGGCTTGGCCAATACAGGCAAGGAATTCAGATACGCTTTTAGTTCTTCAAACGCCTGGTTGCACTCTTCGTCCCATTGAAACTTGGTAGCTCGGTGCAGTATCTTGATGAAAGGAAGGCTCCGGTCGGCAAACTTGGAGATAAACCGAGATATGGCAGTTATCCGACTGGTGAGGAGCTGAGCTTCCTTCAGAATCCTTGGCGGCGGCATATCTTGCAATGCCTTAACCTTATTAGGGTTCGCCTCGATACCCCGCTCGGTGATGGTATAGCCGAGGAATTTTCCACCCTTTGCACCGAACAGACACTTGCTTGGGTTCAGCTTGATTCCGTAAGCGTGAAGCGTCTGGCATGTTTCCTCTATATCTGCACAGAGATCGGTAGATCGGAGGGACTTGATGAGTATATCGTTACATATACCTCCATGTTTCATCCGATCTGCTCCCGGAACACCTTATTCATGAGTCACTGGTAGGTAGCCCCATCATTCTTTAGTACGAATGGCATCACATTGTAACAGTAGGTGTCATCCACCGTGATGAAGCTAACCTTCTCTTGATCCTCCCGGACGAGCGGTACTTGATGATAGCCTTGATATGCGTCCAGCATGCATATCAGCTCGCACCTAGCTGTGAAGTCCACCATCTGGTCAATCCTCGGCAGTGGGTAGAAGTCCTTCGGGCAAGCATTGTTGAGGTCTTGAAAGTCGATGCAGACCCTCCACTTGTTGTCAGGCTTCGAGACTAGCACCACATTTGCGAGCCAGCTCAGGAACTGGACCTCTCGGATGTGACCGGCTTCCAGCAGCTTCTCTACTTTAGCTCGGATGATCTGATTTTGCTCGGCGCTGAAGTCCCTTTTCCTTTGCTTCACTGGCCTAGCGTCCGGTCGGACGTGAACCTCATGCTGCGCCACGCTTGGGGAAATGCCGGGTAGTTCATGTGTGGACCAGGCGAAGACATCGTGATTTTGCTGAAGGCATCTAATCAGCTTGGCCTTCTGCTCGGCTAGCAGGTTAGACGCTACGAAGGTCGTTGCCTCCGACCGGCCGGGGTGTATCTGCACCTCTTCTTTTTCTTCATAAACTAAAGTAGATTGTTTCTTGGTTATGGCGTTTACCTCGAGTCGAAGGATTTTCCGAGCGGACTTAGCCTCCGTCTTCACCATCTCGACGTAGTAGCGCCGAGCAGCCAGTTGATCTCCTTTGACTTCCCCCACCCGATCCTCCATGGGGAACTTGATCTTCTGGCAATAGGTAGAGACCATCGCTCAGAACTCGTTGAGGGCCGACCGGGCCAGAATGACGTTATAGGCTGATGGGGCATCCACGACGATGAAGGTGGTAGTTCTGGCCCTTCGGAGAGGCTCTTCTTCGAGTGATATAGCCCACCTTGTCTGATCGATCGGCTGGACTTCATTGCCGGTGAACCCATACAAAGGGGTCGTCATCGGTAGCAACTAGGTCCGGTCGATTTGGAGTTGGTCGAAGGCCTTCCTGAAGATGATGTTGACCGATCTCCCTGTGTCAATAAATATGAGATAAATAGTATAGTTGTCGATTACCGCCCGGATGATGAGGGTGTCATCGTGTGGCACTTCAGTCCCTTCAAGATCCCTGAGGCTAAAGCTGATTTCGGACCCGCTTGCCCTCTCTTGGCTGCATCCTACCGCATGGATCTCCAGTTGCCAAACATATGATTTTCGGGCTCGGTTGGAGTCTCTGCTGGTTGGTCCACCAACTATGATGTTGATCTCACCGCGAGCGGCGTTGCTTCGGTTATCCTCTTCCGAGCGGAGTGTCTGACTCGCTCGTGTGAAGCTTGGGCGTTGTCACCACTCCTTGTTGGATGATGGTGCTGCTGCTCTAGTGACCGCCTGGTCTCCTCCCGCCGTTCGACACTCGGCCTCCTATATCATGGCTTGGGGGAAGGCGATCGACGACGATAAATCCTAGGTGATGGATGAATGACCGCGGGGACTCCGCGACAGTCGTGGGTGTTGTGGGTGGGCGATTGATGGAAGGTACCGAACATAACATAGAGGTCCATACCTTTCCCTTGGACCTTGCCCGTTCGGCAACTACGTGCTGGATGCGCGTGTGACCTTACTTCCTGATGCGGTCATGCCACATCGGCTCAGAGCCCTCTTGGGGGCTGTTGGCTAATCGGAAGCCTTCGTTCAACGTGCACTGATGGTTCTGATGGCACTTCTTTCCTTCGGGCCGCCTGAGCTTCCTCCACGTTGATATACTCACTGGCCCTCTTCAGCATATGGTTGTAATCGCGGGGTGGCTTCCTGATGAGCGAGCGGAAGAAGTCTCCGTCGATGAGCCCTTGGGTGAAGGCGTGCATCATAGTTTCAGACAAAACCATAGGGATGTCCATGACCGCCTGGTTAAAGCGTTGAATATAGGCATGTAGAGTCTCTCTCGACCCTTGTTTCATAGAGAACATACTGGCGCTAGTCTTCTGATAGCGTCTGTTGCTCGTGGCCCAAGTGGTCATCCGGATCAGTTGACCCACTGTATTCGTCGATCGCCAAGGGTGCGTAGTGCCTTGGCATAAGATCATGCAGAATTGCATCGGAGAATTGGCGGTTGATCAACTTGGGGGATGAGTCAGCTAGGGGCGCTTTGCCCTTTCTTGCGTCCCAAGCGGGAGCTTCGTCTGATGAAGACCAGTCTCGATTTGCTTGCGGGATCTCAGATGGCGTCTGGAACAAGGCCCGTTGTAATGGAATCGGGGCGGGTGGCGCCTCTACTTGCATGCCGGTTGGACCCTTGTTTTGGCTCCATATGGAGAGCTGTTCCAGCCAGTCTTCGTGCACCGCTCGGCCACCAGATGCTGAGGTTGCTTGTTGCGCCAACCGATCGGCTTTTGCCTTCTGTTGCTACTCTACTATCTTGGTCGCTCGCACCTGTATGAGCGCATCGAGCTCCTCCTGAGAGAGCACTATAGTGTGCTGATGTCCCGGAGGAGCCGCTTGGCTAGTGCCTCTAGGGTGGCACCATGACCGGGCCGAGCATGAGATCCGCTCGGCCAATCATCCTATTACCTCAGCCTCGTCTTGCCGTGCGAATAAATCATATCTGCCAGGCCCAAGCTGTGTTCCCCGTTCGACCGAGCGAGGGGTTGCTCAGCCCTCACTTCTCCCTGCTAGGGCCATGCTTGAGTCTTCTGAACGTCAGAAACTCGGCCTCAGACCAAACTGTAATGCAGAACCAAACACACATACATCCGCTTGGCCGGATATTCAATAAATTCGCTAGGCCGGATATTCAATACGTTCGCTCGGCCGGATATTCAATACGCCCGCTCGGTCGGATACTCGCGGCGTTGATCGTTGATCGTTGACTGTGACCACCCACGTGTCACCGCCCTCACTCGGGGGCGGGGGCCCCTTCTTACTACCGGATCAATAGATATATATATATATATATACACACACACACACTTCCCATGAGCATCTAATTTTTTTTAAGCTTAATATAATACCATAACCCAACTCCTAAATCCTAAAAGTAAAATCTAATTAGCATAATTGAAAAATAAAAAAATAAATAAAATCAACGTTTCACTAATTGTGAGTGTCGCCCACAGCTGCGTTCCAAGATAACAATACATATATATATATATATACACATACATATATACACGCATCTTCTAGTGCAGACCCGTCCATACCCCTGACTCGAGGCGTCCGGAAGGGTTTAGATGCCTGAGTAAATGCACTTGAGGCATTTGAAAGCATTTATGGATACCCTAAGTCAATGTGTGTGTGTATATATATACTACCCTAAATGATGAATCGCCGGATTAAAATTGAAAAGTATAAAAAGAATTTTTAATAATATTTTGGATAATTATTTTTTTATTTGTCAATCAAGCAATCCCAATGGGAGCGGTATGATGTGTCTCCTTTTATTATGGTTGGAAGTGGCTCCCCATTTTGGGAGGCGGTTATTTTTTAAAAAATAAAATTAAATAATTCTATAATTTAATAACAGTTTTTTTAAGTGTGATAAGAGCATCCCTATGGGAGCCACTTGAGATCCTATGTAAATGACATTTCATAAAAAAAAAAAAAAAGTTTGGAGCAGCTTCCTACATACATAGGGAGCGCTCTCAACTTCTCCCAACTTTTTTAAAAAATAAAAAATAAAAAGAGTAGAATTACTACCAGCACTCTTATCGTTGGAGATGCTTTAAGTGACTGGAAAGTTTTTTTTTTCTAGTGAAGAGATGAATAAGGTATTTATTTTTTTTAGTTTTAATGTGGTATCATAGAAGTCTTAAAAAAAACCCTTATAATAACTACTACCGCCCATAATTATAAGTTCACATTGACGTAGCCTTTTGATAATTAATATTTTATTTATAGATATGCAATATTTACTAGATAAAATATTATTTTATAAATAAAAAATAATTTATTATATCTTACTTAAGCACATAGGTAGAAATTACATGTAACAACTCAACAATTATCAATCTCTGATTTCTTTCTAAAATATTAAAATGTGCACTTAGTTAGGATCTACATGTGATAATTTAGTAATTATAAACCTCTAAAAGCATTTCCCGTGGTAGAAGTTGTTGGAGTTTTTTGTGACTCTTACAATGCCACATTAAAAATAGAAAATCGCACTCATCTTTTCACGGTAAAAGAAATCCAATAACTTCTTTATGGATCTCACTCTTTATTTATATATATATATATTTTTAAAAAAATTATTATTAAATTATTAAATAATTTTAAAAATAAATAAATAAAAGAATATCTTCCCAAATGGGAAGTCGCTCACAATCTTAATGAAAAGAGCTCCCTCTCACTTTGAGAGAGGGTCAGTCTATTTGACACACTATCGATAATGAAAGTTCAAACTCTTCATGTAGGTAGGAATTATACATGGCTCTAACTTCTTACTAAAATACTAAATCTTGTACTAAGATAGGAACTACATATGAAAACTAAGTAATTATCAACCTCTAATTTCTTCTTAAAATACTAAATCATAAACTTAGATATGAATTATATGTGACAACTTAGCAATTATCAATCTCCAACTTATTTCAAAAACACTAAACCGTTCACTTAGATAGGAATTATAGACTTATAGTGACAACTCAACAAGTATCAACTTCTAAGTTCTTTCAAAAATATTAAACTGCTGTTTAAAAACTAATAAAATAAAATTGAATGTTCATATTAAATAAAAAAGGAATTATGTAATATAACTCCATAATGTTAAATTATTAATATTATTAAAATAATAACCTTTCCTCTCTTTTTTTCTTACGTTATTATTTTTTTTCTATTTTCTATTTTTTTTAATTACCTTCCTGTGTAATTACTCTCTATAAATATCTTGGTCCACTGCGAGCTTTTCTTCATCGTCGGTCGTGCTCCTCCCTCCGGTCTCGATCGAAGGCTGCTCGTCGGCAGACATGGCTCTCAGCTCTGCTTCTGCAACTGACTCCAGCTGGTGGGTCGTCACACTCCCCGCCTACCTCGGCGCTGACTCGCTCCACTCCGACGCTCCCGTCCTCCTCTTCGCCCTCCTCATTGCGTTTGTCACCGCCGGCCTCCTCTCCTCGGCCCTGTCGTCGGGCGGCCCTGCCTGGACGCACGGCCGCGCCCACCGAGGTCCCGTCCCCATACCGGGACCCCGAGGCCTCCCCGTCCTGGGTTCTCTCCTCGCGCTCGCCGGACCCCTCCCCCACCGCACCCTCGCCGCCCTCGCGCGGTCCATCAGTCGGGCCAAGTCCCTCATGGCTTTCTCCATCGGCTCCACTCCCGCCGTAGTCTCCTCGAACCCCGCCATCGCCCGCGAGATTCTCTCCCACTCCTCCTTCGCCGACCGACCCATCAAGCGCTCCGCCCGCGAGCTCATGTTCTCCCGCGCCATCGGCTTCGCCCCCAGCGGCACCTACTGGCGCCTACTCCGCCGCATCGCCTCCTCCCACCTCTTCGCCCCCCGCCGCATCGCCGCCCACGAGCCCGGCCGCCAGTCCGACTGTGACGCCATGCTCTCCGCCATAGCCTCTGAACAGCGTCGCTCGGGCTTCGTCGCCCTCCGCTCCCACCTCCAGAACGCGGCGCTCAACAACATCATGGGCGGCGTCTTCGGCCAGCGCTACGACGTATCTCGCCCAGGCGGCGATCCGGAGGCGGAGGGGCTCAAGGCCATAGTGAGGGAGTGCTTCGACATCCTCGGGGCCTTCAACTTTTCCGACCACCTCCCATGGCTGCCAAGCTTTTTCGACCCCAACAGCATCAAGAGCCGCTGCGCCACCCTCGTGCCTCGCGTCCGCGAGCTGGTGCACAGCATCATCTCCGAGCACCGCCGCCGCGGGCCCATCCTCAACCGGGATAGCGCCGACTTCGTTGACGTCCTCCTGTCCCTCGACGGGGACGAGAAGCTCGATGACGACGACATGATCGCCGTGCTTTGGGTAATTTCTTCTTCAAATTAATTAATGATCAAAATTTAGATATCTCGATCATAGTTACACTTTGATCTAATGATCGTTACGGCAGGAAATGATCTTCCGCGGAACGGACACGACCGCGCTGCTAACGGAATGGGCCATGGCCGAACTGGTGCTGCACCCTGAGACGCAGGCCAAGCTCCGCCGAGAGATCGACGCCGTCGTGGGGCGCGGCGGCCGCACCCCGACCGACGCCGACGTGGCGCGGATGCCTTTCCTGCAGGCCGTGCTCAAGGAGACTCTCCGCGTCCACCCGCCCGGCCCGCTCCTCTCCTGGGCCCGCCTCTCCACCGACGACGTCCACCTCAGCAACGGAATGGTCGTCCCCGCGGGGACCACCGCCATGGTGAACATGTGGGCCATCACCCATGATCCGGCGGTCTGGGATAAGCCCGAGTCGTTCCGGCCCGAGCGATTCGTAGAGGCGGAGGGCGGCGTCGACGTGGACGTGCGCGGCGGCGACCTGCGCCTCGCGCCTTTCGGCGCCGGCCGCCGCGTCTGCCCCGGGATGAACCTGGGCCTCTCGACCGTCGCTCTGTGGGTGGCGCGGCTGGTGCAGGCGTTCGAGTGGGGCCCGGCTGCAGGTGCTCCCGTCGACCTGGAGGAGGTGCTGAAGCTGTCCATGGAGATGAAGACCCCTCTGCAAGCGGTCGCCTACCCCCGTGGCGCCGACGACCTCGCCGGGGAGGCCTAAAGTCCCAACCAAGGCGAGGCAAGGAGACGATCACTGACTCGAACGAAGTAGCATTCCTAAATCGTATGGCACTTCAATTGAGATAGTTAATTAGATGATGAAACGAAGGAAGGCAGGCAGGCGTTCAAGCTCCCCATTTTGGCCATGCACCGGGTCTTGAATTAGCTCCTTCTTCTCCTCCTCCTCCTCCTTCTTCTTCTTCTGCTGTTGTATCTCGAAATAATTAGCAGTGATCCGTCGTTAATAAATGATTTTTTTTTAAACACTTATGATTACTATTATTCATGATCTATCGATCTCTTCTCTTATTATTCAGCTTGATTGGCTTTGAATTTGATTGATTGGTGAGCTCGTCCCAGTACCTCTTTCAGCTTCGCATGGCCCTTTATTGGTTGGCTGGCTACAAAAACCTAGTTATTGGTCGTCGAGGTACTCGTATATTTTCAAAATACTTTTTAATTTTTTTTTTAAGCTTGACAATCATTTCTTAAGATAGCCAACTTTTAACTCATTAAAACTCTTTTGATGATCACTTAAGTTAGGGATGAGTGACATGAAGAATGATTTTGATTGAATACTTTGTGCCCTTTCAATCAATGTAGTCCTAACTTTGTAATAGGGGAGCCGTGTTAAGTCGAGTTTAAGATAAATTAATGATTGGTTTATTTTTGTTTTTATTTATAAACTTGAGTTGTTAAAGTTTTGGCTTGAGCTTATACATTGGTTGGTGGTTTGAGTTTAGTAATATATATAAGTTTGTTTATGTTGAAGATTTTTTTTATTTAATATGATTGATTTGGTAGGTAATCGGTCTTGACCCAGTAGGGTTAAGTTAAAAGTCAAATTGAGCGGCGAGTCGGAGGTAAGTCAAGCTAAGTTTGAGCATGACATAACCTCAGACAAGCCCATGCATCTCAAATTTGACTCAACGTTAATCTAGCCACTCAGGAGTAAAAGCCCGACTCCTTGGAGTCTGACTTCTTGACTCTCGAACCTCCGACTTAGTTCTGAGCTGCTCGAGTACTCGCACCGCAAGTACTCAAGTGTAGAAGATGTGACTAGCGAAGGATGCAGATAACATAGGACACGAGGCATCCGAATACGAGTGATAGAAAAAGTGAAGAATGTGAAGTGCCCTGGTAATTCATGTTTCTCCCCTAGGAGGTAGTATAAAGCGGAGCCCGCTCCTGTGGGTGGGATATGCTCTCCAAATTCTCTACTTTGAACTTTCTTCTTCTTCTTCTTATCTTTTGATCATGGGAATTTGATTTAAGTGTTGAAGTGATTATGCTAAGGTCTGCCTTTACTTCCACTCTGCCCCACCCCTAGGGCATAGCACAGACAGTGGGCACATGACATCTTTAACGTAATGGTTAAGGGTCGATTCTTAGGAATTGACGATCTAGGGTTTACCTCGCCATGCGCCTATTGCTTGTGTACCTGTATTTACCTCCCTCCATCCGTGAGGCAGACACTAGGGGAGGCCGTTAAGGAAATGGATCTACCTTTTTTTTTTTTTTTTACTTTTATTCTAACTGTCTTTGACCGTTGTTGATATTCGCCTTGAAGACCTCCGACCCTTCACCTATCTATTTATTGGTGGTTCTCTCATCTTTAATCTCAAACCGGATCAATATTGTTAAGAGTTTCATGAATATTGTTTATAAATAATTTACCATCTCTACTTATGAATATAAATTTATTCATTCAATTAATATTTTTTTATTAAACGAACATAAATAAATCCTTATCAAATCACTAAAGTTTGCTTCACTTACGATTCTAATAGTGTAATTCATAATTCATTTTATATCTAAGGTGTCCTGACACTTGTATAAGAAAGTTTCAATAGTGATTACTTAGATTTCTAACAAATCTACTCGTCTGACTAACTAATTCATTGATTCTCTAGTTGAGGTCCAATTGAACTCATGCCTCCATATATAATGGCAATTTGTTTTCTCCAATTTGGTCGCCATAAGCTTTTCTTGATTAGAATCTTTGACATATATTTATCAATCTAACAAGACGAAGTAACATTATTTCTCCATGGTGCTGAAGCTGTCCATGGAGATGAAGACCCCTCTACAAGTGATTGCCTACTCCCATGGCATCGACGACCTCGCCGGGGAGGCCTAAAGTCCCAACCAAGGCGAGCAAGAAAACAACCCAATCATTACAAGCTACAAAATCCAAAACTTCACAATTTATAGAGCCTAGCTATAGCAGCAACTAAGGTAGGGAACATGCACATTTTGTAAAGGGAAACATAATGAACAATCCCTAACAAATTAATGAGGGAACTTCCCCTCATTAATCTGAAATCCTCATTATTACCAACCTTTAAACCTTAGGAAGGGAGCTTAAACTAGAGCATCACCTATCAATTTATAGTACCTGAAATTTACAAAACTATAGAAACTAACTGGAGCATTGCAAGTTAAGGAACATGTCTCAAGTACTTAGCTACCAACTCCTTGTCTTCCCTTGAAGCACTAGCACCGGTGGAGAAACAAAGGGAGAGGGAAATCTTCCTAGAGCCGGCGACAACAACCCAAAAGGAGGCTTTTGAAGGTAAGGTTTAAATACAAGAGGGGGCTTAAGACTTAGTCACAATTTCTAATTCCTATAAATTTTATATAAAACCTCATTCTATGGTTTTATATCTATCCTTTATCCATATCCATAATTATATAAATTTCTTATATACATATAAATA
Organism: Zingiber officinale; assembly: GCF_018446385.1. Classification (NCBI taxonomy): domain Eukaryota; kingdom Viridiplantae; phylum Streptophyta; class Magnoliopsida; order Zingiberales; family Zingiberaceae; genus Zingiber; species Zingiber officinale. Next base: position 97,090,321 of record NC_055988.1, on the reverse strand, counting down.
TTGTATGTGATAATATTGTAGTTCTTAGTTATTATCTACAACATATACATTTTATAGGTTATGTATTTACACGTAAGGCATGTAAGTACTGTAAAGCCCCAAGTTTTTTTTTCAATTCATAAATATAACTATGGATGTCACTTGCTCATACTTCCATAGTAGTTTTTTAGTTCAAATAAAATTATATAGACGGTTCAAAAAAACATATAGCTAAATGCAGAATTTAAACGTCATAGAAGGTCTTCGGATTGTACTGCCATTGTTCCTAGCTGGTTCACTGGTCAACGCCTCCCACCTCATTTGTTCCAATGTTTGAAAAAAAAAAGTTGAAGTCTGTGAGTCAAGAGACTCAGTATATCTAAAACTGTTGATCCGGCAGTAAGGACGGGGGACCCCCTTTGTGGGGGAGCCAATGACACGTGGAGGTCATAAGTCAAAAGGGTTAGCATGAGGTCCATCCGATCGGAGAAGGGTCGGGTCAACCGGCCGAACGGGTCCGGGCGGAATCAAAGACAACCCGACGAGGAGTCAGGTGTCCGACGCTCATGGTAAACAGGGTCGCCGGTGTTGGGATCTTAGATGGCTAGAGGGGGGGGGTGAATAGTCTCTTTAAAAACTTAAGCAGAGAGTTCTACACAGAAACTAGTTAGCGCAGCGGAATAAGCAAACTAAAACAAAACGAAAACCAACACACAAACACTGATACACAGATTTACGAGGTTCGGGGATAACTTGCCCCTACTCCTCGGCGTGTCCGTAAGGTGGACGACTCCTTGATCTTCGGTAGATTGCACCCCGGAAGAATTCCGGCTAAAACTCCTCCTTCTAGGTGGAGTAACCTTCCCACAAAGTCTCAAGAAATATCTAAGTTAAAGCACGAGACTTACAGAAACTCGGTGGCAAAGGAGAATAGAAATGCTTACAACCACGCGAGGATCAGTAGCAGAAACAGAGATCGCAGTTTACCCGAGAGCTCAAGAACTTCGCACAACAGCACACTCTTTTCTTTCAAGCTTTCTTGTTATTGTTCTTGTTCCCCTCTCGCTGTTTTTACTACTTCTCAAAACCTGATCTCTGCTGTCACAGATCTGGTCCAAACTGCGCAAATCATCGCTGTAGCCAATCCCTTTTCCTCCTTCTCTGGTTCTCTGAACTCACACCAATGATATCACAGTCAACACTGGCGTCTTCTGAGCTCAAACCAATCCCCAGGAGTCAAGCAGATCGCAGCCAGATCACAGCAGTATCCGTTGATGCCTGAAATGCACCATGCGCCGCTGAAACCAGCAGAAAGACCATTTGTCGCATTCCTCTTATGAACTTAATTTGAAATTAGGCTCAGAATGATACCTGTTAACCTGCAAACTCAAAAGCTAACAGCACAGAGGATTACATCACATAAATGAATGAGATATATCAAAAGCAGTGAAGGAATCGCTGATACAGCGAACAAATCAGAGTGTGTGGATCGGTCACCAGACCGATCACATGCTTGGACCGATCCGGCCACAGCCTGATCGGTCTGAGGCCATTCTGATCGGTCGTAGTGACCGATCAGATTGAGTGTGGATCGGTCCACAGACCGATCCACCTCTTTCTCTCTTCTGCGGGCTTTTCTCCTGATCGGTCTCCCTGACCGATCAGATTGCACTCAGTGTGCTACTGAGTGTTTTCTGATCGGTCTGCAGACCGATCATATTTCACTCAGTGTGCTACTGAGTGTCATCTGATCGGTCATCAGATCGATCCGTGGAACTCAGTTTCACTGGATCGGTCTGCCGACCGATCCACTGATTCTTGTGTCACTGGATCGGTCTACCGACCGATCCAATGTGCCATGTAATGTCCAATTAGGTCCCTCTCTGACCTAATCCGGAGAACGAGCTACCGAGCCCTCTCTGACCTAGTCCGGTCCAGAGAACGAGCTACCGAGCCCTCTTCCGACTTCGTCCAGTCCAGAGAACGAGCTACCGAGCCCTCTCTGACCTAGTCCGGAGAACGAGCTACCGAGCCCTCTCCGACTTCGTCCGGTCCAGAGAACGAGCTACCGAGCCCTCTCTGACCATTCCGTGCCAAGTCAGCATACTTGGATTTTTCCCGTGCCAAGCTCCCTGCTTGGACTTTTCACCAGATGTCTTGATCCATCTGGATTTCCTTTGCCTGGCTTCACTCACCAGGACTTTCCCTCCCAACTGATCAACCTCGATCAGTAGTCATTCTGAGTTTAATCAATATCTGATACAAACTTAAATCAGTGTCAACATCAAAACAACAGCCAGGTCAGACTGTATCAACAATCTCCCCCTTTTTGTTGTTTGACAATACGATTTAAGTTTAGATCAGAATTGTTCAAATTTTCATAATTTTAGGGGAATCAAGATCCTCCGCCTAAGACGGATACAACACTATGTGAGGGTCTTCACATTTGCATTCATCTAAACTTAGTTATCTTCTCCCCCTTTGTCAAACACCGAAAAAGTACGAATAAGGTAAGATAACTTAAAGAACTCCCCCTTAACCCTTACCGTCTGGTTCTTAAAGCACTTAGAATTCCCTCTAAGTGTATTCTAAGACAATAATAAGGAAATAAAAGACAAAACAAGTCATGCAAGTGAACAGCATATTAATAACCGATAGAAAATGAAGCATAATAAAGAGCAAGTAAATATAAAACTGAGTAGCATAAATACAGGAGTAGTATCAGAAGTGCAAACATCCAGGTCAGTCATAAAGACTAACAAATAACATCCAAAATACAGACAGTCAACAAACAAACTGTATTAATCAACATCCTCACACTGAGGAACATCACCATCATCGGCAGGAGGGGTGAAATCTTGAGGCGGCACGCCGGAGGATGGATAGCCTGGGTAAGACTGCGGAGGCGGGTAGCGTGCCATCCATCCGAGTAGCAACTGCTGTGTCACCACCTGATGACTGCGCATATCATCGAAGCGCTGGTCAATATGCCCGCGCAGGTCATCGTAGCGCTGGTCTATCCGAATACGCAGGCCATCCAGCTCAGCAGATATCATCTCATCGTGCCGATCTAAGCGGCTCTCCAGCTCGGCGATCTGCCAGCGCAGATCAGGATCGGCCTCTCCATCGTCAACAGCAGGAGGAGCAACCTGTCGTCGAGGTAACTCACCTCACCCAGTGCTCGCCCATCCTTCCACCGAACATCCCCATTTTGCCCTATGATGCCAGACTTGGAAAACGCCCGTTTCCCAAGTCGGCAATCCTGCCTGACCATTTTGACTATTCTACCCTTAGAGACATCAACCTGAAGGGTCTAGAGCCAATCAGTAATTATATGCCCATAAGGCATATAAATAGTGGAGCCGCTAGGCTTAGAATATGATATGATCGAGGAGTAGATGCTTGACATGATTTCAAAATCGAGACGTCGACGCAAATCATAAAGCATAAGACAATGATAAGGTCGGATCTCAGATAATGGTTTAGATGTGATAGGTAGAAGGCAGTTCGTGACAATCTTAAAAAGAATGTAGTCTTGAGGAGATAATCTCAAGGCTGCAAAAGTAGGGAAGTCAACATCTAGCTCATCTAGTCCATCCGTTCTAGGTTGCCTGAAGAAGTACTCATAAATATCGTCAGGTGATACATCAAGTGGAGGAGGTAGTGACTCTGGTAAATCAGGATACAAGGGAAAAGGATCTTCTGAACACATACGGCAACCTAGATACCCAAAGAATTCTCTGATGGAGAAATCGATACTTCTTTTAGCGACTCGAGTGGTATAAACACCATCATGGTTTTGATGAAGGTTGTTATAGAATTCAGATATCAGGTCAAGATTGATGTCCCTTTCTAGGTAGACTACCGAATCAAGTTTATAATAGGCTAGGGTTTCGGATACAGAAGGACAAAATTCATCCATCTACTTTCGATCCACAGATTGACATGGAAGCAGCTTGAATGTCCTCTGTTGAAATGCTAGCTCAAACTGGCGGTTTGGGAATCTACTGGAACTAGCTGGTTGGGGTCGAGAGGGTGCATGTGACTTGGATTTCTCAGCTGGGGACTTAGAAGAACCCTCACCGACTGCTTTCTTCCTAAATAGATAAAGATTTGGACACGGTCAGGGCAAATGGGAGTCCACGGGAGCCACACAGAGAGAACCGAGACAGCACACATAGAGAAAATGTGAAAAGAAGCTAAAATGCTAAGAATGAACAACTCTCGGGAAGAAGAAGAGTTACCTGGGTGCCATTGTGACCTTCGGCTTTTAGAAGATGGTGGGTCGAGAAGACAGGAAGAGAAGAGGGGCGTCGGCTAGGTTATGAGTCGGTCGGTTAGGGTTTTGAGAAGGAAGAAGATCGGAAAGAGAGGAGGTCGGGAGGATTTAATGAGGGGATAGTGCACAGTGTGATCTGATCGGACGGATGTCCGAACAGAGAAATCCTGACCGATCAGGGAACGTCCTGATCGGTCAGCGATCGTCCTGATCGGTCGTAGGGACCGATCAGGGATCTTCCTGATCGGTCCCTGGACCGATCAGATGTGGATCAGTAGGGTCGATCTGTCTCCTGATCGATCCCTGGATCGATCAGTGAACCTACTGTGGTCAGGAATGTCCTGATCGGTCGTGGAGACCGATCAGTTATCGTCAGATCTCCTGATCGGTCGTGGAGACGGATCAGGCATCATCCTGATCGGTCCCTGGACCGATCAGTGTCTGATATAATTTTCAGTAACTGAAAATATGAGCCGTTATCTATCGGGAATTTTGAAAAGTTCAGAATTCGAGAATTCAGAATCTCCCAAATTCATAACCTAGAATCAACACCCACAAGTATATTAAAGAAATGAGCTCTTATGGTCTTAGCTTGTGTAGAGCCCGAAAGTTTCAGACTTTAAATCCAAAAACTCATACATTTGGAATCTTAGAATTCCAATCTCAGAAAACCTTATAAAACCATATAGTGAAACAAGGTATTAATTAAGACCTAGGATTGCTATGATCAGTTTCAAGTTTGTCAAAATATAAACAACTTGTCAAAATATGAGCCGTTAATCAAGGCATGTTAAGTATCAATCAAAAATATCAATCAACAAATCACCCATAGTTAGACACTTTTTAGACAAAAGTCCAATCAAGATTCCTTGATCGGAATATATGAGTAAGATCAAGGAACCAATTACACATGAATTATGTAATGGTGTTCCCCATACTCAATTAATGTCTCTTCAACCTAATTATTCAAGGGATGCATGATACATTTTGAATAATTTGGTTGATCCTAGCATCTCACCCCATTTCTAGCAAACAAAAATATTTTGTTAAACCTTATAATTTGTGTGAGATGTTCCCAAGTTGCCCAAAATCATTCCCAATTTCTCTTGTCATTTTAATTTGTCCTTATTGATCATGATGAAGTCCTAAGGACCTAAGGAGCCAAACACATTCCCAACTCCCTCCTTAAATGACTAAATTCATTCTCCGGAAGGGGTTTGGTGAAAATATCAGCTATATTTGACTTTGACTCAACATATGTCAGTGCAATGTCTCCCCTAGCTACGTGATCTCTTATGAAGTGATGACGCACTTTAATGTGTTTGGTCCTCGAATGATGGACTGGATTTTTAGTTAGGTTGATCGTGCTAATGTTGTCACATAGCACTTGTACACCCTTATAAGAAAGTCCATAATCCTCTAGGGTGTGTATCATCCACAACAACTGTGATACACTCTCTCCCATGGCAATATATTCGGCCTCGGTCGTAGAGAGAGCAACACAATGTTGCTTCCGACTTGACCAACTAACTAAAGATGAACCTAAAAATTGGCAGCCCCCACTAGTACTTTTCCGATCCAATTTGCACCCAGCATAATCGGAGTCGGTATAACCTACCAAGTCAAAAGACTCAGTACGTGGGTACCAAAGACCTACTCTAATTGTGCCTTTAAGGTATCTCAGAATTTTCTTAACTGCAATCAAGTGAGATTCCTTGGCACAGACTTGATACCTAGCGCACATGCCCACAGCAAAGAGTATGTCCGGTCGACTAGTTGTGAGATATAGAAGACTACCAATCATGCTTCTATATTGCGTTAGATCAATTGGTTTTCCACTCTCATCATTGTCAAGGCGAGTGTTTGTCGCCATTGGAGTGGACACTTCCTTAGAATCACTCATATTGAATTTTCTAAGCATCTCTTGAGTGTATTTTGTCTGATGGACATAAATTCCATCTCGAGTTTGTTTGATTTCAAGTCCGAGGAAGAATGTCAACTCTCCTACGAGACTCATCTCAAACTCACTTTCCATGTGAGAAATAAATTCATTCAAATAGCCCTTGTTATTTGAGCCACAAATTATGTCATCGACATATACTTGGGCTACAAAAATGTTTTCACCATCTCTACGTAGAAATAGTGTTGGGTCTATTTGGCCTCTTACAAAGCCCTTTTCTAATAGGTAAGTTGACAACCTATCGTACCATGCTCGAGGTGCTTGTTTAAGCCCATAAAGAGCTTTCTTGAGCTTGTATACGTGGTTTGGAGCTTCGGTACTCACAAACCCCGGTGGTTGCTCAACATAGACCTCTTCTTTGATGAATCCGTTTAAGAAGGCCGATTTAACGTCCATTTGATAGAGCTTGAAACCTCTATGAGCAGCAAAAGCTAGCATCAAACGAATGGACTCTAATCGGGCCACGGGAGCATAAGTCTCATCATAGTCGAGACCTTCGACTTGACTATAGCCCTTGGCTACAAGTCTTGCCTTGTTTCTTACAACTTCTCCCTTTTGATTTAACTTATTTTTGAAGACCCATTTAGTTCCAATAATGGTGGTCTTCTTAGGTCTAGGAACTAAGTCCCACACTTGGCTCCTTTCAAATTGACCTAACTCATCTTGCATAGCTAAGATCCAATCAGGATCGTGCAATGCCTCATCAACTATTTTTGGTTCAATCTCTGAAATCAATGCAACTTCATTAGACTCATTTCTAAAGAATGACCTAGTCCTAACCCCTTGGTGGATGTCTCCCACAATTTGGTCTTGGGGATGACTAGTGGCTATCCTAGATTGTCTTGGTGTTGGTGGAGCCTCATGAATGGTCTCACTCGGCACAGGCAAGGACTCAATATCAGGCAAAGGATCAGATTGAGTTCTTTGTTGCCTTTGCTCATCAACATCAGAGTCAACTTCGACTCGTTCTTCATTTTGATCATTCAAACTTAGATTTCTAAGTTCAAATTGAATTTCTCCTACATCCCTTGGTTGATCATTTAAGTTAGGGATTTCTTCAAAAGCTACATCAGAGGACTCTTCAATCAATTTAGTCCTCTTGTTGTAGACTCGATAGGTTTTGCTGGTAAGAGAGTACCCGACCAGTATCCCTTCATCAGCCTTGGCCGAAAATTTTCCAAGATGGTCCTTGGTGTTCAAAATAAACACCTTACAACCAAACACCCTAAGATGTTTAATTGTAGGTGGTTTCCCAAACCAAAGTTCATGGGGAGTCTTTCCTAAAAACCTATGTATCAGGATTCGGTTTTGCACATAGCAAGCTGTATTCACAGCTTCAGCCCACAAGTAACTCGGTAGTGAGTACTCATTGAGCATGCTTCGTGCAGCCTCTTGTAAGACTCGGTTCTTTCTCTCCACAACCCCATTTTGCTGTGGGGTCCTTGGAGTTGAGAACTCATGTCTATACCCTTTTGCTTGACAAAATTCTAAGAACCTATGGTTTTGAAATTCACCACCATGATCACTTCTAATGGTTTTAATTGTTGTCGATTTTTCATTTTCAGTTCTTCTACAAAAGGAAATAAAAATATCTATGGTTTGATCCTTAGTTTTCAAAAAGAAAGTCCATGTATATCTAGTAAAATCATCAATAATTACTAAACAATATCTACTACCATTCAATGAAATAACATTGTTACAATCAAACAAATTCATATGTAATAAGTCTAAGGTAGTAGATGTACTCACAGTGCTTTTACCTTTATGAGATGCTTTTGTTTGCTTACCCATTTGACATGCATCACATAATTTGTTCTTTTGGTACTTGATGCTGGGTAAGTCTCGCACTAATCCTTGGTTGGCCAACTTCCGGATGTTCTTCATGTTTACATGTGCCAACCTTCTATGTCATAGCCAAGACTCTTCTTCTTTCGACATGAAACACTTAATCAAAGCATTAGTAGCACTTTTAAACGATACTTGATAAATATTATCAACCCTTGTGCCTACTAGTACCGTGTCAAGTGTGTCAATGTGTTTAACCAAACATTGACTTGAATGAAATTCAATTGTGTAACCCGTATCACACAATTGACTGACACTTAGGAGATTAAAAGTCATCCCCTTGACTAGAAGGACATTCTTGATATGGAGACATTCGGATATATGAATGTCTCCAACTCCTACAACCTTAAGACTACCATTGTTACCAAATGACACATTACCTCTATTTTTGTTTTGAATGGTAGAAAACAGTGATCTGTCCCCGGTCATGTGCTTGGAGCATCCACTATCAACAAACCAAGTTGATAGATGCTCCCCCTCGACCAATGGCTACAAGACACGGAAGATAGAGGTTTTAGGTACCCAAATCTTGGGACCTAATGCTTCTACAACGAAAGACCTAGGAACCCATGCCTTGGTCATACCTTTCCTAGTTCCATGAGCCCTAGAAACATGTGATCTACTATGTTGAGTTCTAGACATTAGAGAAATGAAACTCGACTCCTTGGGTTGATACCCTAGCCCGGCCTTGTTGTAGACTGCCCTTTGGGCATTTAGAATCATGTCTAGAGTCTTAGAGCTAGTTGAGAATTTCTCAAGCATTTTCTTGAGTTTCTCAACCTCACCCTTTAACTCCTTGTTCTCATCCTCAAGGACTTCTAGATGTAGGTCATCGACCTCATCTTCCCTAAGGGTCCTTAAGGTTTTTACTTCTTCTTTTAACACTTTATTTTCTGTTTTTGACTTTTTAAGCAATGTAGATAGGTGAGTGATAGTCTTATAACACTTTTCTATATGAGAAGAGGTTACCTCTTCATCATCCGACGATGATGAAGCCGCGGTTGAGGCGTCGCTCGAATCTTCCTCACTTCCGGGGTCCGAAACCTCCCTTGCCATGAGTGCTAATTGTCGTGTGCTCTTTTCCATCTTCTCTTCTTCCTCCGATGAGCTTGATGAGGACTCATCCCAAGTGGCCTTGAGAGCCTTCTTCTTCTTGGCTCTTTCCTCCTTCTTTTTGGCTCGTTCCTCCTTCTTCTTAAGTTTTGGACACTCACTTCGATAGTGTCCCTTTTTGTTGCACTCATAACATGTAACATTAGTTTTGTCAATATTTTGTTCACTAGGTTTACCTTTTCCTTTGTATCTTCTGCTCCTTCTCATGATTCTTCTTATGAAATTCGCCATCTCACTTGATGATGATCCACTTTCATCATCGGATTCTGAGGAAGAGGTGGATGAGGAAATCTCCTTTTCTTTCTTCTTTTCCTTCTTCCTTCTTCCATCCTTGCTCTTTGGTCCTGCAAGCAAAGCAATACCCTTCTCTTTTTGACCTTTGTTAGCAAGCTCATGAAGTTCCATCTCACAGAAAAATTCATCTAATTTAACAATGGAAAGATCCTTGGATACCTTGTAGGCATTTACCATAGATGACCACAAGGCATTCCTAGGAAAAGCTTTTAGAGCATACCTTACTAGATCGCGATTCTCCACTCGTTCGTCCACAGAGTGTAGACCGTTGATGATCTCCTTGAATCTCCCATGAAGTTCACTTACCGTTTCATTGTCCTTCATGGTTAGATTTTGAAGCTGATTCAAGAATAGGTCCCTCTTGGCAATCCGAGAATCTCGAGTTCCCTCTTGGAGCTCGATGAGTTTGTTCCATAGGTCTCTTGCACTCGAGAACGGACCTACCTTGACGAGTTGGTCCTTGGCGATTCCACATTGCAAGGTGACCATAGCCTTGGCATCGGCTTGTGCTTTGCGTAGTTGTTCGGTAGACCACCTAGACGAATCAAGTTCCTTACCTTCTTCATCTTTTGGTGGTGTAAAACCCTCCTTGACGGAAAACCACATGGAGATATCGGTCTTGAGGTAATACTCCATGCGGCTTTTCCAGTATTGGAAATCTGCTCCCTCGAAATAGGGTGGACGGTTGGTGCTGAATCCCTCCTTCATGGCCATTGTTTAGCTCTTTGGGTTGTTAAGCCGAAATGAAGAGCACCAGGCTCTGATACCACTTGTTGGGATCTTAGATGGCTAGAGGGGGGGTGAATAGCCTCTTTAAAAACTTAAGCAGAGAGTTCTACACAGAAACTAGTTAGCGCAGCGGAATAAGCAAACTAAAACAAAACGAAAACCAACACACAAACACTGATACACAGATTTACGAGGTTCGGGGATAACTTGCCCCTACTCCTCGGCGTGTCCATAAGGTGGACGACTCCTTGATCTTCGGTAGATCGCACCCCGGAAGAATTCCGGCTAAAAATCCTCCTTCTAGGTGGAGTAACCTTCCCACAAAGTCTCAAGAAATATCTAAGTTAAAGCACGAGACTTACAGAAACTCGGTGGCAAAAGAGAATAGAAATACTTACAACCACGCGAGGATCAATGGAAACAGAGATTGTCACCCGAGAGCTCAAGAACTTAGCAAGCACACTCTTTTCTTTCAAGCTTTCTTGTTATTGTTCTTGTTCCTCTCACTGCTTTTACTACTTCTCAAACCCGATCTCTCACAGATCTGGTCCAAATAAATCATCGTCAGAGCCAATCCCTTTTCCTCCTTCTCTGGTTCTCCGAACTCACACCAATGATATCACAGCCAACACCGCGTCTTCGAGCTCAAACCAATCCCGTGAGTCAAGCGGATCGCAACGATCACGAAGATCCATTGATGCAGAAATGCACCACCATCGCCGAAACCAAGAGAAAGACCATTTGTCGCGTTCCTCTTATGAACTTAATTTGAAATTAGGCTTGGAATGATACCTGTTAACCTGCAAACTCAAAAGCTAACAGCACAGAGGATTACATCACATAAATGAATGAGATATATCAAAAGTAGTGAAGGAATCGCTGATACAGCGAACAAATCAGAGTGTGTGGATCGGTCACCAGACCGATCACAGTGCCTTGGACCGATCAGGCAACAGTCTGATCGGTCTGAGGCCATTCTGATCGGTCGTAGTGACCGATCAGATTGAGTGTGGATCGGTCCACAGACCGATCCACCTCTTTCTCTCTTCTGCGGGCTTTTCTCCTGATCGGTCTCCCTGACCGATCAGATTGCACTCAGTGTGCTACTGAGTGGCATCTGATCGGTCATCAGACCGATCCGTGATCGGTCATCAGACCGATCCGTGGAACTCAGTTTCACTGGATCGGTCTGCCGACCGATCCACTGATTCTTGTGTCACTGGATCGGTCTACCGACCGATCCAATGTGCCATGTAATGTCCACTTAGGTCCCTCTCTGACCTAATCCGGAGAACGAGCTACCGAGCCCTCTCTGACCTAGTCCGGTCCAGAGAACGAGCTACCGAGCCCTCTTCCGACTTCGTCCAGTCCAGAGAAAGAGCTACCGAGCCCTCTCTGACCTAGTCCGGAGAACGAGCTACCGAGCCCTCTCCGACTTCGTCCAGTCCAGAGAACGAGCTACCGAGCCCTCTCTGACCATTCCGTGCCAAGTCAGCATACTTGGACTTTTCCTGTGCCAAGCTCCCTGCTTGGACTTTTCACCAGATGTCTTGATCCATCTGGATTTCCTTTGCCTGGCTTCACTCACCAGGACTTTCCCTCCCAACTGATCAACCTCGATCAGCAGTCATTCTGAGTTTAATCAATATCTGATACAAACTTAAATCAGTGTCAACATCAAAACAACAGCCAGGTCAGACTGTATCAACAGCCGGGCCGAGCGGGTAGCCCGTTCGGCTGAGGCGTAAAGCAGCAATGCTGTGAAGGAACAGTCTCAGCCGAGCACGCGATGGAGTGAAATCTTCCCGGTCGGACCGATACCTACGCCGGTCGGGCCGATGCCTGCCGAGCGGATGGACGCTCGGCTCGAGGAAAGAAGAGACAAGGACAAGGAGACATTGGGGAACATCTTCTGACAACAGGCGTGTTCAACGACCAAGCCATACGCAGAATCCTACGACGGAAGGTTCTGCATTCCCATCAGAGAGGTGCTCGGACTGTAGCAGTATGGTGTCAGGCATGCTCCTCTGGTAAGCCCATACTAAGGTATGGTAAAGGACACATGTACACCTCGGTAGGTGTGCATAAGCCTCCCTACAGCTCTATATAAGAGCCCTCAGACTTCGCCGGAGGTACGCGATCTCACATTTTTGGAGCCACTTCATCCTTTTCCTCTTGCCTGACTTGAGCGTCAGAGGGTCGTCGCCGGGAACCCCTTCCCGGCTCGACTTCCTTGCAGGTTCACCGGAGATCCGTCTAGCTGGTCGGAGACAGAGGAGAGCGCCACGCCCCCAGCGTCCGTCAACTCAGCGTTCAGACAGAATCAAATTGGCGCCGTCTGTGGGAATTGTTGGAATGTATACTGAAAGCCTAAGCTTTTGTAAACATTTATTTTAAATAAAGAATCACATTTGGTCAAATTGTCTACATTTAGTTATAGTTGTTCAATTAATTTATATTGTAGATAACATAGTATGTGGTGCCACATACAGAAGAAAATGTTATCAGTACCTTATAAATTATAAACAGTAGCTCACGACAAAAATGGAAAGGAACATACCATTGGAAGGTCGTAGTGTAATTAGGTATAAGTTTATCTTGACTATATAATTACACTAGTACACTTAGAGTGTATTGAGTAGGACCATTAGAGGTCGTTTCTTTTATACTGACTTTATAAAGGAACAAAAACCTTAGTTATTATGGAAGTGTGTACTCTTAATCCTAATATAATAACAAGCACATATATTTGATATTTATTTCTTTAATTTATCAATGGGTGAGATTTAGTTCGATAAATCAATAAACTCGATAAGTTGGGAAATGATATTACTTATAGTGTGTGTTGTTGATTATAGAAGGAAACTGTGTCCTATTAATCTAGGTTGATAATGTCCCCAAGATGAGCTCATAAAGATTGTCATGTTAAACCCTGCAGGTGGACTTAGTCCGACATGACGATAAGGTTGAGCGGTACTATTCTTGGATTAAGATATTAATTAAATGAGTTGTCAGTAACTCACTTAATTAGTGGACATTCAACATCTTAAACACAGGGAGACTAATACACTCATAATAAGAAGGAGCCCAAAAATGTAATTTGGGATTGGTGCGGTAGTTCAATAATAGTTCTCTAGTGGAATGAATTATTATTGATAAAATTAAGTTGTGTGTTCGGGGCGAACACGAGATGGTTAATTTTATCGGGAGACCAAAACCAATTGCTCCTCTCGGTTCCTATCGTAGCCTCTTAATTATAGAGTACTATACCCACCTATACCCACCTTCTATACCTACCTAAAGGGGGCCGGCCAAGCTAGCTTGGGGATCAAGCTAGGGCCGACCTAAGCATGGTTTATGGGTGGCCGGCCCTAGCTTGAACCCAAGCTAAAGGGGGCCGACCCTAATGAAATTAAAAAGAATTTTAATTTTAATTTTTTCTTATGTGGAAGATATAATTTATTAGAGAGAATTAAAATTAAAATATCTCTTCTACAAAAGATTAAGAAAAGAGATTAGATCTCTTTCCTTATTTGTAGATAGCAAAGATATTTTATTTTTTCTCTGAAAATTATTCACATGTTGAAAAATTAAAATTATAGAAATTTCTTTTTATCAACCATGAAGGGATTTTTGAAGAGAAATTTTATTTTTAAAATTTCCGGAAACAAATTAGGAAGTTTTAATTTGTTGATTGAAACTCTCCTAATTTGTCTTTTTGATTGTGGCCGGCCATTGTATGGATAAAGAGGAAGTTTTATTTAATTCTTCCCAATTAATTCATGTCAAGGAAAGTTAAGGAAATTTTATTATAATTAAATTTCCTTATTTTCCTAAGCTAAGGAATATAAAAGAGGGGGTTGGGGTGCCTTCAATAGACAACTTCTATTATTCTTCTCCCTCTTTTCTTCCTTGGTGTGGCCGGCCCCTTCAAGCTTTCTCTTCTCCTTGTTGTGGCCGAACCTCTTCTTCCTTTTGGAGATCAAGTTGTGGCCGGATACAAGCTTGGAGAAGAAGAAGAGAAAGCTTATATCCCTTGGAGCATTGGTGGTGTTTTCTCTTCATCCTTGGAGGTGCACTTGAGTTGGCCAAATCTTACAAGGAGGAGAAGAAGGTGCTTTGATGGTTTCTCATCTCGGAAGATCGTTGCCCACACAACGTCCGAGGTTAGAAGAGGAATACGGTAAAAGATCAAGAGGTTTTTCTAAAAGGTATAACTAGTATTTTTCCTTTCCGCATCATACTAGTTATCTTAGGAAATAATACCAAATACAAGAGGCATACGATTTTAGTGTTTCGAATTTGCTTTCGATGTAGTGTTCTTTTGTTTGTTCTTTTCCTTGTGATTTGATTGTTCTTTTCGGTTGACCTAAAGTTATTTTAGGAAATTAAATATTAGCTTTCCTTAAAAGGTTTTGTCTAGTCGGTGGTGGTTGCTCCCATATCCAAGAGGGTCATGTGCCTCGCCACGTTAGTACTGCGAACCAATTATGGAAATTAATATTTAATGGAATTAATAACTTAGGTGATTTAGATTGAACTTGTTAAGTTCTGCAGGAGATCCAAGTCAAAACCTAAAAGAACAAATAGATTAAATTTTGGATCAAACGTGTTAAGTTCCGCTGGCGATCCAAGTTTAATTTAAAAGAACACATGGTAGCTAGGAAAAGGTTCGGACCTTTGTACAAAATTTTTGTACAGTGGAACCATTAGGTTTTCCGAGTAGCAACCAACAATTGGTATCAGGGCTAGAGTTTTGCCTTTGTGTATTTTGGTATTAGTTTAATTATGCACATGACATATATAATTTAGGCAGGTTAATAGTAGGATGTGCTAACTTTGTGCATGCAGGATCCAACTATTATGGCTTAAAGTTTTTTTTTATGTGTGTGATTGGACCCTTAGACATGTCAAGGGCATTTATATATGTGTGCATGATTGTATTATAAAATATAGCAGGAGCTGTATTTAGTTTTTATTAGGATTTTATTTTTGATCTAGTTACATGTACATTCCTTTTATGGAATATAGGATCGATGGATGTAAATTTTATTTTATGTTCGATCTAGTTTACATGTACATTCCTTCGAGGAATATAGGATCGGAAAAATGTAAAATTCTATTTGTGTCACGGATCGAATCTTGCAAGGCGTGGAACCTTTTAAGGACTAGAGGCGCAGCGGAACAAGGAGCAAGATTGATGCGACAGCAAGACTCGGTGGCGGTGGCCAAGTATGACAGCAGCTTGGGATGACAACACATGGAGGACAACTATAGATAAAAGCCATAATAGTTGAAAATTAGATTTTCTATTTATTGCTTTTATATTGTGCTGTGTGTGTATGTTAGTATATATGTTTAGTAGGCTAGCATAGTTAAAATTCCTCATTTATAAATAACTAAGGGGGCGTTTGGTTTAGGGTAATAGGATTGGGGAATGGGAATGAGAATCATTGATTCCCATTGTTAATGTTTGGATTATAGGAATAGGAATACAAATAAAGGAATGAATTCTTGAAATTAGGTAATAACTCATTCCCATGCACCCCCCCTTCAATGAGTCATTACCCTATTTTCATCAATCAAAATATTCCCTTATTCCAAAAATACCCTTGACTTAAAACTAAAATTTTCTCCATTAATATCAAATATCAAAATATATTTATTTATTTTTTCTTTCATATCACTTATCTCTCCTTATTCTCTCTCATTATATTTTCTCTCTCATCATTTTATCACACACTTTCTCTCTCCTTAATCTCTCCTATCACACTCTCTTTCCTCTTTTTTCTCATTACACTTTCTCTCTCATCATACTTTCTCTCTCCTCAATCTCTTCCATCGCACTCTCTTCCTTCTTTTTTTTCCTCATCACACTTTCTCTCTCCTCAATCTCTCCCATCACACTTTTTTTTCTCATCACACTTTCTCTCTCATCATAATTTCTCTCTCCTCAATCTCTCTTATCACACTTCCTCCTTTTTTCCTCAACACACTTTCTCTCTCATCATACTTTCTCTCTCCTCAATCTCTCTTATCACACTTACTCATTTTTTCCTCAACACACTTTCTCTCTCATCATACTTTCTCTCTCCTCAATCTCTCTTATCACACTTACTCATTTTTTCCTCAATAAACTTTCTCTCTCCTCAATCTCTCTCATGACACTCTCTCTCCTCATTTTTTCTCACTATATTTTCTCTCTTCATCCTCTCCTATCATACTTTCTCTCACATCATATTTTCTCTCATCATGCTCTCTCCAATCACAATCTCTTTTTTTATTTTCTCTCATCACACTTTCTCTCTCTTTATTCTTTCTTATCACACTTTCTCTCTCATAATACTTTCTCTCTCATCATTCTCTTTCATCATATTTTTCTCTCACATTCATCTTTCTCTCACATCTAATTTTTTCTCTTATTTTCCTTTAAGGGTAAAAAAGGAAACTTTGATTTATTCCGATAGAAGATATACAACTAACCAAACATTGCTTTTAAGAATGATATCCATGCTCATACCCATTCCCATTCCACAATACAATGATTCCCATTCCGATTCCTATTCCTAGGAAAGAACCAAACGCCCCCTAAGTGGGAGAGAGATTTTAAATAAATTCCACGGTCTCCATTACTGGTTTGTAAGTGATGCAAATAAGCTTGCGCGTTGGCTCTGAGTGCCTTCCTCTATATCGGATGAGCTTGTTTGTGGATCACTAGAACAAACTTCCATTTAGGATGACTATAGGAAATTAATTAAGAGCATGTGATCTTCCCCATCGGAAGGGGCACAATCTTATTAATGGACTTAGTGTCAAGTAATGGTATACACTTAGGCACATCTAATAGTATCCTCCCCATCGGAGTCACTGCTATTATTTGTGTGACCAAAGGATACCAACTATTAATTTTATTTGTCAAAAAGTTAGGTTGACAAGATAATAAAATTAATGGGTTAAAACCCTTCTTTTTACAAATGCTGAATTTGTATACATCCACACTATCGTGGCATACAATATTCGCGGTGTTTTGAGGTGTTGGTTAATTTAAAATAGTATTATTTAAGGAATCAATATTATTCTAAATTTAGAATTCTGACCAAAAGTTATTTGTGATTCTTAGGATGACTTTCAACCCACTGTCCATCATACTACAACAGAATAGACTTACTGGTCCTAACTACATAGATTGGAAAAGGAACCTGGACATTGTTCTTACTGCTGAAAGCTATAAGTTTGTACTGACTGAGCCTTGTCCTGATGCACCCACTGGTAAATCTACCCAAGAGGAGATTGAATATCATAGGAAATGGGTAAAGGCAGATGAAATGGCGCGGTGTTACATTTTGACTTCAATGTCAAATGTATTACAACATCAGCATCAAGATTTACCAACAGCTTATGATATTATGAACAATCTCAAGGAACTCTTTGGTCATCAGGATCGGGCTTCTAGACAAGAAGCCATGAGAAAGATAATGACAGCCACCATGCAAGAGGGTACTCCTGTGAGGGATCATATCCTAAAGATGATGGCTTATCTGAACGAAATACAGATCCTTGGAGGAAAAATTGATGGGGAAACCCAGATCGATATGATCCTCCAAACACTACCTAGAAGTTTTGAGCAATTTCGCCTGAATTACAATATGAACAAAAGGGTATATTCATTGGCGGAACTACTGACAGAACTTTAGGCAGCAGAAGGTTTGTTTCTTCACAATTCTCATATTCACTATGTTGAAAATGGTTCTACTTCTAAACCGAAAGGAAAGAAGAAGAAGAAACAAGTTGGTTCAGCAAAGAAAGTGAATAAATCTCAGAGTACAGGACCTAAAGCTGGAATGAAGAAGCCAAAGGGCAAGTGCTTCATCTGCAAGCAGTCAGGACATTGGAAGGTGGACTGTCCTCGTAGGAATCAGAACAACAAAGGTATATCTCATGCTCTAGTTGTTGAAACATGTTTAGCGGTGTTATCTACCAGCACCTGGTGTGTAGATACGGAAGCCACTGATCATGTCTGCAATTCCTTGCAGGGGTTCCAGGAAACCCGACGACTAACTGAAGGAGAGATTACCGTCTACATGGGCAATGCTACTAAGGTGGCGGCTTTTGCAGTGGGAGACGTCTACTTAACTTTTAATAGAAATAGAAATTTGGTTTTAAGAAATTGTCTTTATGTACCTAGTTTTAGAAAGAATTTAATTTCAGTTTCTAAACTATTTTTAGATGGATATTCAGTTTCTTTTAGTAACGATGTAGTTATTAAGAGAAATAAAGTGATTATCTGTTCTGGTGCATTAGTTGATAATTTGTATACTTTAAATCCAATTTCTCCCACAAAGCAAAACATGAAAATTTATAACTCATCTTCTAACTCAAATAAGAGAAAAGAACCTTCGGAAATGAACCAAGCATATCTTTGGCATCTAAGGCTTGGTCATATTAACTTAAGTAGGATTCAGAGGCTTATAGTCGATGGACTTCTGGGTTCATTAGAGTTGGAAAATTTTTCGACTTGTGAATCTTGCTTGGAAGGTAAAATGACCAAGAGGCCTTTTAAGGCCAAGGGGTATAGAGCCAAAGAAGTGTTAGAATTGGTTCATTCTGATTTGTGTGGTCCTATGTCTGTCCAGGCAAGAGGAGGTTTTGAATATTTTGTCTCTTTTATAGACGATTATTCAAGATACGGATACATTTACCTAATGCGCTGCAAGTCCGAATGCTTTGATAAGTTCAAAGAGTACAAGGCTGATGTGGAGAAACGATTAGGTAAAAGTATCAAGACACTACGGTCTGATCGTGGTGGCAAATACCTCTTAGGAGAGTTTAGGAATTACTTATCAGAGACCGGGATTCAATCCCAACCTGCTCGCACTGTACACCCCAATGTAATGGTGTGGCGTAAGCTAAGGAATAGGACTCTTATGGAAATGGTTAGATCAATGATGAGTTATTCAAATTACCAATTTTTGGGATACGCTCTGGAAACAGCAGTGTACATTCTGAACTTAGTACCTTCTAAATCAGTTTCTTCTACTCCCACAGAATTGTGGAATGGGCGAAAGGCCAGTCTAAGACATATTCGGATTTGGGGTAGTCCAGCACATGTGCTGAAACCAGATGCTAATAAGTTAGAATCTCGTACAGAAGTTTGCGTGTTTATGGGGTATCCCAGAGGAACGAAAGGTGGTTTATTTTATAGTCCTAAAGACCAGAAGGTCATTGTTAGCACCAATGCCCAGTTTTTAGAAGAAGACTATATAATGGATCACAAGTCCAGTAGAATAATTGTTTTAGAAGAACTTAGAGAGGACACGTCTACTTCAGTACCAACAGTACAAGATGAAGTACCACAAGAGACTGCAACACGTGTCACACATGATACACAACCACAGACTGTGCCTCGTCGTAGTGGGAGGGTTGTAAGACAGCCTGAAAGATTCATGTTTTTGGGAGAGTCTTCGGACTTGATCTCGGGTAAACATGAACCTGATCCCCGAACATATGACGAAGCACTCCAAGATATAGATGCAGCATCTTGGCAAAAGGCAATGAATTCAGAAATAGAGTCTATATACTCTAATAAGGTCTGGGAGCTTGTAGAACCACCTAATGGTGTAAAAGCCGTTGGATGCAAGTGGATCTATAAAAGGAAAAGAGGGACAGACGGGAAGGTAGAAACCTTCAAAACTAGGCTTGTTGCGAAAGGGTACACTCAGAAAGAGGGAATCGATTATGAGGAGACTTTTTCACCGGTAGCCATGCTTAAGTCTATCCGGATACTCTTATCCATTGCTGCTCATATGGATTATGAGATTTGGCAAATAGATGCCAAGACAGCTTTCCTTAATGGAAGTCTTGAAGAGGACATCCATATGAAGCAACCAGAAGGGTTTATTGAAAAAGGAAAAGAGCATCTAGTGTGCAAGCTCAATCGGTCCATTTATGGACTGAAGCAAGCTTCAAGGTCTTGGAACATCCGGTTTAATGAAGTAATCCAGTCATATGGATTTATTCAGTGTCTGGATGAGTCTTGTGTATACAAGAAGTGTAACGGAAATGTGGTGGTATTTCTTGTACTATATGTAGATGATATTTTGTTAATTGGCAACAATGTCAAGGTATTATCGGATGTAAGGGTATGATTGTCCAAACAATTTGATATAAAGGACTTAGGAGATTGTGCACACATTCTTGGGATCAAAAATATAAGGGATCGCAAGAAAAGAATGTTGTGTCTGTCCCAAGCTTCATATATAGATACAATCCTTGCTCGTTTTAGCATGCAGGAATCTAAGAAAGGTTTCTTACCTTTTAGGCATAGAGTAGCTCTATCTAAAGAGATGTCTCCGAAGACATCAAAGGAGATAGAGGACATGAAAGCAGTTCCTTATGCTTCGGCTGTAGGAAGCCTAATGTATGCAATGTTATGTACGAGACCTGATATCTATTTTGCCGTGGGCATGGTTAGAAGATATCAGAGTAACCCTGGACAAGGACATTGGACTGCGGTAAAGCATATATTAAAGTACCTGAGAAGGACTAGAGATTATATGCTAGTTTACCAAGCAGACGATTTGCTCCCTGTGGGTTACACGGATTCAGATTTCCAATCAGATAGGGACAACAGTAAGTCTACATCAGGCTATGTGTTTACTTTGGGAGGTGGAGCCATTCCATGGAGGAGTGTTAAGCAGAAATGCGTTTCGGACTCAACCATGGAAGCTGAGTATGTAGCACCCTCTGAGGCAGCTAAAGAAGCAGTATGGCTCAGGAACTTTCTAATGGACTTAGATGTGATTCCTGGTTTGCCCAAAATCATCACAATTTATTGTGATAATAGCGGTGCAGTTGCAAACTCGAAGGAACCACGAGCCCATAAGGCAAGTAAACATATAGAGCGCAAGTACCACCTGATACGAGATATCGTGAAGCGAGGAGAAGTTGTCATCACCAAGATTGCATCAGCGGATAACCTGGCAGATCCTTTCACTAAGGCCCTTCCGGCGAAAACTTTCGATCGGCATGTGAAGGGAATGAGAATCAGATGTTTGTCAGAAGATATGGCAGCTTAGTCATTAGTATAAGTGGGAGATTGTTGGAATGTATACTGAAAGCCTAAGCTTTTGTAAACATTTATTTTGAATAAAGAATCACATTTGGTCAAATTGTCTACATTTAGTTGTAGTTGTTCAATTAATTTATATTGTAGATAACATAGTATGTGGTGCCACATACAGAAGAGGATGTTATCAGTACCTTATAAATTATAAACAGTAGCTCACGACCAAAATGGAAAGGAACAAACCATTGGAAGGTCGTAGTGTAATTAGGTATAAGTTTATCTTGACTATATAATTACACTAGTACACTTAGAGTGTATTGAGTAGGACCATTAGAGGTCATTTTTTTTATACTGACTTTATAAAGGAACAATGACCTCAGTTATTATGGAAGTGTGTACTCTTAATCCTAATATAATAACAAGCACATATATTTGATATTTATTTCTTTAATTTATCAATGGGTGAGATTTAGTTCGATAAATCAATAAGCTCGATAAGTTGGGAAATGATATTACTTATAGTGTGTGTTGTTGATTATAGAAGGAAACTTTATCCTAGTAATTTAGGTTGATAATGTCCCCAAGATGAGCTCATAAAGATTGTCATGTTAAACCCTGTAGGTGGACTTAGTCCGACATGACGATAAGGTTGAGTGGTACTATTCTTGGATTAAAATATTAATTAAATGAGTTGTCAGTAACTCACTTAATTAGTGGACATTCGACATCTTAAACACAGGGAGACTAACACACTCATAATAAGAAGGAGCCCAAAAATGTAATTTGGGATTGGTGCGGTAGTTCAATAATAGTTCTCTAGTGGAATGAATTATTATTGATAAAATTAAGTTGTGTGTTCGGGGCGAACACGGGATGCTTAATTTTATCGGGAGACCAAAACCAATTCCTTCTCTCGGTCCCTATCGTAGCCTCTTAATTATAGAATACTATACCCACCTTCTATACCCACCTAAAGGGGGCCGACCAAGCTAGCTTGGGGATCAAGCTAGGGCCGGCCTAAGCATGGTTTATGGGTGGCCGGCCCTAGCTTGAACCCAAGCTAAAGGGGGCCGGCCCTAATGAAATTAAAAAGAATTTTAATTTTAATTTTTTGTTATGTGGAAGATATAATTTATTAGAGAGAATTAAAATTAAAATATCTCTTCTACAAAAGATTAAGAAAAGAGATTAGATCTCTTTCCTTATTTGTAGATAGCAAAGATATTTTATTTTTTCTCTGAAAATTATTCACATGTTGAAAAATTAAAATTATAGAAATTTCTTTTTATCAACCATGAAGGGATTTTTGAAGAAAAATTTTATTTTTAAAATTTTCGGAAATAAATTAGGAAGTGTTAATTTGTTGATTGAAACTCTCATAATTTGTCTTTTTAATTGTGGCCGGCCATTGTATGGATAAAGAGGAAGTTTTATTTAATTCTTCCCAATTAATTCATGTCAAGGAAAGTTAAGGAAATTTTATTATAATTAAATTTCCTTATTTGCCAAAGCTAAGAAATATAAAAGAGGGGGTTGGGGTGCCTTCAATAGACAACTTCTATTATTCTTCTCCCTCTTTTCTTCCTTGGTGTGGCCGGCCCCTTCAAGCTTTCTCTTCTCCTTGTTGTGGCCGAACCTCTTCTTCCTTATGGAGATCAAGTTGTGGCCGGATACAAGCTTGGAGAAGAAGGAGAGAAAGCTTATATCCCTTGGAGCATTGGTGGTGTTTTCTCTTCATCCTTGGAGGTGCACTTGAGTTGGCCGAATCTTACAATGAGGAGAAGAAGGTGCTTTGGTGGTTTCTCATCTCGGAAGATCGTTGCCCACAGAACGTCCGAGGTTAGAAGAGGAATACGGTAGAAGATCAAGAGGTTTTTCTAAAAGGTATAACTAGTATTTTTCCTTTCCGCATCATACTAGTTATCTTAGGAAATAATACCAAATACAAGAGGCATACGATTTTAGTGTTTCGAATTTGCTTTCGATGTAGTGTTCTTTTGTTTGTTCTTTTCCTTGTGATTTGATTGTTCTTTTCGTTTGACCTAAAGTTATTTTAGGAAATTAAATATTAGCTTTCCTTAAAAGGTTTTGTCTAGTTGGTGGTGGTTGCTCCCATATCCAAGAAGGCCATGTGCCTCGCCATGTCAGTACTGGGAACCAATTATGGAAATTAATATTTAATGGAATTAATAACTTAGGTGATTTGGATTGAAGGTGTTAAGTTCCGCAGGAGATCCAAGTCAAAACCTAAAAGAACAAATAGATTAAATTTTGGATCAAACGTGTTAAGTTCCGCTGGCGATCCAAGTTTAATTTAAAAGAACACATGGTAGCTAGGAAAAGGTTCGGACCTTTGTACAAAATTTTTGTACAGTGGAACCATTAGGTTTTCCGAGTAGCAACCAACAGGAATCGCACCTGCATCCGAGCGGAAGAGATGGACGAAGCTGGACGACCTCACACCGTGATGCTCTCCCAGGAGGAGCTCGACGCTTTAATCGAGGCAAGAGCAGCTAAGCTCATGGAGCAATAGAAGCAGAAGGCGCAAGCCGAGCGACTAGATCAACAAGCGACGTCGACGTCAGGAGGCCAAGCGGCAGCAGAGTTCCGACCGGAGAACATCTTAGCATGGGGCCAAGATAAGGATCCGATCGACATCCAAGTAGAAGCACCGCCTGCCCCGATTCCATTTCATCGGGCCTTATTCCGTACGCCTCCTGAAGTCGCACCATCTAACCTTGATCGAGGATCTTCATCCGACGAGGCACCCAGGCGAGACTACAGAAAAGGCAAGGCTCCCCGAACGGACGCCTCCCCCGAGCGGATCAACCGATAGTTTTAAGAGGCCATCCTGCGGGACCCTCTACTGAAGCATTATGTGCCCCCGGTGATCGGGGAATACAACAAAACCACCGACCCGGACGACCATCTAGGTAAGTTCGACAACACAGCTACACTACATCAATACACAGATGGAGTGAAATGCCGAGTGTTCCTTACCACCCTCTCGGGATCGGCGCAACGATGGTTCCGGAGGCTACCGGACGGATCTATCACCAGCTTCAAAGAGTTCCGCATCGCTTTTCTCCATCATTTTGCGAGCAGTCGGGGTTACCAGAAGACCAACGTCAGTCTATTCACCATTAAGCAAGATCCCAGGGAGCCGCTCCGAGCTTATATCTAACGATTCAACCAGGTGGCCATGGATATTCCAACGGCCACCTCAGAAACAATGATGAATGCGTTCACGCAAGGCCTCGTGGACGGTGACTTCTTCCGTTCACTTATTCGAAAGCCGCCCCGAGACTATGATCATATGTTACATCGGGCCAATGAGTACATTAATGTGGAGGAAGCACAGGCGGCCCGAAGAAAAGAAGCTCCAACTGAGCGGCTAGCCCCTACCGAGCGGAAGCCGCTCACTGGCCACCAGCCGCCCAGAGGACCGCGAACCGAAGCAGTCCTCCCTCACCACGCGAGGTCCCACGCCGTCCAAGAGGTAGACGCCGAGCGGCCCAAACCAAAAAAGAAGGTATGGACCCCTATGTTTTGCTCGTTCCACCGGACCGACACGCATAACATACGAGATTGTCGAAGCCTTCCCCTGATCGCCCACCCCGCTCCCCGGAGTGGCTGCCGTCGATCGTCATCATCCGACAGGCGACAGCGACACCATGAAGCCGATCGACGAATATCCAGAAAGTCTCCCGAGCGGTATCTTTCTCAAGGGCATGAGGACAATCCCCGGGTATCTAAAGAGCGGCCCAGGCCGTCCGCACGGGAGGAAGAAAATAGAAGCAACACGTCCCGAGGCGAAATCAACATCATCGCTGGCGGACCGACCGGAGGTGACTCCAACAGAGCAAGGAAGGCGAGTGTCAGGCAGCTCGAGATCCATGTGGTCGGCTGCAGTCAAGAATGGGCGAGCGGGCCCGAAATCAGCTTCGGGCCCAGGGACCTTGAGGGAGTCGAAGTGTCACATGACGACGCCCTCATCATCAAAGCGGTAATAGCTAACTATACTATTCACCGCATTTTCATCGATACAGGTAGCTCGGTCAACATCATATTCAAAAAGGTTTTCGACCAACTACAAATTGATCGAGTTGAGTTGCTGCCCATGACAACCCCCCTCTACGGGTTTACGGGCAATGAAGTTCTACCGGTCGGACAGGTCCGACTGGCTATTTCGCTAGGAGAAGAGCCGCTCAGAAGGATGCGGTCTGCCAACTTCGTCGTGGTCGACTCTCCCTCAGCATACAATGTTATCCTGGGGAGACCAGCACTCAGTGAGTTCCGAGTGGCCGTCTCCACCTTCTACCAGAAAATTAAGTTCCCGGTTGAAGATAAAGTTGGAGAAGTGCGAGGAGACCAGCTGGCGGCTCAGCGATGCTACGTCGAAATGATCCGAGCTGAAGCTAAGGCCGCGCGGAAGATGCCACGGATTGAGGTGAACGCCATAACCGAAAAACCACCCTCTTTGGTTTATGAAGAAAAAGAGGAGGTGCAGATCCACCCGACCCGATCGAAGGCCACCACATTCATTGCGGCCGATCTGGAGGCAAGCTAGAAAAAGGAGGTGATCAAATGTCTCCAGAGAAACTGCGACGTCTTTGTTTGGTCGACGCATGAGCTGCTCGGAATTTCGCCAAGTATAGCACAGCATGAGCTTCACGTTCGACCGGACGCTCGGCCGGTGAAGCAAAGGAAGAGGAACTTTAGCGCCGAACAAAACACCATCATCCGAGCGGAGGTCGAGATGCTCCTGGAGGCCGGACATATAAGGGAAGTCCAGTTCCCGAGCTGGCTCGCAAATGTAGTGCTAGTCTCGAAGCCGGGCAATAAGTGGAGGGTTTGCATCGATTTCCGGGATCTCAATAAAGCATGCCCAAAGGATTTCTACCCTCTGCCCCGGATTGATCAACTGGTGGACTCCACAGCCGGGTGCGAGCTGATATGCATGCTAGACGCCTATCAGGGCTACCATTAGGTGCCGCTCGCCCGAGAAGATCAAGAGAAGGTCAGCTTTATCACAGCCGACGACACTTACTGTTACAATGTAATGCCATTCGGACTGAAGAACGCGAGAGCAACCTACCAGCGCTTGATGAATAAGGTATTCAAGGAGCAGATCGGACGCAATTTAGAAGTGTACGTGGATGATATTCTCATCAAGTCTGTCCGAACGGCTGATCTTTTTACGAACATGGAGGAGACCTTCCAAACGCTGAGGAAGTATGAAGTCAAGCTGAACCCTCAGAAATGTTTGTTCGGAGCAAAAGGCGGGCGTTTCTTGGGCTATATAGTGACAGAGTGGGGCATAGAGGCAAATCCCAGCAAGATAAAAGCGTTGCAAGATATGCCGCCCCCAAGAAATCTGAGGGAAGTACAGCGCCTGACTGGGCGGATAACTGCATTGTCAAGATTCATCTCTAAGACTGCCGACCGGAGTCTCCCTTTTTTCAAGATCCTTCGCAAAGCTACTAAGTTTCATTGGGACGAGGAATGCGATCGAGCGTTTGAGGAGCTGAAGACATACCTGAACTCCTTGCCCGTGCTAGCCAAGCCAGCTGTAGGTGAGCCGCTCTGTATTTATTTATCTTCAACTGAGCAGGCAGTAGGCTCGGCATTAGTGAGGATGAGCGGTGAAGAACAACCCGTGTACTTCTTGAGCCATATTCTAAAAGATGCTGAATCTCGCTACATTGGGCTCGAGAAGCTGGCTTTTGCTTTGGTCCTCGCCGCTCGGAGACTTCGTCCTTATTTCCTAGCACATACAATCATCGTCCGGACAAATAGCTCATTGGGAAGAGTGCTGCTGAACCCAGAAGCGTCCGGACGGCTCATCAAATGGACAACGGAGTTAAGTAAATTCGACATTCAGTATCAACCCTGTTCGGCGATAAAGGCGCAGTCCTTAGCAGATTTTGTGACCGAAGTGCAAAAGCCCGAGCCCGAAGCTTTGTGGAAAATATTTGTGGATGGATCGTCCACTTGGCTCGGGAGCGGGATTGGTGTCCTATTACTCTCTCCCTAAGAAGAACGGATGCACCTATCCGTCCGGCTAGACTACAGAGCCACAAATAATGAAGCGGAGTATGAGGCCCTCATAGCCGGCTTGCAGGCAGCTCGGCATGTAGGAGCCGGTCGGGTGACACTCCATTCAGACTCTCAGCTGGCTGCCCAGCAGCTCTCGGGCACTTTTGAGATTAACAACGCTCAGCTCAAGCTCTACGTTGAGGCCTTCGAAAAGCTCAAGACCCACTTCAGAGAAGTCATTATCCAGAAGATACCCCGAGCAGAGAACCAAGCGACAGATGAATTAGCTAAGCTCGCAAGTTCAATATCACCGATCGTCATCCAGCAGCCAATTGAGCAAGTATCCCTGGTGGCGCACATGGACCGGATGAAGGGCCTCGCATTCCTGAGCAATTGGAGGACAACCATCATGGAGTTTCTGCGCTCGGGTGCGACACCGTCCGATCGGGAGGAAGCCCAGCTATTGAGAAGGAGAGCCGGCCGGTTCACATTCGTTGGAGACCAACTCTACAAGAATGCTTTCTCCCGCCCACTTTTGAAATGTGTGAACTCGGAGGATGCGGAGTACATCCTCCAGGAAGTGCACCAAGGATCGTGCGGAGGACATCTGGGCAAACAATCGCTGGCTAGGAAGATCCTGTTGGTCGAGTACTTCTGGCCAACCCTGCAAGCAGGCGCCGCTCGGACCGTCGCGACATGCCTCTCCTGCCAGAAGTACCACAACGTCTCCCACCGACCGGCGGAGGAGATGAAAGCATCTACAGTGTCCGTTCAATCAATGGGGAATGGATATCGTAGGTCCGTTCCCTATGGCGACCGGTCAGCGGAAGTTTCTACTAGTGGCGGTCGACTACTTTTCCAAATGGGTGGAGGCCGAGCCACTGGCCAAGATCACCGAGCAGATGGTCAAAAGGTTTATCTGGCAGCATATAATCTATCGGTTCGACATTCCTCGCCGTCTCATATCTGATAACGGGCAACAGTTCGTCGGGAAGTAGCTCGAAGAATGGTGCAAAAGTTATGGCATCGAGCAGCACTTCACGTCCGTGGCGTACCCCCAAAGCAATGGTCAAGCCGAAGTAGCCAACCGAGAGATCCTTCGCATTCTTCGGGCTCGGTTCGACCATATGGGAGGAAGCTGGGTGGACGAGCTACCAGGCGTCCTATGGGCGATCCGCATGACCCCAAAGGAGGGAACGGGCATCACGCCATTCCATTTAGTGTACGGCGGCAAAACAGTTATCCCAATTGAAGTCGGCGTAGAGTCCGTCCAGATCCAGAACTATGATGATGACAATGTCGAGCGGAGGAAGATGGAGTTGGACTTGATCGACGAAGAGCGAGCCAGGGCGTTCGTCCGGCTGATGGCGTACCGGCAGAGAATGAAGCAGAACTACAACCGGCGCGTGATCCCTAGAACATTCCAGGTCAGCGACCTAGTGTGGAAGAAAGTAAAGCCGGTCGGGGACGTTGGCAAGCTGGAGGCTCCTTGGGCGGGCCCCTTCAAAGTCATCGAAAAGCTCCGCTCGAGCGCCTATTATTTGGAAGATGAAGACGGACAACAGTTGGCTCGACCATGGAGCGCAAATCATCTCCAGCCTTACCGGGCGGGGTGAAAGGTGCGCCAATGTAATGTATGCTGTATACTTTCCATTCGGCTGTATACTTGAAATGCAGGAGTAAAAAATCGGAAAATTAGTGCAAGTATAAGGCATCGTCAGCCGAATCGGAAGACCGTCGAGCTCCGACGTTAAATATCGAGAGTCGAACCGGCGACTAAAAACCCTCCGGCCGGAAGACCGTCGAGCTCCGACGTTAAATATCGAGAGTCGAACCGGCGACTATAAACTCTCCGGCCGGAAGACCGTCGAGCTCCGACGTTAAATATTGAGAGTCGGACCGGTGACTATAAACCCTCCGGCCGGAAGACCGTCGAGCTCCGACGTTAAATATCGAAAGTCGAATCGGCGACTATAAACCCTCCGATCGGAAGACCGTCGAGCTCCGACGTTAAATATCGAGAGTCAAACCGGTGACTATAAATCCTCTGGCCGGAACACCGTCGAACTCCGACGTTAAATATCGAGAGTCGGACTGGCGACTATAAACCCTCCGGCCGGAAGACCATCGAGCTCCGACGTTGAATATTGAGAGTCGAACCGGCGACTGTAAACCCCCCCCCCCCCGGCTGGAACGAAAGACGCTTGAAAATAAGTGGCAAGGGAAATTAGTGACAAGTTGTATGCCACCTACGCCCGCTCGGGAGGCCTAGTTGGCCGAGTTGTGTGTCATAGGCCCCGACCAATCACCCACAAGCATACAAAGTAAAAACGAAGTTGCACAAAGATAAATTTTTCATTGAAATTAGAGAAATCAAGGCCAAGCAGCCGAATTACAAAAAAGGAAGTTTTTGGCCGAAAGGCCGAATTACATAAAGACTTCTATTCTAGAAAATCATAAAGGTCCTTAGGGATGGTGCTAAGGAGCGCTGCGTAGACTTGGGTCGGGATTCTGGCGGAGTCAGGGAGCTGACCCTTGGACTTCAGGTAGTCCGTTGTGGTGGTGATGGCAAGCTTATAGGCATTATACATCCACTCGCACACTTTTTCTGAAAATTCGGTCGAGCGGATGTGCTTCAGCCTCAGGGCTGCGACTCGGCCGGGTTCCGTCTCTTGGTATTCCTTGAAGGCAACTTGAGAAGTTTCGAGAGACTCCTGCAAAGTCTTCAGTTCATCCTTATGTTTAATCGCCTCGGCCAAGCGGCTCGCCTTTTCGCCGTCCAGCTGCTCCATCAGTTCTTTGACTCGTTGCTCCAGACCCCGGGCCTCGACGTTCTTCTTCTCCAGATCGGCGATAGCTGTTTTCTTCCGATCGGTGGCCAGGCTTATTTTGCGGTCCAGTGATTTGACCTGTCGTTCGAGTTCGGCCAGAGTATGGGCCTGGCCGGCCGTCTTCTTTTGCTCAGCCGCCAACAGATCTTTGGTCTTCTTGATCTCTTTCTATAGCTCGGCATATGATGGACCCTGGGAAGGAGCGCCACCCGAACTTCTTAGCCTCTTTAGCTCCTCGTCCACCATGGCCAGACGATTGGAGACAGCGATCTCCTCCACCCATCTCTGACACAAGCAAGATTGTTAATAGCCGATCGGAAAGAATGCGTAAAGGACTTGAGAAAACACGCTTACCCCAGTGGCCTGCTGCATATGGCTGTTGGCCAGATTGCTGAGTGGAATCATAGTGACACGTGCCCGAGCGTCGGCCCACATTTCGGCTAGAGGCCCTTCATTGTGATCATGTGCTCGGGCGCGGTTGGCCGATCAGACTCGGGCATTAACTCTTCGGTGGGGAGATGCAGGGAGACCGTGATGGTACGGCGCCGACCAGGAGTCGTCTGGGCGGAAGCTGGGGAAGGATCGGAGGCCGGTGTAGAAAATTGGGACAAAATGGCCGAGCGTTGGACTCGGCGGGGAGAGGGCGGAAGGGCGCTAACAGGTATAGCCTCGAGGGGGTCCGCGGACACGTCCAGTTGGGAAGGGGTCCGATCGGACGAGATCGCCTCAACCACTGGGGCTTTGCCGCGAGAATCGGCGGTGGTCCGTTCGGACGGCTGGACCGCGGAAGTGGCCGACTGAAGCGGTGTCTCCGTTCGGCGCCTCTTTTGTCGGAGAGGGTGCTCTTCCTCCTGAGCGGAGCCTTCCTCTTGGACTGTTGGTCCCCCGCTGGGGGTGGCTCCCCTTGCCACATTCCGGGGGGAGGCCTGAGCGGTCGACTCCTGGTGGGTCTCGCTCTCCCCTTCGTGTGAGCCGAACGACTCAATGCCAAGCGCCTCCATCTCCTTGGCAGCTACGGCCTCGAGCACCGCCGCTTTCCTCTTTAAAATTCCGGCCATCACGGACTCCATGACAATCTCCGCTGCAAAGGAAAAAGGAGAAAATCAGTTAGCAATCAAGGCGAATGCACAAGTAAAATTCTTACCGAAGCCACTCGGGAGGGGAGTCCGGATCGGACTCAGGCCAAATATGTACATCACCCCTTCAGGTAAGAACTTGTTGATGTCGAACTTCAGACCGGCTAGCATGTTGTCAGCGTGAAGATAGTTCGGTCGGGTCTTGAACCTCTTTAGCTCAGGGGAGATTGGTGGTCCGACCTGCCACTGGGTTCGGAAGGAGGCCCGTTCGGGAAGACGGAGATAGAAGTAATACTCTTTCCAATGTTTATTGGAAGAGGGCAGTTTATTAAAGAAGACTAAACCGGGCTGAGCCTGGAATATGTAAGTACCCAGCTCGGACTGTTTAGGATAATAAAAATAGTAGAACACTTCCGGTCGGAGGGGAATGTTGTGGATTTTGAACAAGACAACGACGCCACATAGAAGGCGGAAGGTGTTAGGGACTAAGCTTCCGAGCGGAATGCCGAAAAAATTACAGACTTCTCCGATAAAGGGATGGAGTGGAAAGCGCAGACTGGCTATGAACTGGTCGCGGAAAAAATAGATAGCTCCGCGCGGCGATCTATGTGGCTGAGCGGAGGGGGTGGCTAAGATAAGTTCGAAGTCAGAGGGGATGTCAAAATTGTCCATCAGAATCTTGGCGTCGCGTCGATCGAAGCGCGACTCCATGGTGGTATACCACGGGCCGAGGGCTGGGTCTTGAGGCTGAGAGGAACTGACCATTGTCCGAATGGGCGAAACCACAAAAGGCGAGGAGAGGCAAATGATAGAAGGAAGAGAACAACAAACAATACAGCAACCGGAGAGCGAGGACTCAGCAAAAAACACGAGGATAACAGAGAAGGGGTAAGGACCTTACAAAGAAGCTGAGGATCGAAAGGAGGAGGCTGGAGATCGCCGGAAACGGAAAAGCGGGATCGGCGGAAGTCTGAACGCCAGAGGAAGCTGTGGAGCACAAGAAGGCGCAAATGCGGTGAGGAGGGGGAGAAGGCGAAGACTTTATAGGGTTGAGCCCGAGCGGCCTCCACCGTCGGATGCAGGTCACGGGAACCGAAGCACGCATCGGGCCGTCCATTTCAAACTGCCTCAGTCTCGTCGCCCGTGACGCCGCCACCGTACGATGACGACAGCAGCGCCACATGGCATTCGGCCACTGGAGTGCATTTAATGAGCGCCTTCACGAGGCACAGAGCGCATGCCCGGCCTTAATGTCGAAGATTGGCGCAAATTTCCAAGAGATCCGAGGAATGTTGGCGTTGACTGACGCCATAGCTACCCCCGTGGGGGTCGAGCAGAGGATAGTTTCACAGAGACGCCGCTCGGCGTAATTGGCGGTCCAGCCAGTCGGACTAATCGCCTCCTTCAACTAGACTTGAAGGGGAGGCAAGTGATCCGGCAGTAAGGACGGGGGACCCCCTTTGTGGGGAGCCAATGACACGTGGAGGTCATAAGTCAAAAGGGTCAGTATGAGGTCCATCCGATCGGAGAAGGGTCGGGTCAACCGGCAGAACGGGTCCGGGCGGAATCAAAGACAACCCGACGAGGAGTCGGGTTTCCGACGCTCATGGTAAACAGGGTCGCCGGGCCGAGCGGGTAGCCCGCTTGGCCGAGGCGTAAAGCAGCAATGCTGTGAAGGAACAGTCTCAGCCGAGCACGCGATGGAGTGAAATCTTCCCGGTCGGACCAATACCTACGCCCGGTCTGGCCGATGCCTGCCGAGCGGATGGACGCTCGGCTCGAGGAAAGAAGAGACAAGGACAAGGAGACATTGGGGAACATCTTCTGATAACAGGCGTGTTCGACGACCAAGCCATACGCAGAATCCTACGACGGAAGGTTCTGATGTCCCATCAGAGAGGTGCTCAGACTGTAGCAGTATGATGTCAGACATGCTCCTCTGGTAAGCCCATACTAAGGTATGGTAAAGGACACGTGTACACCTCGGTAGGTGTGCATAAGCCTCCCTACAGCTCTATATAAGAGCCCTCAGACTTCGCCGGAGGTACACGATCTCTCATTTTTGGAGCCACTTCATCATTTTCCTCTTGCCTGACTTGAGCGTCGGAGGGTCGTCGCCGGGAACCCCTTCCCGGCTCGACTTCCTTACAGGTTCGCCGGAGATCCGTCTAGCTGGTCGGAGACAGAGGAGAGCGCCACGTCCCCAGCGTCCGTCGACTCAGCGTTCGGACAGGATCAACTGTGATATGCAATATTTAGCGCTTATAATCTAGTGTACTAAGGAAAATCATATTCTTGGTAACTTAGGACCTTCTTATTAACATACTATGAACGTAAGCATAGGGAGCGACATAAGCATGAGAGCATAAATGTAGGCATGGTAAATGAACTAGGCATATGATAGACTTGATCATGAACATGTACATAGGCATAGGAATAAACATAATATAAACATAAACATACACATAAACATAAACGTAGGCATAACCATGAGCATGACTTGAACATACTTGCATGCGTACTTATAAACATATTGTTGTGGTGGCCTGGTTGCACTTAGCAGTACCATAGCATAAGTTGTTGATATCACAACTACCCTAGTGCTAGGTTGGTAGGGGTCCGAACTTAGGACCAGAGTCCCCATTATTCTAGCGTGCTCACTAGGTGTAGGTCCCCGGATTATACCACCATCCCAGAACATAACTTGATTGATTCTGGTGTGCTTATCGGGCATAGGTCCCTGGATCATATCACCATCCCAGAACATAACATAAACTTGTAAGGTTTGTAACATATTTGAGTATGCATAGTTCTCTAGTTTCTAAGGGTAAACAAATAGTAAAACATGAAGCAACTTGTAGTGCATTATCATGATAATTAAACCTCTAAAATAGAATTTAAACCAAGCCTCAAACAATTCAAAGCTTGAAAGTTCTACTGTGAGATACGGCAAAATAAAATAACCTATAATGATTTATGGGAATTTTTAGGTATTTTTCTGGAATTATTTGGAGGTTGTATGGAGGAGTTTAAGGGGATAAAATGTTTAAGTCTAAAGAGGTAATGGTAATCACCATTGAAGGGACTTAATAGGGAATTAAGGAAACCCTACTTATATAAGTAGGGCAATAGTGCCCTAACCTCACTGTGCCACTTTCCTCCATTTTCGCCGATGCCTCGCCATTTCACCCGATTGCGCCGACGGGCTCAGTCGCGACGACCGCCCGCGACTAATCACCGGCGTCGGGATTGCGAGACTAGTCTCCGGTCTCCTCCATGCCTGATCGGAGATCTCATCGGTGGCATCCTTTATCGAAACGCAGCTCCTCGCAAAGGATCTACGGCCGGGTGAGGGGATCTGTACTCGGTAGACACCGGAGTTGGGTTGTCTACTCCAGAGCTAGATTGTGGCGAGTACTGGTACTCCAGACGGCTATTCCGTCTTCCTGAGGCCTAGAGCTGATCCTTGTTCGTCGGATACTTCTTCTCCATCGGGTGTTCCTTCGCCGACGGTGAGGGTTTGCACCATTGAGGTAAGTTGAGGTGAGGATTTATTCAATTAGGATTTTGGTAGCTATGGAAGTTGTGATGTGTGGCCAGAAGTGAGGATGAACGGATTGTGATTTGGTTTTTGGCAGTGACTTGCTATGAGGGGCTTAGACACTACCTCCAGTAGCTGGTTGTCAACCGGAAAGCAATAGGTAAGGTTTCTACCACTATAGATGATAGAGTTGCAGGTCTAAATGTTGGTTTCGGATGGGATTTGATACGGAGTATGCACTGATGGGGGTGTTTGTGATGTGTATAGCCCTGTAAAAGCTTGGTTGGGTGATCTGTGGCAGTATACTCCACTGGTGAGCAATTTGTCAGCAACTTCACTGTCGAACAGAGGGTTAGCAGAAGGAATTATTGCTCTAAGGTAAGATCTTGGAATATAGATACATGTTGTAGATTTGACTATAATTGCTCGGTAGTGATTGGAAGTTAAATCATGATTGGTAATTCTTATTGTGATAGTTTAGATTAAGGTTTTGTATTTGATACGGTATATGAATGTGGGGTCTGTGAGATGATTTGGCAAGGAGTCAAAGCTACGGAAGGGTCAAAGGTCATGCCAACCTGGAGGTCAAAAGTCGAGCCCTCGTGGCTAGTCAAAAGTCATGCCATCCTGGAGGTCAAAAGTCTAGCCCTCGTGGCTAGTCAAAAGTCACGCCAGCCTGGAGGTCGGAAGTTTAGCCTCTGGGACAACGCCAATGGGCAGGTCAGGAATCCGACCCGACGTGCAGGTCGGGATGATCATACGTACAGGTCGGGACGATCACACCATGGATAACATGCGCACACGGGTTAGGTCAGGGATTCGACCGAATGTGCAGGTCAGGAATCCAACCCGACGTGCAGGTCGGGATGATCATACGTACAGGTCGGGACGTTCACACCATGGATAACATGCGCACATGGGTCAGGGATTCGACCCAACGTGCAGGTCAGGATGATCATACGTACAGGTCGGGACGTTCACGCCGTGGATAAACAACAGATGGACACAGGTCAGGAATCTGACCCAACGTGCAGGTTGGGATGATCATACATACAGGTCGGGACGTTCATGCCATGGATAAACAACAGATGAACATAGATGAAGTCAGATCATGGAGAGAACTTAACGTGTAGGTCGGAGAGCCGACCCAGGGTTCAGGCCGGGGTCTTCATGCCATAAGTAACAACAAACAGGTGCAGGTCGGGAAGCTGACCCATCGTGCAGATCGGGAATCAGTAGATCGTCGAGATACACATCGAATGACAGATGAAGGTGGG
The DNA here is from genome assembly GCF_018446385.1 of Zingiber officinale. Classification (NCBI taxonomy): domain Eukaryota; kingdom Viridiplantae; phylum Streptophyta; class Magnoliopsida; order Zingiberales; family Zingiberaceae; genus Zingiber; species Zingiber officinale. Next base: position 97,054,293 of record NC_055988.1, on the reverse strand, counting down.
TCAGGGGGCCAGACGCTATAGGAGAAATAGGCCTGCAAGGAATCGTAACCACCCGTCAGAGAACAATCATTACATGTCAGGGAATATTCTAACAGTGAGGCTCATACCCCTCTTGGTTTCTCCACCAGCCTATGAGAGAAAGCCATGTATCGACCACCACCAGGCAGCCTGACACCCGACATTCCCTGACATTCGCTAGGTTCCAGAAGCCTTAGTTGCAGTATAAAAAGGGATGCTTTGTCCCTTACGCAGGTACGCTCACTCGTCATTTTCTTACCAGTCTTTCACTTTTCTTTCCATCCTTTCTCTGTGATTTTCTGGGGAAAAAGTACCTGACTTGAGCGTCGGAGGGCCTGACTCGAGGACTTTTTCCCTGGTTTCTGGGTCTCTAACGACTGGTGGACTTGTCTGAGTGTGTGTAGAGCAATATCGTCATCATCCTGATCATTTCTCTTCGTAAAATTGCCCGCGCGAACCGTTCCAGGGGGGATACCTCGCTGACTCAGCATCTCAACGACTCTCCATCAACTTTTAGTACAACAAGGCCCGCCTTCATCCGACTCAGCTTCCAGATGGGATCAAATTTGGCGCCGTCTGTGGGAACACAACAACCTGATCCGGAACGTGACGATGGAGGAGTCTGGTCATATTCACGTTACTATGACCGCTGGGGAATATGAACTCTTCAAGGAGGCCAAAAGATTGGCGGCCTCAGAGAGACAGGCAACTGTCTCACGACCACGACAAGCCCCTGCTGAGGCTTCCAAGGAACCCTTGCCTGTTTCAGATCGGGGTTCCAAAAGAAAGCAGCCTGAGACGTTTCCTCAACATCCTTATCGGGAGCCTGGCGTAGGGTATTATCATCCCGAGCCCCAAGCGCAAAGCCTGAAGAAGGAGCAACCTCAAGCATATGTAGCAGAGAGTTTACAACCTCGTGATTCGAGGAAAGGAAAAGCCCTCGTCATACCTGAGGCATTTCCCGAAGACCCGGATGAGAAAGTACCTTTCTCAACTAAGATTCTAAATGAAAGATTGCCTAAGGGTTATAGAGCTCCATCAATCGGAGAATATGATGGGAGCAAGGATCCAGAGGATCATCTGTAAAAATTCAAAAATGCAGCTCTGCTGCACCAATATAGCGACGCTGTGAAATGCAGAGCTTTCTTGAACACTTTATCTGGTTCAGCCCTAAAATGGTTCGATGGATTGCCTCAAGGGTCCATCACTTGTTTCTTGGACTTCAAGACAGCTTTTTTGCACCGATTTGCTAGCAACAAGAAGTATCAGAAGATAGATCATTGTCTTTTCGCTCTAAAGCAGGGGTCGACTGAGCCCCTAAGAAATTACATCAATCATTTTAATCAAGTGGCTCAAGATGTTCCTACTGCTACTTCGGAGATTCTGATGAGCGCTTTCTCTCATGGCTTGGGAGAGGGAGAGTTCTTTAGAGACCTCATCAAAAACCCCGTTCGGAATTTTGATGAGATGGTGGAGAAAGCTGCTTCATACATCAAGGTGGAAGAAGCGCAAGCGGCTCGAAAGAAAGCCGACAAACCACTTCCTTCTACCATCAAGCCAGAAAGGAGGGCTCCTCAACCACCCCCTCAACCCCTACCGCGAGTTTGGGAAGCCAGACCTGCCTTTCATCCTGGGCCCGAAATTCGACCTGCCCCTCGAGTGGCCGCTGTGCATATCCCCCGACCGGGGCCAGGGAGTAATCACTACTGCACTTATCATAGATCCCGTACACATGAACCATTGCTTTCAGTTTGCTCGTGATTCTAAGCGAGCTGCTGAGATGGGTTTGCCTCCACCTGAGTTAGCTCCTCAGTTGATCAAAATAATGGAAGAACAAAGGGTGGTAGGAAAAGCAGGACCATCTCGCCCTGACCTCGCAGGACCTAGCCATCATCAACCTGGCCGAGGAAAAGAGCCAGAAGGTGCACGAGAGGTCGAAAACAAAGGTAACGCAGCTGTTAGAGAGATCAACATGATTTCTGGAGGTCCAACCGACGGAGATTCAGGAAGATCCCGTAAGTCCCATGTTCGGCGGCTGGAGGTTCATGCTGTTGGATGCAGTCAGGAGCAAGCGGCGGGCCCTGTTATTAACTTCGGACCAGCAGACCTGGAGGGCCTGGAATTGCCTCATGATGATGCGCTCATCATCAAAGCCATCATTGCCAACAGCCGAGTGGCTCGGGTTTTTATTGATACCGGGAGTTCGGTCAACATTCTATTCAGGACCGCATTCGAAGAGATACAGATTGATGCTGCTGAGCTACAGCCAGTAACTACTTCTTTATATGGATTCACGGGCAACGAAGTGAAGCCTATGGGGCAGATCAAGCTGGCTATATCTCTGGGCACCGAGCCACTGGTGCGCACAAGGAGGAGCACGTTTATAGTGGTGGACTCTCCTTCTTCCTATAATGTTATCCTAGGGAGGCCCGCTCTGCATGAATTTAGGGCCGCTGTCTCAACCTTTCATCAGAAAATCAAGTTTCGTGTGGGGGAGCAGGTCGGGGAAGTTAAAGGAGAACAAAAGGTCTCTCGGCGATGTTATATCGATATGGTTCGAGTTGAGGCTCGGAAGCATCAAAGGATGCAGGACGGAGGTGTTCATGTCGTTCAAGAGGAGTCTCTTCCTATGTCTGAAGAACCCATCCCCTGGGAAGAAGTGCAACTACATGCTGAGCGACCTGAGAGTCTGACTAGGGTAGCGAGCGATCTGCCCCCTTCTCTCAAAGAAGAATTAATTCAATGCTTAATCCGCAATAGGGATGTCTTTGCCTGGTCTACGGAGGAACTTCCCGGAGTTAAACCAGAGGTGGCTGAGCACAAGTTGCATCTGTTACCTGACTCCCGGCCCGTGAAGCAAAAGAAGAGAAATTTCTCAGCGGATCAGAATAAAATAATAAGAGCCGAAGTGGATCAGCTAAAAAAAGCAGGACATATTCGGGAGGTTCAGTTCCCATCCTGGCTCTTCAATGTCGTTTTGGTGAAGAAGCCCAACAATAAATGGAGAGTATGTATTGATTTCCGTGACCTTAATCGAGCCAGTCCCAAAGACTGTTATCCTCTGCCTCGAATCGATCAAATGGTCGATTCCACCGCCGGATGTGAAAGAATATGTATGCTAGACGCCTATCAGGGGTATCATCAGATACCCCAAGCCCGGGAGGACCAAGAGAAGGTTAGTTTTATTACGGCTGACAGTACTTTTTGTTACACTGTCATGCCCTTTAGCCTTAGGAATGCCGGAGCCACATATCAGCGAATGATGGACAAAATCTTCCGGGAGTAGATCGGGCGGAATGTGGAGGTTTATGTAGACGACATCCTCATCAAATCCCCGGTGGCTGAAAACTTGATCAAGGATGTGGAGGAAACATGCAGAACTCTTCGACAGTATGGGCTAAAACTCAATCCCTTGAAATGCCTATTCGGGGCTAAAGGAGGAAAGTTCTTGGGTTACCTGGTGACCGAGCGAGGAATAGAGGCCAATCCCGAAAAAGTGCAGGTGCTCAAAATTCTTGGGTTACCTGGTGACCTTAGAATTTGAAGGAAACCCAAAAGTTGGTCGGCCGAATAACAGCCCTGTCAAGATTCATTTCCAGATCTGCGGATCGGGCTGCTCCTTTTTTCAAGGTGCTAAGAAAAGCCTCCAAGTTCCAGTGGGATGAAGAATGCACTAAAGCTTTTGAGGAGCTGAAGAAGTACCTAGAGACTCTGCCTTCTCTTTTTAAGCCCATTGTAGGGGAACCCTTATGGGTTTATTTTTCAGCCACCCCTGAGGCTGTAGGGGCAGTGCTAGTCAAAGAACATGACCATGTACAACGACCCGTGTATTTCTTCAGCCATTTATTGAAGGGAGCTGAGGAACGATACACGGCGCTTGAGAAGTTGGTTTACGGACTGGTTCTTATGGCTCGGCGGTTACGACCTTACGTTTTATTGCATCCAATCACAGTTTTAACCAACAGCACCATGGGAAGAGCATTGACCAATGTGGAAGTGGCGGGTCGGCTTATTAAATGGGCCACTGAGTTGGGAGAATACAACATACAATATCAGCCCCGCACCACTATTAAAGCACAAACCCTGGCAGATTTCTTAACAGAGGTACATTAAACCAGCTCTAAAGAAACATGGAAAATCTATGTAGATGGGTCTGTTAATCATCAAGGAAGTGGAGTCGGGATCCTATAATATCTCCGCAAGGAGATATACTCCCGGTGGCAGTACGGCTGAATTTTCGGGCCACTAATAATGAAGCAGAGTATGAGGCTTTGTTGGTTGGATTGCAAGCAGCCCGACATGTTGGAGCAGCCTGGGTCATCATCTATTCAGATTCTCAGTTAGTGACTCAACAGGTTACTGGCAACTTTGCTATAAATTGTGATAAATTGAAAATGTATCGAGAAGCTTATGAAAAGATGAAGGCAGAATTTGCAGAAGTCATTGTAACAAAGATACCCAGGTCGGAGAATGAGCGAGTAGACGAACTAGCAAAGATGGCCAGTTAATTAACTACATGGGTATTGGATCGGTCAACAGCACAAACCTTCCTGATAGCCCAGATAGATTTGCAAAACAACGCGGGGGCAACTATTGACTGGCGGGCACTCGTGATAAGTTATCTCAGGCAAGGGGTCTTACCTACAGATCTAGAAGAGTCTCGATTAATAAGAAGGTAGGCCCGTGCTTATGTCATGATTGGGGACCAGCTATACAAAAGATCCTTCTCTCGACCCTTACTTAAATGCTTGAGCATGGAGGAAGCCGACCAGGCCTTGCGGGAAATACATTTAGGATGTTGTGGCAATCATGTAGGAGGTCGGATGTTATCTCGCAAGGTGCTCCTGGCTGGATATTTTTGGCCTACTTTGCAAAGGGATGCTCAGAGGTTGGTGAACACCTGCTTGTCCTGCCAAAAACATCAGAACTTGACACATCGACCTACAGCTCTGTTGAGAACGTCCGTCGTGTCATGCCCTTTTGATCAATGGGGCATGGATATCGTAGGACCATTTCCAATGGCACCCGGTCAAAGGCGTTTCCTATTGGTGGTCGTGGATTATTTTTCCAAGTGGGTGGAAGCAGAAGCCTTGGCCCGAATTACAGAGGATGCGGTTATTCAATTCTTGTGGAAGAACATCCTCTGCCGATTTGGTATTCCTCATAAGCTGGTGTCTGACAATGGAAGGCAGTTTCAAGGACATAGAATCCAAGCCTGGTGTAAGGGATTTGATATAACGCAAGTGTTCACTTCAGTGGCCTATCCTCAAAGCAATGGTCAGACTAAAGTAATTAACAGAGAAATAGTCGGAGGTCTGAAGGTTAAGCTGGATCATGTAGGAGGCAATTGGGTGGAAGAGCTACCAAGCATTCTATGGGTTTATCGTACAACACCTTGGGAAAGCACAGGTCTGACGCCATTTCACCTGGTTTATGGTAATGAGACAGTAGTACCCATAGAGATTGGTGTACCGTCAGTTAGAAGGATACTCTATGATGAAGGAAATACGGAGCGACGGCTGGCAGAGCTGGATCTTATTAGCGAAACCCGAGATCGAGCGATGGCTCGGCTAGAGGCTTATAGGCAAAGAATGAGACAAAATTACAACCGAAGGGTAGTTCCCCGATTCTTTGGGGAAGGAGATCTAGTTTGGAAGCAAATCAAGCCAGTAGGGGATGTGACTAAGTTGGCACCGCAATGGGATGGACCGTATAAGGTCATTAAAAAGTTAGTTTTCGGAGCTTATTATTTGCAAGATGAACGAGGCAAGAAGCTGGACCGGCCCTGGATCGCTAATTACCTACGACCTTATCGAGTTTGAAAAGATAGGCCGGGAAGTGAGGACCAAATGATGGGCCTAGTTGGGACTCATCTCCTAAGTCGGGTTAGTATAAAAGGGCAGATCGAGAAAAGCAGAAAATGTAAGAACAGATTGTATGAAAAATTCTATGACCAAGTTAAGCATCTTAAGCAAGCATCAAAAAGAAAGCGAAGAAACAGCAAAGAAGTTTACAAGCAATTTTCAGGTCATTGTATATCGAAAGGATCGAATATATCGTCTGGTATTTCTTTAAGGATTCGATCATGGTCCAAGAATTCGGGAGGGGGAAGGGATTTTAAATAGTCTTGCTCGTGAAGCTGCCGCAAAGCTCCGCCCGCCCCGTAGATAACAGACGTGGAAAAATGATGTCCCATTTGGTCGCAAAATTCTGGAGAACGCAGATACGTAGCACGGCTCTGCAAACAACGGTCATTCTCTCCTTCTCTATAAATTGTTAGAGCAGTTAACACGCCCTCTGCTGTGGCTCTAGCCTGAGCTAGTTCATTTTTAGCAGTAGCCAGGTCTGTCGCCTGGGAACTCAAACGGGCCTCCTGGGATTGTAAAAGGACCTCCTGCGATTTTAACTTTTGATCTTGATCCCGCACCAGAGTTTCGGCCGCACGCAGTTTTTGAGACAACTGGTCCATAGCCCTTTGCTGCTCTAAAGCTTGCTGATCCATATTTTGTTGGTGTACAGTATCAGCTTGACTTAGCTTCTTCTGGAGATCTTTAAGTTCGTGGTTGGATAGAGCTAGGGACACTTCCAGACTATTCTTCCTTCTAGTCAGCTCTTTTATTTCCGCTCGCAAAGCATAATTGGCCTGGGCTGGATCATTCAGTTGTGTTTCCAGTTCAGCAACACGATCTTGCAGCATCTTCTTCTGATGATAAGTTGTGTGGAAAGAATGATTCATTATCAGAGATTGCGCACAAGCCTGCGACACATAAAAAATATCTGATAAGAGCAAGAAAAACAACAGTCGGGGAATCTTTAAGGGTTACCTTAGTGTATAATTCTGCAAATTGGTCCATCTGGGCTGGAGAAGGTAGGGAATTCATATGCCGCAGGCTTTCTTCCCATATAGTGGCTAGACGACCTTTCATTGTTAAGGAGCTGGTAGGAATATTTGTCTGATCCCATAATTGCTCTTCAGAAGGAAGAGTGGTGCAATACTTTCGATAAATAGGTGGAGGAGGGCCTGAGGGACCCGTAGCGGAGTCCGGAGGAGCGGAAGGCTCGGCGGTTTCATCGGAAGGAGCGGAAGAAGGTCCTGGAGGAGGTACTGGAGGGATATGGAAAGGTCGCTCCGAGGGACCTATTTCATCGCTCTGAACATGTTGTGAAGGGCTGACTCCATCGGCCTGAGCATGTTGCGAGGGGCCAGCTCCATCGGCCTGAGCATGTTGCGAGGGGGCAGAAGGAATAGATGATGACTCGGTTTGATTAATAGATGAAGTAGGAGGATCAGCCGCCTGACTCGGGAATGAAGGTGGAGTCACCTGAGGGTGTGTAAGAGAGATAGCTGCATTCGGAGGAGGAGAAGGGACAGATGATGGGCCAGAGTCGGATGTCGGGCGAGGAGCTTGGCACCGGCGTCTCTGAGATAGTGGTTGATCGTCAGAGTCAGAATCATCAGAAGGCTGTCGAGTCCGGCGTCTAGAAGGAGAAGGAACACTATGACTCATGCGTTCATTCATGGCACGAGCCTGGCGAGCCGCCTGTGAGTCTTCTCTGAAATCCGGATCAGCAAAGGGGACGTTGCCCATTCTTCCGCCAAGGCCCATAAGCCTTGCACTAAGACCCAGACCAGGGATGTAAGAGGCCCGGGGAGGGTTCTCCAATGGGGATATTGCAGCAATAGGCCGAGCCGTACGCAGGGCTCGGGGGCGAGCGGGAGCCCGGGGGCTAGCACGAGCAGCTAATCGAGGTACGCGAGCAGTCCGAGGGTGAGTAGGACGAGCCAAAAGAGAAGGTCGGACGGCAGGTCTTTGCCGAACAGGTCTGGGCGGTGGATTAGCTGAGGAAGCCCCACTGATCGGGGTTGAAGATGGAAAGGGGAGGGCCCTTCTTTCCAGGATAACTCGCCCTCGCCTCATTATCTCCATGTCACTTAGAGAAAGAGGATGACCTCTGAGGCATGAGTTAAGGCTTCCGCTGCATCAAGTAGAGTGTGAAACAACTTGCCACTGAAGACGAATAAAGTATCCAAGAAATAAGGACAGAACAAAAAGAAATATTCACCCAATGAACGAGGTGTCTCCTGGGTCAGATTGCTCAGGCGGAAGTAGGACAACATTTCCTCCGATAGCAGACGCATTAAGTTAATGCGCCAGCCTGCCAAGCGAGACGAGGCTTCCAAATAGGAAGCATCGAGATGAAATTCACCCAGTTCAGGAGAAGAGGGGAGTGATTGTTGCCATCGTAGAGGCCACTCCACATCGCGAGGAAAGGCAATAAAGAAGAATTGGTTTCTCCAATTAGGGTCGGAAGTGTTGGGTTTTTCGGGCCGCGAAAACTACGTTTTCGCGTCGCGGAAACCCCAAATCACCCATGCCACTGGATCTCGTGCGAAGGATAGATTTCAAAATTTAAATACGAGTACGAGTTTCTACTTAGATCTACTCCTAGACCTACATGAAGAAAGATTTATACCTTCGATGCGAAGCCCTTCGCAATCCCGCTTGTCCTCGGTTTGCCGGATCTCGAAAGTGTCAAAGTAGACACTTCTCTATGTGTATCCACACAAGAAAGAGATGGAGAAAAATCTCTAAGGATGTGCTAGCAACCTTAGAGATCAGTAGGGAGGAGAGGGAGAGCAAGAAGAAAACTCAAGAGGAAGAAGAAGATGGAGTTACAACCACTTGAATGAAAAATCAATTTTTTCATTCCACCTAAAAGTGGCCCGCCACTTCAAGGCATGTAACCCCCATGGAATATCAAGAGTCAAGTCTCTTGATCTCCTCCATGAGGTGGCATTTGGTCAAGTAAAACTTGACCAAATGAAGAAGCCTTGATGATGTCGCATTGGTCAAGTCAAAGTCAAGTCAAAACTTGACTCTTCATCTTCCTACTTAAGTCAAGTCAAACTTGACCACTTCTCTCCCTTGGTTGATCTAATCTAACCATTGGATCAAGTCAATTTTAATTTAATGAATCTCTATTCATTAATTAAATTAATTAAATGAGTCTAAGTCCAAATTAGACTCACTTAACACATGAACCAAATTGAGTCCAACTCAATTAGCCTACTTTGGATTACTCTTAATCCAATTTGGTTCATCATATGAACGTAATCATTTAGGTTCATCTAATGAACCTAATCTCCATCTAATTGCCCTTAGTGTGTGACCCTATAGGTTCTTGTAACGTTGGCAATGCCCCTAAACCCATTTAGGAGCATAAGTAATGAGCGGTATCTAGCAACACATCATTACTACCCAAGTTACAAGAATGTTGAGATCCAACATCACCTTGTGACTACTAATTGTGACTCCTCACAAAATATGACAAGTGTCCTTCTATCCTAGACATCTAGATTGATCAATGTGAGGCATAGACCGTGTCATCCTCTAATCAATCTAAATCTTGAACTCCAAGTAGACTCACTCAATCAAATGAGCTCAATATCCTATATTGACTCATTTGGGCATGGCCATGCACTTCGTGTTCTCACTCTATCAAGAATATCGATGTCGCTCCCGTCATATAGGAGGGATAGATTCCATCTACATCACTCACATCCCTCGGCATAATTCGTTACATACCCAATAATCGCCTTTATAGTCCACCCAGTTACGGGTGACGTTTGACGAAACCAAAATACATAACTCCTTATGTAGGGATCTATGGTGACTTCAGGTCTAAGGACTAGTAGTCATACTAATAGCCACATGAGAAAGTATATGACACTCATATAACGATCCATGATACTTTCTCATGGCGGGTCATTCAGTATGCATTCTCCAATGCATACTCATGTGTCAACTTGATATCTCTATATCCATGACTTGTGAGATCAAGTCATCGAGTTGACCTACATGCTAGTCTTATTGCATTAACATTGTCCCTGAATGTTAATACTCGACTAGGAATGATTAAGAGTAGTGTTCCCTATATTATCTCACTATCGGTTCAACTAACCGATTGATATAGGTGAGAACCGTCTACTCAAGGACGTTATTATACTTAGTTTATTTGGCACCAATACAAGTAATTATAATAACCAAAAACCAAATGCCTTTATTTATATAGAATATGATACAACAAGTCCAAAATACAATCTTCAAATGATTGGCTCTAGGGCTCTAGCTAACAATCTCCCACTAGCACTAGTGTCAATCAGTGTAGGCTCTAAGCCCCAATGACCTAGTGTGACCATCATGCTTCCTCTATGCCAAAGCATTGGTCAAGGGATCTGGGATGTTAGCCTCTGTAGGTACTCTACAAATCTTCACATCTCCTCTCTCGATGATCTCTCGAATGAGATGGAAGCGCCGTAGTATGTGTTTGGTCCGCTGGTGTGAGCGAGGTTCCTTCACCTGTGCTATAGCTCCATTGTTGTCATAATAGAGTTCAATGGGGTCAGCAATGCTAGGAACCACCCCAAGTTCAGTGATGAACTTGCAGATCCAAACTGCCTCCTTTACTGCCTCTGATGCAGCAATATACTCGGTCTCTGTTGTAGAATCAGCTATTGTGTCCTGCTTCGAACTCTTCCAGCTCACAACACCACCATTAATGCAAAACACGAACCCCGACTGCGATCTATAGTCATCCTGGTCGGTCTGGAAGCTAGCATCACTGTAACCCTTTACAGCTAGCTCATCATCACCTCTATATATCAAGAAATATTCTTTAATCCTTCTTAAGTACTTAAGAATATTCTTGACCGCTATCCAGTGACTTTCACCTGGATTTGACTGGTATCTGCTCGTCATGCTCAAAGCATACGAGACATCAGGTCGAGTACATAGCATGGCGTACATGATCGATCCTATGGCTGAGGCATAAGGGATCTGATCCATGCGGTATCTCTCCTCTCTAGAAGAGGGACCTTGAGTCTTCGAAAGACTCACGCCATGTGACATCGGCAGAAATCCCTTCTTGGAGTTCTGCATGGCAAACCGTAGGAGTACCTTGTCAATGTATGTACTCTGACTTAGGCCAAGAAATCTCTTAGATCTATCTCTATAGATCTGTATCCCTAGAATGCGGGATGCCTCACCTAAGTCCTTCATTGAGAAGCAACTCCCTAGCCAGGTCTTGACAGACTGAAGGATAGGGATGTCCTTCCCAATGAGCAGTATGTCATCCACATACAATATGAGGAAGACAACTATGCCCCCTACAACCTTCTTGTAGACACAAGGCTCATCTTCGTTCTTGATGAAACCAAACTGTTTGATCGCATCATCGAATCGAAGATTCCAGCTTCGAGAAGCTTGCTTTAGTCCATAAATGGACCTATGCAGCTTGCATACTCTGCTAGTATGCTTTGGATCTACAAAACCCTCAGGTTGTGTCATGTACACATCCTCGAGTAGGTTTCCATTCAGAAACGCAGTTTTCACGTCCATCTGCCAGATCTCGTAATCGTGGTAAGCTGCAATAGCAAGCATGATCCGAATGGATTTAAACATCGCTACTGGAGAAAAGGTTTCATCATAGTCAATACCATGAATCTGCTTGAAACCTTTAGCTACCAAGCGACCCTTATAGATAAGTCCATCCATGTCAGTCTTTCTCTTAAAGACCCACTTGCACCCAATGGGTTTTACCCCTTCAGGTGGATCAACCAAAGTCCATACTTGGTTGGTGTACATGGATTCCATCTCGGATCTCATGGCTTCTAGCCATTTCTCGGAATCTGGTCTCATCACAACTTCCTGATTGGTGGTAGGCTCATCATCTATGAGCACAACATCATCATGGTCAGACAAGAGAAATGAGTATCTCTCAGGCTGACGACGTACCCTATCAGACCTGCGAAGAGGTATGTCTACTTGAACTGGTTGTTGTTCCTCAACTCTTTGTGGAACAACATCATCCACAACACTTTGTGGTTCCAGTTCAATTTCCATCGAGGCTTCAGTGCTAGGATCCACATCTTGAACTTCTTCAAGATCGAATGTACTCCCACTAGTCTTTCTAGAAACAAAGTCCCTTTCTAGAAAGACTCCAGTCTTTGCCACAACTATCTTGTGCTGACTGGGAATGTAGAAGTAATATCCCTTAGTTTCCTTAGGATATCCTATAAAGTAGCACTTGTCGGATTTGGGTCCTAACTTGTCTGAGACTTGACGTCGAACGTAAGCCTCACAACCCCAAATCCTCATGAAAGACACTTGGGCATCTCTCCCAGTCCATATCCTATATGGTGTCTTTATCACGGCCTTGGATGGAACTCGGTTGAGTATAAAAGCTATCGTGTCTAAAGCATAGCCCCAAAGGTATGTCGAAAGATCTGTGTGACTCATCATCGATCGTACCATATCTAATAGGGTACGATTCCTCCTTTCGGATACACCATTCCACTGTGGTGTTCCAGGAGGAGTGAGTTGAGATAGAATCCCACACTCAGCTAGATAGTCACGGAACTCATGGCTAAGGTATTCTCCACCTCGATCGGATCGAAGTATCTTAATACTCTTGCCAAGCTGGTTCTGTACTTCATTCTTGAATTCTTTGAACTTTTCAAAGGATTCAGACTTATGTGTCATCAAGTACACATAACCATATCTACTGAAGTCATCAGTAAATGTGATGAAGTACCTATAACCGCCTCTAGCAGCGACATTGAAAGGGCCACATACATCACTATGCATGAGTCCTAACAAATCAGTCGCTCTCTCGCTGTGCCCACTAAAGGGAGTCTTGGTCATCTTGCCTCGTAGGCATGACTCGCATATCTCATATGATTCTAAATCAAATGAGTCCAGCAAACCATCCTTATGGAGCTGGGATAAGCGCTTGTCATTTATATGACCTAAGCGATAGTGCCAGAGGTAGGTTTGGTTCATGTCATTTGACTTGAACCTCTTGGTATTTATGTTATAGATAGGGCTCTCAAGGTCTAGAATATAGAGTCCGTTTATCAGAGGTGCACTACAATAGAACATATCGTTTAAAAAGATGGAACAACATTTGTTCTTTATTGTAAACGAGAAACCTTTCTTGTCCAAACAAGAAACTGATATAATGTTCTTAGTTAATGCAGGCACATAACAACAATCGACTAACTCTAGTACAAGCCCAAAAGGCAAAGATAGAAAGTAAGTCCCTACAGCAACAGCAGCAACCCGTGCTCCATTGCCTACTCGTAGGTCCACCTCGCCCTTTGTCAATGCCCTGCTATTTCTCAGCGCCTGCACATCAGTACAAATGTGAGAAGCACATCCAGTATCTAATACCCATGATGTAGAAATAGATAGATTGACTTCTATAACATATATACCTGAAGTGGAACTCTCACTTCGCTTCTTCTTAAGATCCTCCAAGTATACCTTGCAGTTCCTCTTCCAGTGCTCGGTCTGACCGCGGTCTGACCGCAGTGGAAGCAGGTAGCATCCTTGGCGACCCCTCCTTTAGGCTTCAGTGCCTTGACTTTGCCCTTGGCTTGAGACTTTCCCTTGCCTTTGGGCTTGCCCTTGCCCTTATGTTTCTGAACCATCAGAACAGTATTGGGCTTAGCCTTCTTAAAGTTCAGCTCAGCAGTTCTTAACATGCTAAGCAGCTCGGGCAGTGGCTTGTCAATCTCGTTCATATTGTAGTTTAGAACGAACTGACTGTAGCTATCCAACAAGGATTGCAAGATCAGGTCAGTGGCCAGCTCTTGGCCAAGTGGGAACCCCAACCTTTGTAGGTTCTCTATATACCCAATCATTTTGAGTACATATGGTCCTACAGGAGCCCCATCTGACATCTTACACTGAAACAGTGCCCTTGAGATCTCAAATCTCTCATGCCTCGCTTGACCTTGATACTGTTGACGAAGATGTTCAACCATATCGTAAGCGCCCATTAACTCGTGTTGCTTCTGAAGCTCAGAGTTCATGGTCGCGAGCATTAGACAAGACACATCTAATGCATCATCTTGATGCTTTTTGAAAGCATCTCGGTCAGCTCGCGGGGCAGTGGCAGGAGGAGCCTCCGGAATGGGCTGCTCCAGAACGTACAGTTTACGTTCTTGGGTGAGAACTATTCTCAGGTTCCTGTACCAGTCCAGGAAGTTTGCTCCGTTGAGCTTGTCCTTCTCGAGGATAGATCGCAGGGAGAAGGTGTTCGTATTCGACGTCATGGTAATCTACAACAAAAATAAAAGAAAAAATAAATATCATATTCTTAATCATTTAATTAGGCCTTTAACTAAATGATGCTCCCACTGAATTCTATAATTCATGTGGGACAAGATCCACATCATACTAACCCTTGAGTTAGCTTTGGCTAATACGCCCAAGACTTAGTATGATCGGTAGGTAACGATTACCAATTACATCTCTATGCAACTCTTGTTTATAGGATCAATATCCGCATTTATATTAAAACTCGAGTTAGATTTGGCTAATACGCCCGAGAGTTAATATATATGTGATTTTGACCTATCTTTCCAACCGTTGGAAGAATGCCTATAGTTATACTTGATCCAACCGAGTTAACTAGGAATACTCAATCTAATTGAGTTGTACTCACCCATGCGTTGATAGGCGGGACCAAGATTGTCCCTCCGTACCCTACCAAGATAGTATGTGTTGCTCTGCTTTGGCAGATTCAACAACAACATGCGATCGAGGTAGTGGTAGGTATCACGGCATGATAGGCATTACGAGTTGACGCATTTTAGATCTAATCTAAACGATGATGCGTATCAAATACTTGATTTAGATCTAATCTAATCGTGGGGTGCATCATGTGCACAATATAGATCTAATCTAATCGCTAGGCACTAATTAACTACTTAATTAAACATGCATCACATACATATAAGCAATTAATTAAATTATTTTGTGATTGTGTCATGGCCCTACTACGATCTTCTCAAGCCAATGAGAAGATCGGATGGTCAACCTAAGGTCAACAACTTCTCAAGCTTCTTCGTTTGACCACCTTGTGTTGCTCGCGCCCTCCTCGTAACTCCGTCACGTGTGGACCTTCCACCGCTTCAAAATTTACATTACAAATTTGAAACTCGAGTTACATTCGAGTCTAAATCTAATTTACAACCAGAATATAAGAGAAAGGCACGACGCGCAGGTCGTGAAAATAAAATAAAAAAAAAATAAATACAGCACGCACATCACATAACGGCACGCAGGTCGTATTATGAATTACAACACATTTCCAAATCCAATTTGGGTCGTTTGGGCCAAGACTATCACAAAATTAATATATAATTCTAAATTATATATTTTTTCATAATTTTCTATAATTTTCATAATTTTTACAATTTTATGAGTAAATTTTTCCCGGCGGTCCCGTTTAGCATTTTCGGGCGCAATCGCGGAACGAATCCCCTTGCGGGGCCAGAGGCAGCGCCTCTACCCGCGATCTAACCATCGCGAGGGTTCCTTTGCGATCTAACAGTGCCTAAGCCCGCTGTCCCAAAAAATTTTGGGGCGAAACATTGTCGTTTCAGAAATTTCTTCTCGGTAGTCGAAGCCTACAAGTGTCTAAACACTTGTGCTTTGCTTCTACGAGAAAAATACCCATTAAAACTATAAAAACATGAATTTACAGAAAGTTTATAGATCTATATTTTCATAAAAATATGAATCTAAACTCGTACTCGCTTCGCACGTGGCTTTGATACCACTGTTGGGTTTTTCGGGCCGCGAAAACTACGTTTTCGCGTCGTGGAAACCCCAAATCACCCATGCCACTGGATCTCGTGCGAAAGATAGATTTCAAAATTTAAATATGAGTACGAGTTTCTACTTAGATCTACTCCTAGACCTAAATGAAGAAAGATTTATACCTTCGATGCGAAGCCCTTCGCAATCCCGCTTGTCCTCGGTTCGCCGGATCTCGAAAGTGTCAAAGTAGACACTTCTCAATGTGTATCCACACAAGCAAGAGATGGAGAAAAATCTCTAAGGATGTGCTAGCAACCTTAGAGATCAGTAGGGAGGAGAGGGAGAGCAAGAAGAAAACTCAAGAGGAAGAAGAAGATGGAGTTACAACCACTTGAATGAAAAATCAATTTTTTCATTCCACCTAAAAGTGGCCAGCCACTTCAAGGCATGTAACCCCCATGGAATATCAAGAGTCAAGTCTCTTGATCTCCTCCATGAGGTGGCATTTGGTCAAGTCAAACTTGACCAAATGAAGAAGCCTTGATGATGTGGCATTGGTCAAGTCAAAGTCAAGTCAAAATTGACTCTTCATCTTCCTACTTAAGTCAAGTCAAACTTGACCACTTCTCTCCCTTGGTTGATCTAATCTAACCATTGGATCAAGTCAATTTTAATTTAATGAATCTCTATTCATTGAATTAAATTAATTAAATGAGTCTAAGTCCAAATTAGACTCACTTAACACATGAACCAAATTGAGTCCAACTCAATTAGCCTACTTTGGATTACTCTTAATCCAATTTGGTTCATCATATGAACGTAATCATTTAGGTTCATCTAATGAACCTAATCTCCATCTAATTGCCCTTAGTGTGTGACCCTATAGGTTCTTGTAACGTTGGCAATGCCCCTAAACCCATTTAGGAGCATAAGTAATGAGCGGTATCTAACAACACATCATTACTACCCAAGTTACAAGAATGTTGAGATCCAACATCACCGTGTGACTAGTAATTGTGACTCCTCACAAAATATGACAATTGTCCTTCTATCCTAGACATCTAGATTGATCAATGTGAGGCATAGACCGTGTCATCCTCTAATCAATCTAAATCTTGAACTCCAAGTAGACTCACTCAATCAAATGAGCTCAATATCCTATATTGACTCATTTGGGCATGGTCATGCACTTCGTGGTCTCACTCTATCAAGAATATCGATGTCGCTCCCGTCATATAGGAGGGATAGATCCCATCTACATTACTCACATCCCTCTGCATAATTTGTTACATACCCAGTAATCGCCTTTATAGTCCACCCAGTTACGGGTGACATTTGACGAAACCAAAGTACATAACTCCTTATGTAGGAATCCATGGTGACTTCAGGTCTAAGGACTTGTAGTCATACTAATAGCCACATGAGAAAGTATATGACACTCATATAATGATCCATGATACTTTCTCATGGCGGGTCGTTCAGTATACATTCTCCAATGCATACCCATGTGTCAATTTGATATCTCTATATCCATGACTTGTGAGATCAAGTCATCGAGTTGACCTACATGCTAGTCTTATTGCATTAACATTGTCCCTGAATGTTAATACTCGACTAGGAATGATTAAGAGTAGTGTTCCCTATATCATCTCACTATTGGTTCAACTAACCGATTGATATAGGTGAGAACCGTCTACTCAAGGACATTATTATACTTAGTTTATTTGGCACCAATACAAGTAAGTATAATAACCAAAAACCAAATGTCTTTATTTATATAGAATATGATACAACAAGTCCAAAATATAATCATCAAATAATTGGCTCTAGGGCTCTAGCTAACAGGAAGATGGTAAGGAGGAGAAAAAATTAGTGCGAAGACGGGGCTAGAAGTGAAATACGCCTTCTTGGTGCCGTAAGGTGAAGAAGCAATGAAATAAGTAGGCGGACCAGGATATTTCGCATACTTCACACAGAATTACAAAGCCACAGAGGATTCTTAGGGAATTGGGTATCAGTTGCCCCAGAGGAATACGGAAATAGCGGCCGACATCGGTAAAGAAGGGATGAATGGGAAGACGGAAGCCAGCCACAAATTGTTCTTGGAAAAAGGTACTGGAGCTAATAGGGGGCTCAGAAAATCGATGTACTCCAGTCGGGATGATAACTTGCATGTCATCCTCGACACCATAAGTGTAGCATAGGTCATCTCGAGCACATTCATCAAAAGAGGAAGAGCCAGGGTAAAACACCAATACCAAAGAAGAAAGAAAAGAAGAGGACGCCATAATAAGAGGAGAAAAAGGATCAAATAGAAAGGAGCAGAAGCGAGAAGGACGCAAGTACAAAGTAGAAACAAAGAGGGCCAAACGTTGCAAAGCGAAAGAAAGGAGAATATTTATAGGCGCCTAGCAAAGGGGTATTTTCGTCAGATTATCATCCATCGGCGCAAAATCATGGGCGGGAACAACGAGAGCAGTAGGATCAGCCTCGAGAATAACGCCTAGGGTCATGCGGGGAAAAGTGCTGGCACGAAGTACGAAGAGGCGGACATTGGGAAAAGGCATCTGGATCTCAAAAAAGCAGGTGCACTTTCTCGAGCTGACTAATCTCCTAAATAACAACTGGTGTGTGAGCAGACCTGAAGAAAGAGTGGTGCAGATCTACAGTTGATTTCCTAGTCATCCTCAACACAGACCGAAATCTGGACGAATCCTGACCTGTAATTAGTAGAAGGTAAAGAAGCAGGTCGGGAAATTAGAGAAATCCCTGACCATGGGCAAGTGAGATCTAAAACAAAAGTCCGAAGCATGAGCGGGAGAAGGATCGATTGTCAACAACAATTGATCAACACAATATCAGTCGAGTACCATGATAAATGTCAACGTCAAAGGTTCACTACTAAGGCATATCAAAAGAAGCACAGGCATGTCAAAGAAAAATGTTGGAAACAGAGGTTGTTCAAGTACAATTTCACATCAAGGCATATAATACACAATGCCAGTCTATGGAGGGTTATCTGTAGGAGTGTAGTTATCAACAATAGGGTCGGCGAGGGGTTCATGCGAGTCTGGAGTAGAGGCAGCCGGAGGTTCGGGTAGAAGAAAGAAGTCGTCATCATCCTTGAAGGAGGGGAAGGACCCATCAGGAATCTCGTCCATGATGCGGTCTATGTCTACAAAATCCTCCGAAGGGACAGATAAAATCATATTCTGTTCTAGCATTTGACGAGCTCCTCCACCCACGCCGCAGCATACCATAAAATGCATTGCATCACCCATTTTCTTTATGAAGAAGGGGGAGGTGAGATATGCTCGTCTGTAGGCCCTCAGTCGACCCACCTCGCCTACTTGATACTCGGTCAGCTGTGTCTGGGCTCCCTCCATGGCCGCACGAGCTTGAGTGAGGGCCTCTCAACTTTGGGAAACCTCCTCTTGAGCTTGCGAAAGGTTGACTTGCATAGCCTTAAGAGTGACTTGGCTGGCCTCCCACAGGGTTTGGAGAGTCTTCTCCCGGTCGGCGCTAGAAGCAAGCTGGCTTTGGACTTCCGCCAAGGTCTTTTGAAGACTCTCTCGGGTTCCTTGTAAGCTGACCAGTTGAGCATCCTTCTTTGCCAGCTCGGCCGCCAGCTCTTGGCGCTTTTCCACCTCGGAGGCCAAAGCCGACTTTCTGGTTTGCACTTCTGCTTCCAAGGCCCTTATTTTGTCAAAAGCTGCATGGGAAATATCGCGGGCCGTGTCAACAGATTCTCCAAGAAAGCGAAGATATTGTGCCAAATCTCCAGGAGTGGGGTTATGCGAGTCGCGAGGAGTCAAGGGCAGCTCTACTTCCTCTAGTCGAGCTTTCAGCCTTTCATTTTCTGTGAGCAAGTCACAGGCGTACTTAGCGGCACTTAGATTGGCAGCGCAAGCCTGTGTTAGATATCAGAAGAAAAGTCATAAAAAGTGACAGTCGAGGGAGATAAAAACAATGGGACTTACAGCAGACATCAGACAAGCCGCTTGATCCAGCCCTTCCCGGGGAGCGTTTTTGCAAAACTTGCGACTGCCAGATCGCCAGGAGGCTGCTAGGTCTCCCTCCAATTCGATTGAAGCGGTGAGGGGAGGGGCCTCATCAGTAATTTTGGCCGTTACCTCTGAGCCTGAGGAGGAAGGTACGCGCCAAAAATCAGTAAAAGAATATCTCTTGCGAGTCTTTCGTCGGGATCTAGAAGTAGAAGCGGGAACATCTAAGGGAAGGGGGGCAGATGGAGTTACGGAGCTCCCGGGTTGTTCCGCTGAGAGTAAAGATGGCTGACCGGGAGCGGAGGCTGGTGCTTGAGCAAAAGCTGGTTCGGGAACTATGTCTGGATCAGCAGCCAAAGCCGATATATGAGGTGAAGCAACAGGAACTTCAAGCTCCACAGTACTAGCGCGGGCAGGAGGGGCATCAGAAACTTCCAAGGGGCGACAAACGGAGGAAGAGCGACGGCTGGACGGGATAGGTGGAGGTGACGATTGAATAGCTGGAGTCACCCTCTTCCTCTTGCGCTGAAGTTTGAGGCGCTCAGTCGGTCGGGGGAATGTCACTTGCCTGTCCTCCGTCTGCTATACAGTGGCTTCATCGACCTTCTCTATAATAGCTTCCCCAGCCTGCTCTGCAGTAACCTCTCCAGCCTGCTCTACAGAAGCCTCCTCAACCTGCTGTGTTAGGGGGTGATTAGTCTATTCTATAGTGACCTGGCCTTCAGTTGGAGCCGCATCCACAGAGGGAACAGAGGATGTTCCTTCCTGGGCAGCCGTAGGCAGGATAGTAGAGGAAGCTGAAGGTGGTAATTGTGAAGCAGAGGGACCAAACCGGGAAGAGGCCGCTACTCCCCTCCTAAGTTCTTCACCTAGATTTTTCAAATAAGCGGCAGATCGGCGCTTGGCATCAGAGGTGTGAGCTCGGTACATGGCAGCCTCTGCGATAAGAAAGAAAGATACCTCAGTTAGCGAATAGTAGAGGAAAGGAAAACGGGGTCTTACCAAACGGAGCCCCGAGGTCCTGCTGAACAGGGCTAAGCCCAAATAAGTACAGAAAGCCTTCCAATAACAACACAGAGAGGTTAACAAGTACTCCTTGAAGTGCTTCGGAAGCGGGGATACAAGAGGGCTAATGATGATGTACAGGAAGGTCAGTTGGAAGGTCAGGTCGCCATTGTGTAGGCCCGACCAGTGGCTCAGGAAGTCTGACAAAGAAAAAGCGGGATTTCCACCCCTTGTTTGAAGAAGGAAGATATGGGAAAAACTTGTAGCCAGGCCTAGCCTGTACCATAAACACTCCGGACTTTGACCGTTTGAAGGAATAAAAGTGGTGAAAAAGATGAACAGTCAAGGGAAGCTCATACATACGACAGAGAATAAGGGTGCCACAGATTGCTCGAAAGAAGTTAGGAGCAAACTGAGAGATACAAACGCCAAAATATTCGCTCAAAGAGGAGATGAATGGATGGATGGGAAAACGAAGACCTCCTAAAATTTGGTCTTTAAAAATGGTCACAAAGCTTTTCGGAGGATTAGCGGGGTGCTCTTGCGGTGTGGGAACTCGGAGTTCATAGGCATCACTTAGGTTCAGGTCCGAGCAAATCACGGAAAGGGCATGGTCGTCTATATTCGAAATGAAGCAGGAATACCAAAGAGTGGTCTTACCATCAGCCATTATCAGGATCCAAGGGGTTGAGGATGAGATTAGTCGAAGAAGAGAAAAACGCTAAATGGAGGAGCTTAAAAGAGAAAGAGTGCGGACACCTGAGAAGTCGAAGCGGCAAGAAGCAAGCAGGCAATGCGTGCAAGGCAATAGCTGCGGGCTGCCTTTAGGGTTTATAAAGTAAGTTCCCCTAGGAAATATCGAATGAGTATCTTTTTGGGGAAAGCGCTTAAGGCCTTCTGATCGTCAAAGAACATACCCGCATCGAGAAGTGTGTACAAAAAGGAGTGGCGTGTGCGGCGTCATTTTGCATAGGCAATAAAGGTAGAAGACAGGTGTCAATCTCCGAGGAGCCATATTAATGATGGATGTGATAAGGAAATCATGATATGAAGTAGGCATATGGAAAAACTTACCATAGGCTTTTCTGGGGAGCCGTGAAAGAAAAGTAGCGGGAAATAAATTCAAACACTGCAAGGCCCGGGTTGGCAATATGACTATCTGTTCAACACTACTAATAATGTTTTTTGATGACAGAGGAAGCTCTTCGAACGATTCCGGGCCGAGATTTCGAATCCCTGGTCGGCAACCTTTCATCTGGATCAGAAAACTGAAACTCCAGGTCGGCTGCGTGTGTCCTGGTAAGCGGATAGCTCAGCTAGGTGGCAACGTGTAGCTGGATTAGGGAAGGAGTTGCTCGGTCAGCTGTCCCAGACTCTTGCCTCAGTGCAAGTTATAAGTGAGCTCTGCTCTCACGCCCAACGACCGAGCTGCTCGCTCGGCTGTCCCAGACTCTTGCCTCAGTGCAAGTTATAAGTGAGCTCTGCTCTCAGGCCCAACGACTGAGCTGCTCGGTCGGCTGTCCCAGACTCTTGCCTCAGTGCAAGTTATAAGTGAGCTCTGCTCTCACGCCCAATGACCGAGCTGCTCAGTCGGCTGTCCCAGACTCTTGCCTCAGTACAAGTTATAAGTGACCTCTTCTCTCACGCCCAACGACCGAGCTGCTCGGTCGGCTGTCCCAGACTCTTGCCTCAGTGCAAGTTTTTTTTAACGACCGAGCTGCTCGGTCGGCTGTCCCAGACTCTTGCCTCAGTGTAAGTTATAAGTGAGCTCTGCTCTCACGCCCAACGACCGAGCTGCTCGGTCGGCTTTCCCAGACTTTTGCCTCAGTGCAAGTTATAAGTGAGCTCTGCTCTTATGCCCAACGACCGAACTGCTCGGTAAGTTGTCCCAGACTCTTGCCTCAGTGAAAGTTATAAGTGAGCTCTGCTCTCACGCCCAACGACCTTCCCCGTCAGCTCTTGCCTCGATGCAAGTTATAAGTGAGCTCTGCTCTCACGCCCAACGACCTTTCAGGTCGCTTCCCAGACTCTTGCCTCGGTGCAAGTTATAAGTGAGCTCTGCTCTCACAGCTGCTCGGTCGGTACATCTAAACTCTTGCCTCGCAAGTTATAAGTGAGTTCTGCTCTCACGCCCAACGACCGATTGGTCGGCTGTCCCGGACTCTTGCCTCGGTGCAAGTTATAAGTGAGCTCTGCTCTCACGCCCAACGACCAAGCTGCTCGGTGTCCCAGACTCTTGCCTCGGTGCAAGTTATAAGTGAGCTCTGCTCTCACGCCCAACGACCTTTCGGTCGTCTCAAACTCTTGCCTCAGGGCAAGTTATAAGTGAGCTCTGCTCTCACGCCCAGCGACCTCTCGGTCGGCATTCTCTCTTGCCTCGGCAGAGTTATAAGACTCACCTTGGGCTCCTATTATCTCCAGCATGCTAAAGGTAAGAACTTGGAGTGATCATGGAGTGCAAACCACTTGCATCCTTGTCGGGCTTGAGGGTATGCATTTGTTGTATAAACATGTAGCTTGTTGAATGTTTGTGCTCAGTAAAAATGCAGGCAAATTTAGGAACAGAGTCTGATTATCTAGACTCTCGTATTGTTCAACCGAGTTATAATCAAGTTTGCTTTTGTGCTTATGTCTCAAACTCTCAGACCATTTGACCAAGTTATAAATGATCTTGCTCTCGAGCCTCTATCCTAGACTCTCAAACTGTTCAGCAGAGTTATGAGTGAGTTTGGTCTCGTGCCTATGTCCCAGACTCTCGTGTTGCTCGGCTGAGTTATAAGTGAGCTTTCTCTCGCACCTATGTCCCAGACTCTTGAACCGTTCGGCCAAGTTATAAGTGAACTTGCTTTCACGCCTAAGTTATAGACTCTCATATTCTTCGACTGAGTTATAAGTGAGCTTTCTCTTATGCCTATGTCCCAGACTCTTACCTCAGTGCAAGTTATAAGTGAGCTCTGCTCTCACGCCCAACGACCGATCTGCTTGGTCGGCTGTCCCAGACTTTTGCCTCAGTACAAGTAATAAGTGAGCTCTGCTCTCACGCCAAACGACCGAGTTGCTCGGTCGGCTGTCCCAGACTCTTTCCTCAGTACATGTTGTAAGTGAGCTATGCTCTCACGCCCAACGACCGAGCTGCTCGGTCGGCTATCCCAGACTCTTGCCTCAGTGCAAGTTATAAGTGAGCTCTGCTCTCACGCCCAACGACCGAGCTGCTCGGTCGGCTGCCCTAGACTCTTGCCTCAGTGCAAGTTATAAGTGAGCCCTGCCCTCACGCTCAACAAACTTAGCGGTTGGTTCAATCATTTTCTCGGTCAGTATCTTTATCCTTTACATATATAGTAAAGTACCACATGCCTTACAGGTACTATAGCTTATTACTACTTTGGCTAGGGGTAAGAAGAAAGTGAGGTACGCGAAATGCTTTTGTTATATTTTCTAGTAAAACTAAAGGAGTGTGAATGCTTTATAGATATAGAGACTAGTACAGATAGGAGAAAGGAACACAATCATAAAGTAGAAAATTGGTTTCATTCCATAAAGAGGGATTCGTAGAGAGAAACATTTAAGAGCATTCTCAGTCGCCATCTGATTCAGATACTTGAGGCCCTTCCTCTAAGCAAGCTCTAGCTCGAGCCAGCTCTACCTTGGCATGATCAAGAGCGGTCCGCAGTTGATTAATGGTGTCGTTTTGCAGTCGATTCTCCTCTTTTAAAGATGTCACTTCATCCTCATGCTTCAACTTCAAATTGAGGATATGATGGAGTTGAGAGTGAAAGTCTGCTTGCGCTTTCATCTTCAGAGCCATTTCTGCTCGAGTCCTGCATTTGGCGGCTCGCCACAACTCTTCAAGTTCCCTGCAAAGAGAGGTCTGTAGATCCCGGCTCAAGATCATATCATGTAAAGCTTTCTCGGTAAGAGCTAGTCGCCGACGCAGAGCAGACAATTTGGGGGATTCCATGAACACGTTCACAGGGATAAAGAGAATATGCGGATAGGAAGGGTGAAATATCTCCAAATCTTTTATACGAATGAGGAAGGTGAAGGGGCTCTCAAAGCTGGAAAAGGCGCGTGGGAGCTGATGTCGTAATAAAGGAGGATTCAACTCGGAAGTCGAAGAGTTAATGTAATCATGAGAGGCGCTTGGTTACCTCACAGTTAGGCGAGTATATCTCACATTGACTGAAGCATCTTTAAAGGATCAGGTCAAGCAGCCAAGGGGTGCTCACAACAGACCAAGTGGGCAAAAAGAATCAGGCAGGAAGAACTGCTCGGAGGATGAGCCTATCCAACTACTAAACATCAAGGTCATAGACTAGTACAACAGCACAGTTCAGCGAGCGTATAAAGAATTTATTACAAAACCGGCACTCGTTACACAGGCGCAATAGCTAAGTTATTGTTTACTAGTTACGTAAAAGAAGGGATACATGCACTATTACAGAAATAAAAGTCCCACAAGAAGGAACGCCCAACAAATTAGGAGCCATTGAGACAACTAAAGCCTAGGGAGGAGCCACTAAGACAACTAAAATCCGGAAAGGAGCCACTGAGACAACTAAAGCCTGAAAAGGAGCCACTGCGACAACTAAAATCCGGAAAGGAGTCACTGAGACAACTAAAATCCGGAAAGGAGCCACTGAGACAATTACAGCCCGGGCAGGAGTCACCGAGACAATCAAGGCTCAGACAGGAGCCACAAGAGTTAGTTAAGGTCTGTGGACACTGCCCTGAGAAGGAACATCCTAGGGGTCAAGAGCCGCAGGGATGTTATAAGCTTGGGCCAACTCTTCTTGAAGGGATCTGATGACGGATTGTTGCCGAGCGATGGTGTCTTGTTTATCGTCAAGGCATGCACATAGGAGGGATAGCTCGGCCTCATGTTCGCGCTGCAGACGATCCTGGAGGTTAAGATGGCGTTGTAGGTCAGACTGGTATTTTTCTTTCCTCGCTTTTTCGGCGTGGACACAAGATTTAGCAACGCGATATAGGGCGTCTGCGTCCCGCCAGGAAGCAAGTGTACGGTCTAGCTCCGCCGTCAGGTTTTTCAGTTCGCACTCCTTCTCTGCAAGCTGTTGGGTGAGTTAAAGTATACGCATTTGGGGGGTTGGCTGATCAACTTCATCGGAGGAAGGCGAATGCATCGTGTCAAATAGAAACCGAGAGCAGGCAAAGGGACGAAAAGCAGGAAGAAAGCAAAGGAAAGGAAATATATGGGAAGGGAGCGTATTGAGGTCTCTTTAAAGAGGAGATTGAGTAGTCAAGACAAAGCAATTACTCAGGCACTGTATCCCAGGCAACCATTGAAGCAATTACGTAAGCACCGTACCACCAGCAACCACTGAAGCAATTACGTAAGCACCGTACCACCAGCAACCACTGAAGCAATTACTCAGGCACCGTATCCCAGGCAACCACTGAAGCAACTATACATACAGGATACCCCAGGTGATAGGACATAAAGGTTGGCGCGGTAGGAGGCGACAGGACATAAAGGTTGGTACGGCGTGAAGGGCCGGGAGCAGAGCGCGCGAAGATGTGCAGGGGTCTAGTCAGTCAGACTCGGGTCTTCCTTCGACTAGACTTGAAAGGGAGGCTTGTGATACGGTATATGAATGTGGGGTCTGTGAGATGATTTGGCAAGGAGTCAAAGCTACGGAAGGGTCAAAGGTCATGCCAACCTGGAGGTCAAAAGTCTAGCCCTCGTGGCTAGTCAAAAGTCATGCCATCCTGGAGGTCAAAAGTCTAGTCCTCGTGGATAGTCTGGATAGTCAAAAGTCACGCCAGCCTGGAGGTCGGAAGTTTAGCCTCTGGGACAACGCCAATGGGCAGGTCAGGAATCCGACCCGACGTGCAGGTTGGGATGATCATATGTACAAGTCAGGATGATCACACCATGGATAACATGCTCACATGGGACAGGTCAGGGATTCGACCCAACGTGCAGGTCAGGAATCCGACCCGACGTGCAGGTCGGGATGATCATACGTACAGGTCGGGACGTTCACACCATGGATAACATGCGCACACGGGTTAGGGATTCGACCCAACGTGCAGGTCAAGATGATCGTACGTACAGGTCGAGTCGTTCACGCCGTGGATAAACAACAGATGGACACAGGTCAGGAATCCGACCCAACGTGCAGGTCAGGATGATCATACGTACAGGTCGGGACGTTCATGCCATGGATAAACAACAGATGAAGACAGATGAAGTCAGATCATGGAGAGAACTTAACGCGTAGTCGGAGAGCCGACCCAGGGTTCAGGCCGGGGTCTTCATACCATAAGTAATAACAAACAGGTGCAGGTCGGGAAGCTGACCCATCGTGCAGATCGGGAATCAGTAGATTGTCGAGATACACATTGAATGACAGACGAAGGTGGGTCAAGGGGCCAGACGTTATAGGACAAATAGGCATGCAAGGAATCGTAACCACCCGTTAGAGAACAATTATTACATGTCAGGGAATATTCTAACAGTGAGGCTCATACCCCTCTTGGTTTCTCCGCCATCCTATGGGAGAAAGCCACGTATCGACCACCACCAGGCATCCTGACACCCGACATTCCTTGACATTCGCCAGGTTCCAGAAGCCTCAGTTGCAGTATAAAAAGGGATGCTTTGTCCCTTACGCAGGTACACTCACTCGTCATTTTCTTACCAGTCTTTCACTTTTCTTTCCGTCCTTTCTCTGTGATTTTCTGGGGAAAAAGTACCTGACCTGAACGTCGGAGGACCTGACCCGGGGACTTTTCCCCTGGTTTCTGGGTCTCTAACGACTGGTGGACTTGTCTGAGTATGTGCAGAGCAATATCGTCATCATCCTGATCATTTCTCTTCGTAATATCGCTCGCGCGAACTGTTCCAGGGGGGATACCTCGCTGACTCAGCATCTCAACGACTCTCCGTCAACTTTTAGTACAACAAGGCCCGCCTTCATCCGACTCGGCTTCCGGACGGGATCAGTATTGGTGCAAGTAAATCAGAAAATGGGGATGAACGAGTCCTGACTAACTACCTGTTCTGTATAATAAGTTGGTTATTCAATTGCATATGAATTTAGCTAAAATGGATATGCTAACACAGGACTTTGATCGAGGCGGGAGTCGTGACGAAATTGACGTCGGATTCAACTCACATTTAGAGGCGGGTACTTCTTGACTTGCTTCTTTAGATATCGATCTTAGTGCATGAGTTAGTTTCATATATGTAGTATTTATCTTAACTCCACTCATTTTATTTCTTGTGCTTGATACTTTATCCACTCAATCTTTGAGATACTTGTTTCTGTATCTATACAGTCTCTCGTTTCTATTCAGGATATTTAGCAGATATTGGACACTAGATAGTAGATATTAGATACTGGATAGATAGATATCAGATATCATTTTTACTTGCTTTGACTGCTATCTATTCATATTTCTTATTGAGCATGCTGGCTTCATGTAGCATACCTGATTTCTGTTATATATTTATGGTGACTGTTGCATTGTTTGCATCATGTCATTTCATGCATCGCTGATGACCTTGGCTCCCTTGTGGTTGAGACGGTCATTGGCTTGGGCCGCACGCTCGGCCACTCATGGGTAGTGGTAGCTGGAGCGTGCCGCTTGTCCTGTCGTGCCCCCCACTCGCACACTCATGGGTAGTGGTAGCTGGAGTCGCGGGCAGCAGGGACCCCCGTTGCAGACGTAGCTATTCAGCTACTATGCAACTGTCGATCCGGGCACTTGAGAGTGGTGGCGGCCTTTGGGTGGTACAGCTGTCATCGATCCGACCTCTCGACCATACAAGGGTCGTGGTGCAGAGAGGTGGGCGGGGTGACCATCCATGCATACGCTATTTTCTGTTATATTTGCTTATGCTGATATATGCTTACTTATACTGTTCGATTATCTCATACTTGTTGTATATATGCTTGGACACTGATTACTCTGATAGTATACCTTACATGTGATCTGGGTAGTTGTGAGCAGTATTATAGCAGTTTATGTTACCTCAGACCTTACACTAGCCTAGGTTATGGAATCAGGTATGGATATGTACTTTGACTACACAGTAGTATCTGCTATTTATCTTTCTGAGACTGTATCCTGTTGTATTCCTGGCTATTTATGTTACTCATGCACTATCTATTTCCTTACCCGTTGAGTCTTTATACTCACCACCCTGTACATTGGTAATTTCACCAGGTAGCCGATAGTGATGCTAGTACACTTGGAGGGATCCCGACTGCTAGTCCCACGTCGCTTCCGAGGACGAATTTCTGGTTTTGTTTAGATTTCTAGTTGTGAGTTGAACTTTTGAATTTGGTATTGTAATAACCCTTCTTGGGACTTGATGTTATTCTGTGATTTGTTTTGTTTTGTCGAGGAGTCAAGTCGGGCTGGCTCGCGGTGAGTTCTTTTGGTATTTTGGTACTTGTTATTTCGTTTACTGCTGTGTTTGATTTACCAGCCGAGTGGGCTGCTTATTATCTGCGTGGTTGTGTTTGTTTCTAGCCGTGTTGGCTATATTTGCATATGTATATCTGTTGGTTATGTATCATTTGTCACATAGGGGTGTTGTCCATTTTTGGACAACCTTACTCTCGAGGCGTGACAATTTATTGGTATCAAAGCCAGCGGTTTACGATGCCAAATTCGTACGCTTTGGATTTTTTCGTGATTTTATTCCTCGAAGTGACATTTTAGGATTTGGGACCAGGCAGTGGCGGAATACCTCCAAGTTATAGGCTGTAAGATTTATAAGTATAGTTATAAATTGTTGGTAGTACTTATTGATTGTTGCTATCAGGTATGAGACGAGGTCGGTCAGCAGCCGGTTCTCGTCGTGGTCCGGGACAACCACGGAAACAACCCATTGAGGCTGAGGAACCAGAACCAGTGACTCAGGAGGCGGATTCTTCTAGGGATCCAACTGATGTTAAGACGGTTAATCGAGGGCAGGCCCATCAGACTCCCCATAGAGATCAGGGACGTCAGCCTCAGGAGATCCCTTCGGTAGTACCACCTATGAGAGATCAGGGATTTCAGACACAGGGGATTCCTTCTGTGATACCATCAGGGGTACCTGCACCTGCTACTACAGATTGGATGCGGGATAGAGCTCGTATACCATTGCTGGCGAGGTCCGTCAAGGATAGAGTTACTTTATTCCAGGGCGGAGCTGACCCTTGGGCTGCTCGTAGTTGGTTGAGGAATTTAGAAAGCACTTTCGGGTACATGAGCTGTACAGATGAAGAGAAGGTGGAATTGGCTACGTATCACCTCCGAGATCAGGCGGTCACATGGTGGGATATGCAGAAGACGATCTTCGGGGAGCAACACATCACATGGATGATGTTTCATGATGCCTTCGAGAGACAGTACTTTCCTGCTACTTTTTGTCTTGCTCGCCGCCAGGAGTTTCTGAATCTCAAGCAGGGCGATCGTTCAGTTTTGGAGTACAATGCAGAGTTCAGTAGGTTGGCAGAATTTTGTCCTCAGCTAGTGGCACAGGATTACGACCGGATGCATTAGTTTACTCAGGGCCTTGCTGCATACATTCGGATCCGGACGTCAGGTTTTCCGGGTAGCTCCTACCGAGAAGTTTTGGATCGTGCGCTGTATATCGAGATGACTCAGTAGCAAGTAAATCAGGAGAAAATGAAGGACAAGCAGCTGTCGCAGAAGAGAGGGAATAAGGGTCAAGACTTGCAAGTTACTTCCGAAGGATCTTCTCGGCCACAGAAATCAGGGCGCACCACGGACGGGTCTACTAGTTCCCCTAAGAGAAATCGGAAGAATGATAATAGTGAAACCAGGTGTTTCCAGTGCGGCTTGAAAAGTCACCTCAAGCCTAATTGTCCGTTGGATCACTCGATATGCTTCTATTGTAAGCTTCCGGGCCATGAGAGTCGGGAATGTACCTTGAAGGCTCAGTTAGAGACTACTAAAGTTACCTTTCAGGGAGATCGACCCACTCAGCCATGGCAACAGAGAGAATCTCAGAAAATTGTGAGTGCGCTACGTCAGCAGCGACCGGTACCTCCTCAGGTACAGATATATCATATCCAAAGTCAAAATTTAGAGTCCACACAGTATTCTACCGCCGCGCCTCCTCATCAGGCATTTTCAGTACAGCAAGATTTTCATCCATCTCAGCCCTACTCAGCATACCAGCAGTAGCCTCAGTCTCAATATCAACAGCGTGTTACGGTACCTCCGATTCCAGCACAGACCACCCCAGGCATGCCACAGCTGAGCTCAGAGGAGGGTCGTGTTTATGCTGTCACACAAGAGGAGGCACAGGGAGCCGAGGGATTGGTCTTCCGAGGTATTATGTTACTTTATACGTTTATTATAGATCTATTGATAGATATTGGTGATTTTTATTTGTTCATCTCTCGGGTATCTTTAGATAAAATCGGGGTGTTACTTACACGCTGGACACGTGAGACATCGGGATCCTTACCATCTAGAGAGGTACCTATTAACAGTCAAGGAAGCGGAGGATGTTCTTTGGATTCCGATGGTCCGATATTTGTGTTGTAAATTTGGGGACCAAATTTTTATTAAAGGGGGAGAATGTGAGATGCGGCAAAATAAAATAACCTATAATGATTTATGGGAATTTTTAGGTATTTTTCTGTAATTATTTGGAGGTTGTATGGAGGAGTTTAAGGGGATAAAATGTTTAAGTCTAAAGAGGTAATGTTAATCACCATTGAAGGGACTTAATAGGGAATTTAGGAAACCCTACTTATATAAGTAGGGCAATAGTGCCCTAACCTCACTGTGCCACTTTCCTCCGTTTTCGCCGACGCCTTGCCATTTCACCCGATTGCGCCGACGGGCTCAGTAGCGACGACCGCCCGCGACTAATCGCCGGAGTCGGGGTTGCGAGACCAGTCTCCGGTCTCCTCCACGCCTGATCGAAGAGCTCATCGGTGGCATCCTTTATCGAAACACAGCTCCTCACAAAGGATTTGCGGCCGGGTGAGGGGATCTGTACTCGGTAGACACCGGAGTTGGGTTGTCTGCTCCAGAGCTAGATTGTGGTGAGTACTGGTACTCTAGACGGCTATTCCGTCTTCCTGAGGCCTAGAGCTGAGCCATGTTCGTCGGATACTTCTTCTCCGTCGGGTGTTCCTTCGCCGACGGTGAGGGTTTGCGCCATTGAGGTAAGTTGAGGTGAGGATTTATTCAATTAGGATTTTGGTAGCTATGGAAGTTGTGATGTGTGGCCAGAAGTGAGGATGAACGGATTGTGATTTGGTTTTTGGCAGTGACTTGCTGTGAGGGGCTCAGACACTACCTCCAGCAGCTGGTTGTCAACCGGGAAGCAATAGGTAAGGTTTCTACCACTATAGATGATAGAGTTGCAGGTCTAAATGTTGGTTTCAGATGAGATTTGATACGGAGTATGCACTGATGGGGGGTGTTTGTGATGTGTATAGCCCTGTAAAAGCTTGGTTGGGTGATCTATGGCAGTATACTCCACTGGTGAGCAATTTGTCAGCAACTTCACTGTTGAACAGAGGGTTAGCAGAAGGAATTATTGCTCTAAGGTAAGATCTTGGAATATAGATACATCTTGTAGATTTGACTATAATTGCTCGGTAGTGATTGGAAGTTAACTGCATATGAATTTAGCTAAAATGGATATGCTAACACAGGACTTTGATCGAGGCGGGAGTCGTGACAAAATTGACGTCGGATTCAACTCACATTTAGAGGCGGGTACTTCTTGACTTGCTTCTTTAGATATCGATCTTAGTGCATGAGTTAGTTTCATATATGTAGTATTTATCTTGACTCCACTCGTTTTATTTCTTGTGCTTGATACTTTATCCACTCAATCTTTGAGATACCCGTTTCTGTATCTATACAGTCTCTCGTTGCTATTCAGGATATTTAGCAGATACCGGACACCAGATACTAGATATTAGATACTGGATAGATAGATATCAGATATCATGTTTACTTGCTTTGACTGCTATCTATTCATATTTCTTATTGAGCATGCTGGCTTCATGTAGCATACCTGATTTCTGTTATATATTTATGGTGGTTGTTGCATTGTTTGCATCATGTCATTGCATGCATCGCCGATGACCTTGGCTCCCTTGTGGTTGAGACGGTCATTGGCTTGGGCCGCACGCTCGGCCACTCATGGGTAGTGGTAGCTGGAGCGTGTCGCTTGTCCTATCGTGCCCCCCACTCGCACACTCATGGGTAGTGGTAGCTGGAGTCGCGGGCAGCAGAGACCCCCGTCGCAGACGTAGCTATTCAGTTACTATGCAACTGTCCATCCGGGCACTCGAGAGTGGTGGCGACCTTTGTGTGGTACAGCTGTCATCTATCCGGCCTCTCAACCATACAAGGGTCGTGGTGCAGAGAGGTGGGCGGGGTGACCATCCGTGCATACGCTATTTTCTGTTATATTTGCTTATGTTGATATATGTTTACTTATACTGTTCGGTTATCTCATACTTGTTGTATATATGCTTGGACACTGATTACTCTGACAGTATAACTTACATGTGATCTGGGTAGTTGTGAGCAGTATTATAGCAGTTTATGTTACCTCAGACCTTACACTAGCCTAGGTTATGGAATCAGGTATGGATATGTACTTTGATTACACAGTAGTATCTGCTATTTATCTTTCTGAGACTGTACCCTGTTGTATTCCTGGCTATTTATATTACTCATGCACTATCTATTTCCTTACCCGCTGAGTCTTTATACTCACCACCCTGTACATTGTTAATTTCACCAGGTAGCCGATAGTGATGCTAGTACACTTGGAGGGATCCCGACTGCCAGTCCCACATCGCTTCCAAGGACGGATTTCCATTTTTTTTTAGATTTCTAGTTGTGAGTTGAACTTTTGAATTTGGTATTGTAATAAGCCTTCTTGGAACTTGATGTTATTCTGTGATTTGTTTTGTTTTGTCGAGGAGTCAAGCCGGGCCGACCCGCGGTGAGTTCTTTTGGTATTTTGGTACTTGTTATTTCGTTTACCGCTGTGTTTGATTTACCAGCCGAGTGGGTTGCTTATTATCTGCGTGGTTGTGTTTGTTTCTAGCCGTGTTGGCTATATTTGCATATGTATATCTGTTGGTTTTGTATACTGGTTTCATTTGTCACCGCTACAGGGGAGGTACTGTCCGATTTTCGTCGGACAACCTTACTCTCGGGGCGTGACATCTACTCCATAAATTGAGCATGCAAAATTCTCTAACTTTTAAGGGTAAACAAATAGTAAACCATGAAGCAACTTATCATGATAATTAACCCTCTAAAATATATTTTAAAACAAGCCTCAAAGAATCCGAAACTTATAAGTTCAACTCTATAAATTGAGTATGCAAAGTTCTCTAACTTTTAAGGGTAAATAAATAGTAAAACATGAAGTAACTTATAGTGCAACATCATGATAATTAAACCTCTAAAACAGATTTTAAACAACTCCTATGAATCTGAATTTTTTTGGTTTTATGAGTTGAATTGAACATATAAAAGTTTCCTATCTTCTAATTGAAAGCAACTAGAAGTATGGCCCAAATTGTAGTGCAACATCCCAATATATAACTCTAAAAACAGAATTTAAACTACTCCTATAAATCTGGAATGTATAAGTTTTATACTTTAAGTTGAGCATCAAATGATCTCCTATCTCCTAAAGGAAAACAACCAGAAACATGGAGCTAAAATGTAGTGCAACATTCCAATAAATAACTTCTAAACCAGAATTTATACTAATCTCTAAGAATCCAAAACTTACTAGTCCTACTAATCCATGTGAGCATGAAAAGTTCTCTAACGTCTAAGGGTAAATCAATAGTAAACATGAAGAAATTTATAGTGAAACATCATGATGACTAGACTTCAAAAGAAGAATTTAAACCAAGATGTTTGAACTAAACAAAAAGTTTTATAACTCCCCCTATATCATCCGAAATCCAACCCCTTCACAATCAACTTAGGGCATAAGAAAGGAACCTAAACATGATGTCATTAGCAAGAAAAACAAGCCAATCATTACAAGCTATAAAATCCAAAACTTCACAACTTATAGAGCCTAGCTATAGCATCAACTAAGGTAGGGAACATGCACAATTTGTAAAGGGAAAACATAAATGAACAATCCTTAACAAATTAGCGAGTGAACTTCCCTTCATGAATCCGAAATCCTTCATTTATACAAACCTTTAAAAGTTTTAAGGAAAGAACTTAAACTAAAGCATCCCACCTCAACCTATGGTACCCAAAATTCACTAGACATATAAACTAATTTAAAACATTAAATAGTTTAGAACATGCCTTAAGTACTTAGCTACTATCTCCTTATCTTCCCTTGAAGCTCTAGCACTGGTGGAGAAACAAAGGGAGAGGGAAATCTTCTTAGGGTCAGCTGCAACATCCCAAAGGGAGGCTTTTGAAGGTAAGGTTTAAATAAAAGAGGAAACTTGAGACTTGGTCTCAATTTCTAATTCCTATAAATTTTATATAAAACCTCATACTAAGTTTTTATCTCTATCCTTTATCCATATCCATAATTATATGTGATTCTGTCTGAGATATGCGAAGATGAGCACTTGTTTTGATGAATGCTAATGACCTCTGATGAAGATAAACTTCGATGATTTGAAGAAACTCCTCCATGCTCCTCCGATGAAGATGAACTTCGATGATCTAAAGAAACTTCTCCACGCTCCTGCGCACAGTGACGAGGCAACAAAGCGTTAGCGACCTAAGACCGGGGTGGGGATCCCTGGGTAGGCCCTCTGACGCTCAAGTCAGTTCCTCTCATAGATGGAAGAAGATGAAAAAGAAGAAAAAGCACTGTAACTGAAGTGAAACATGTTGGATCGAGAAGCGCTAGAGGGGGGGGGTGAATAGCGCTCGCGGCTATTTCGTTCGATTATCGGAATCGTAAAACAATCGTCGAGTAATTAATGTAGCGGAAATGAAATAGTGAAAACACAGACACGAAGGATTTACTTCGTTCGGAGCCTAATGCGACTCCTACTCGAAGGCCCGCGATCCTTGATCGCTTTCGGTGGGCAACAACTATAAGTTTGAAATAATTACAAACTTAAGTACAATAATTGACAATAATTAATTATACCGACGACAACTAAGAAATGAAGATTCGGAGCTCCGGGTCGTTGGGTGGTTGTCGCAGCACTTCGGAAGCAATACTTGAGCAGAATACAACACGAGGAAGCTTTTTCTTTCGTTTTCTTTTGCTGCTGCTCGAACCCCTCTTATAAAGGATGTTCAAGGCGCCTTAAACCCCTCCAAGGTGCCTCCATGCTGGTCGCGTCACCCGCGTGGATCAGAACTGACCTGGTCGAACTTTATCTTGTTCAAGGCGCCTTCAACCTCTCCAAGGTGGCTTCATCGACTTGTTCAAGGCGCCTTCAGCCTCTCCAAGGCGCCTTGAAGCTTGCTTCGCAGCCAGCTCAGGTTTTGCACCCGAGGCGCCTCCAAGCTCCATGAAGGCGCCTCGGACACTGTTCATCCGAGGTTAATCTTTGCACTTTGGTCCCTGCAAGATGTATTAATCCCAAATATACCCCGCAGCACAAAGTTAGCACATAAAACATAATAGAAGTGATATTGACAGTCTCCGGACTGTCCGAGTCTGACTTCGAATTTTCGACCAGAAACCCTAGGTCGACCCGACGCCTACTGTTCCCTCTACGGGGAATGCGTCCTCACCTACTCCACTCAGGAGATTTACCTGATGCCAGTCCGGTCCTCTAGACCGACTGGACTTTTGCTCAGCGTCCGATGCTTCTGGTCTTTATGCTGGATGTCCGGTCCTCGACCCATCCAGATTTCTACCCGGTTCGCAACACTAGGATTTTAACCTAGGGTTACCACCCCCTAGGATTTTTGCCCGAAGCGTCGACCCGCCAAGACTTCCCGCACAGGGTTACCACCCCCTATGACCTAGGGTTACCACCCCCTAGGGTTTTCCCTTGCCTAACCGCAGCTAGGACTTTCCTGAAACACTCAGTCATATCCATCAGATAACAATTAAACTTAACTTTGAATCCCTTTGCCATTATCAAAACTAAGGTTCGATCGTCGGATGCTTCCCGCACCAACAATCTCCCCCTTTTTTATTATGGCAACCAAAATTCAAAGTTAAGTAAAAAATACAATAAAGTTAAATATAAATGAGTACAAGCATAAGTAATGCCTAAGCACATTGAAGCTCCCCCTTAAACTGATTTAGTTTTGAATTATTTGAATTTTAGTTTCCTTTGAATTTTTTCTTTTTAGTTTCCTTTGAATTTCCTAATACTCTCCCCCTTTGCCATATATCAAAAATAAAGAGGGAGAAGAAAAAAATGAGTACTGAAGTAAACAATTAGCTTTTCAAATTAATTTTCCTATAAACATTAAAGTCTAATAAAATTTCTTCTAAATTCTAAGTTTGAGATTTTTGAAATTAATTTTCAAAGTATTTTTCAAATGATTTTCAAATTAATTTTCAAAGGATTTTTCAATAATTTTGAAATTAATTTTCAAAAGAATTTTGAATAATTTTGAAATTAATTTTCAAAGGAATTTTGAAATAAGTTTTCAAAGGATTTTTCAAAAGTTTTGAAATTAATTTTCAAAGAAATTTTGAAATAAGTTTTCAAAGTTTTTCAAATGATTTTGAAATTAATTTTCAAAGGAATTTTCAAAAAGTTTTGAAATTGATTTTCAAATAATTTTCCAAAGAATTTTTAAAGATTTTGAAATTGATTTTCAAATAATTTTTCAATGAATTTAAAAAAAAAATTTAAAGATTTTGAAATTGATTTTCAAATAATTTTTCAAATAATTTTAAAATAAATTTTAAAGATTTTGAAATTGATTTTCAAAGAATTTTAAAATAAATTTTAAAGATTTTGAAATTGATTTTCAAAGAATTTTAAAATAAATTTTTTAAAGATTTGAAATTAATTTTCAAATAATTTTTCAAAGAATTTTAAAATAAGTTTTTAAAGATTTTGAAATTGATTTTCAAATAATATTTCAATGAATTTTAAAATAAGTTTTTAAAGATTTTGAAATTGATTTTCAAATAATTTTTCAAAGAATTTTAAAATATGTTTTTAAATATTTTGAAATTGATTTTCAAATAATTTTTCAAAGAATTTTTCAAAGAATTTTAAAATAAGTTTTTAAAGATTTTGAAATTGATTTTTAAATAATCTTTCAAAGAATTTTAAAATAAGTTTTTAAATATTTTGAAATTGATTTTCAAATAATTTTTCAAAGAATTTTAAAATAATTTTTTCAAATATTTTTCAACGGATTTTGAAATAAGTTTTTTCAAGTATTTTTCAAAGGATTTTTAAAATAGGTTTTTCAAATATTTTTCAAAGGATTTTTAAAATAGGTTTTTCAAATATTTTTCGAAGGATTTTGAAATATTTTTAAAATATTTTTCAAAAAAAATTTGAAGGAATTTTCAAAAGGATTTTTAAAAGAATTTTTAAAAGGATTTTCAAAAGGATTTTTTTTTTAAAGATTTTTCAAATAAGTTTTTAAAATTGATTAATTGATTATAGAATTTGAATTACTTATAGTTATGAGTTTAATTTTGAATTTGAATTTTAAATTCCTTAGTCATCTCACCCGCTCTAAATTTTCAATCAGGAAATCCTATAATTTTTGTGAGATGAATTGAGGTTCAAATTAAGGGTTTGGTTTAACTTTGTGTTAGATTCAGGTTTAGCTTTGGGTTCAACAAGTAAGCATTATTTGGATAAACTTCTGGGCTATGGTGAGTCACAAGGAACTCATTAAAGTAACCATGCCTTCAAGGTTTTCCAAATAGTCCTACCCATTGAACTTAATACTAAACCTTGGTCTAACTGGTTAGGATCCATTTAAGGGTAGCTTCGGTCAGTCCCACTTCGCCAAATGCACCAGGTCGAAGCCATATCTTCCTAGACATGCGATGCCCAAGCTTCCCTAACGTACTATCATCCAAAAATTTCACCAGTACCGTGGGTCAAGTTAAACCTAGCCCATTTTATCTAACCTTAATTACCCTGTCGGGTAGTCTACTCTTGTTTACCCATTTTGGTAGATTAAGTTCGATTACCCAGTCGGGTAGTTTAGTTAGGGGTGCCAGCTATTCTGGATCCTCCTTTTATATTTTTATTTGATTTAAATTGAATTTTTGAATTTTGATTTAAGTTCAAATTTTTTAATTTAATTTTGAATTTTTTAATTTAATTTTGAATTAATTTCGTTTAATTAATATCGTTTTTCTTTTTGCTCTCCCTGGATCATAGCCTCTATATGGTCTATCGAGGTAGTAGACTTAATCCTTGGGGACCCAATATTGACCAAGGCCAACTTGATTGATCAAGTTTAACTTGGGGACCCATGCTTGAATTATGCTTCTATTATTTCTATTTACTAAAGATAAATATGATTTATACTTACTTTTGGTTCTGAATCCAAGTCCAGATTTGTTGTACACGGCTTGCTGTTTTCCAAGAATCAGATCCAAATTCTTGGAACCCAAGGTGAACCGTTCCAATGTGTTCTTGAGTTCTTTAATTTGAGCTTTCAGATTGGAATTTTCTTCCTCAAGTTGTTGGACTTGAGTTGAGTTTCCAATTTGAATTGACTCAGTTAAAGGGCTCAATTCAGTCGCTTCCTTTAGGGATGTTACCTCCTTTTGGAGCGACTTAACCCGGATGTTGGATTTAGCCAACTTTTTTACTAAGGTAATAATTCATGCAAGTTATCTAATTGAAATTCTGTGAGTAGTGAACTTATAGTGGGATTTGGTCCTTCGGAAACGAATGCGGATTCATGGCTTTGCTCGGACTCGGTTTCCGACTCGCTCTCGGTTTCAGACTCAAATTTGGACTCGGTTTCGTCAATGTCTACTTGTACTGGCAATGCGAGGAAGCTTGTCGGTTCTTCTTTGTTGGACTCGGATTCGTCTGACGACTCGGACCAGGTTGCCTTCAATGCCTTCTTTCTTTTCTTCTTGTTTGGACAGTCTGGTTTGTAGTGCCCCTTCTGGTTGCATCCGTAGCAGGTGACTCCAGTCTTGTCCTTCTTGGTTGTTTGAGTTTCCCTTTTTGACTTGCATATTTTCCGCACTAGCTTTATCAGTTTGGAAATAACTTTGTATTCATCGTCTGCGTCCGATTCATCTTTGGACTTGGATTTATGGCTCGTCGTCGGTTCGTGCGTTTTGCTGGTACCTGCAACCAAAGCAACACCTTTCTCGACCGGGCGTGCATTAGTCTGCTCATGTAATTCTAATTCGGAAAATAATTCATCTAGTTTTATTGAAGATAAATCCTTGGAAACTTTGTAAGCATCCACCATGGATGCCCACAAAGCGTTCCTCAGAAAAGCGCTTAGCGCGTACCTTATTACGTCGCGGTTTTCCATCCTTTGGTCGATTGCATGAAGCCCGTTGAGTAGGTCCCGGATGCGTGCGTGAAACTGGTTTGCCGTCTCACCTTCCTGCATTTTAATATTATACAATTTATTTAAAATTAAATCACGCTTACTTACTTTAGCGTCTGTCGTGCCCTCGTGCAGCTCGATTAGTTTGTTCCACAGCTCCTTCGCATTTGAAAATGGTCCGACTCTATTCAGTTCTTCTTTTGTCAACCCGCATTGTAGCATGCAAGTGGCTTTGGCATCTGCTTCCACCTTCTTCCTGATGCTAGCGTCCTAGTTGGTGCAGGAAACCAGTTCTCCGGTGCCATCACGTGGTAGCTCGAGACCGGTCTGGATGATGATCCACATCTCAACTTGCGTCTTGAGATGGTAGATCATCCGATTCTTCCAATAGGCAAAGTCTTCGCCGGAGAAGAGCGGGGGACGGGTAGTGCTCGAGCCTTCTTGAAGGGCCATTAAAAACTTGCACACAAAGAAGAAGAGAGAAAAACAAATGTACCAGGACTTGATCCTGGATTAGTAGTGCGGTATGAATAAAAAAAAACTAACTCGAGTGGTGTTGCACCAACCTCGAGCGAAATCGATATGAACGAAAAGAATTAGAATATAGCAACGAAGCTAAATTCTAATTGACTCCTAAAAATCTAAAAATACCACGAGAAAAAAAATTGTTTTGAATGGTGGTTGCACGGATTCAAAACGACCCCGCTCTAATACCAATTTTTGGATTGAGAAGCGCTAGAGAGGGGGGTGAATAGCGCTCGCGGCTATTTTGTTCGATTATTGGAATCGTAAAACAATCGTCGAGTAATTAACGCAGCGGAAATGAAATAGTGAAAACACAGACACAAAGGATTTACTTCGTTCGGAGCCTAAGGCGACTCCTACTCGAAGGCCCGCGATCCTTGATCGCTTTCGGTGGGCAACAACTGTAAGTTCGAAATAATTACAAACTGAAGTACAATAATTGACAATAATTAATTATACCGACGACAACTAAGAAATGAAGATTCGGAGCTCCGGGTCATTGGGTGGTTGTCGCAGCACTTCGGAAGCAATACTTGAGCAGAATACAACACGAGGAAGCTTTTTCTTTCATTTTCTTTTGCTGCTGCTCGAACCCCTCTTATAAATGATGCTCAAGACGCCTTAAACCCCTCCAAGGCGCCTCCATGCTGGCCGCGTCACCCGCGTGGATCAGAATTGACCTGGTCGAACTTTATCTTGTTCAAGGCGCCTTCAACCTCTCCAAGGCGCCTTCATCGACTTGTTCAAGGCGCCTTCAGCCTCTCCAAGGCGCCTTGAAGCTTGCTTCGCAGCCAGCTCAGGTTTTGCACCTGAGGCACCTCCAAGCTCCATGGAGGCGCCTCGGACACTGTTCATCCGAGGTTAATCTTTGCACTTTGGTCCCTGCAAGATGTATTAATCCCAAATTTACCCTGCTGCACAAAGTTAACACATAAAACATAATAGAAGTGATATTGATAGTCTCCGGACTGTCCGAGTCTGACTTCGAATTTTCGACCAGAAACCCTAGGTCAACCCGACGCCTACTGTTCCCTCTACGGGGAATGCGTCCTCACCTACTCCACTCAGGAGATTTACCTGATGCCAGTCCGGTCCTCCAGACCGACTGGACTTTTGCTCAGCGTCGATGCTTCTGGTCTTCATGCTGGATGTCCGGTCCTCGACCCATCCAGATTTCTACCCGGTTCGCAACACCAGGATTTTAACCTAGGGTTACCACCCCCTAGGATTTTTGCC
The DNA here is from genome assembly GCF_018446385.1 of Zingiber officinale. NCBI lineage: Eukaryota > Viridiplantae > Streptophyta > Magnoliopsida > Zingiberales > Zingiberaceae > Zingiber > Zingiber officinale. The sequence continues at coordinate 97,012,451 of NC_055988.1, read as the reverse complement.
CGAAACGTCGACCCGCCAAGACTTCTCGCACAAGGTTACCACCCCCTATGACCTAGGGTTACCACCCCCTAGGGTTTTCCCTTGCCTAACCGCAGCTAGGACTTTCCTGAAACACTCAGTCATATCCATCAGATAACAATTAAACTTAACTTTGAATCCCTTTGCCATTATCAAAACTAAGGTTCGATCGTCGGATGCTTCCCGCACCAACAAAACAGAGTTTAGATGTCAGAACTTGTGTCCCTTACCAACGGAAAAGATCCCCCTTTTTATACCACCTCACGTGACCTCCGTAGTCATGAGGTGGTCCCCGATTTGTTAGAGTTTGTTAAGAGATGAAGTCATCTTCTATACTTCGTGCAATAATTCTTTAAGGAATCTTTTATGTACCCCAGATGTACTCATTTTGTCATTTATGACACGTCATCATAATTGAAGAAACTTTTAGAAGATATTTTCCGCCAAATACTCTATTAAGCATGTTTCGGTCAGTCGTTCAAGCCGACCGCGTATACTGTTAGGAATGCCTTCTACTAAATATGTCTCGATCGATAGTTCAAGTCGGCCGTATATAATGTTCAAACTACCTCCTATTGAATATGTTTTGGTCAGTCGTTCAAGCCGGCTGTATATAATGTTCAAACTACCTCCTATTGAATATGTTTCAGCCGGGCGTTCAAGCCAGCCATATATACTGTTCAGATTACCTTCTGTTGAATTTGCTTCGATCAATTATTCAAGCTGGTCGTGTATACTGCTCAAATTACCTTCTGTTGAATATGCTTCGATCGGTCATTCAAGTTGGTCATATATACTGTTAAGAATATTTCCTATTGACCCTGTATTTTATGCTCAGGTGGGCTTTTGCCCAGACGAGCATATACAAGCACATGAGTGCTCGCTCGGCCTGCGATCGACCGGTAAGATACTGAGAATATTATATAAGGTTAAATGTCTTTATGCTTGGGCGGGCTTTACCCGGACAAACATATATGAGCACATAGGTGCTCACTCAGCTTGTAGTCGGTCGGTAAGATACTGAGAATATTATATAAGGCTAAATACCTTTATGCTCGGGCGAGGTTTACCTGGAGAGCATATAGGAGCACGTGGGTGCTCGCGCGGTCTGCAATCGGCCGGTAAGATACTGAGAATATTATATAAGGCTAAATGAGTTTACGCTCGAGCGAGATTTGCCCGGATGAGCATATACGAGCATGTGGGTGCTCTCTCGGCCTGCGGTCAGCCGATAAGATGTTGAGAGTTATATATAAGGCTGAATACTTTTATACTCAGGCGGGCTTTGCCCGGCGGAGCATATATGAGTGCATGGAGTTCGGGCAGGCTTTGCCCGACCGAGCATATATGAGTGCCTGGATATTCGCTCGGTCTGTGGTTGGCCGGCAATATATCCTTCCTATCTCTCTTAACCTGAACCCCTCCTTCATTTGCTCGACCGATTTATTATAACCCGTATCACTAGCTTCCCCTTCAAGTCTAATCGAAGGAGGTATAGCCGACTGACTAGACCTAAGTCTATTTTTGTCCTTCTACTATTTTCTACAGTGATCCCGTGACACCCTTTACAGTGATCCCGTGACTCCTGCTACAATGATCCTGTGACACCTTCGGCAAGTTAAGTAGGGGTGTGATCCTACCTTTTACAACATGAAACTTTACTCTTTCTTGTTTTACTCTTCTCTAAATATTTTATTGGGAGTTATGGCTTCAAATCTTCCCCTCTGGGATCAACTATTATCCTAGAAGGAGAAGTCCTTAGCTGAGGCTATACAAGCTTTAGATTTACATCATTCACATTAAAGAGAGCTAGAGGTACATTTGTTAGCAGCTCAGTCTCAAGTTCGGTCGGAAGTGGCTTTGAGGGACAAAACTTATCTAGATTTGAAGCAAAAGACTGAAGAGTTGGATGATCTAAAAGTTCAACATGCTTCGGAGATAATCATTTTAACCAAGAAGGTTCATGTAGATAGTTTACTGATATCACAACAACAACAAGACTTAGACTAGCAGAAGGCTAAGGTGGATCTTCTACAAGCTGAGTTGGATCATATCTGTAACGACCCGACCCTTTGGCCTCTTGGGCGGCCCTTGCGGCGGCCCACTGGCGGTCCTTGCGGCGGCCCACTGGCGGCCCTTATGTTGTCGACTCATTTGGCGACCTCTAATGTCGTCGACTGACGACCCTTTGGCCGTGTCGTTACTCACTAGGACTTTCCACCCCTGGCCAGTGGATTTTTGCCTCCCCCAGGATTCGAACTCTAGACCTCCAAGCTTAAGTACTAGAGTTTATGAATCTTGGTAGCCAAGTGAGAGGTGCTCACTTGGCTACCAAGATTCATAAACTCTAGTACTTAAACCTGGAGGTCTAGAGTTCGAATCCTGGGGGAGGCAAAGATCCACTAGCCAGGGGTGGAAAGTCCTAGTGAGTAACGGCACGACCAAGGGTCGTCGGTCGACGATATTAGAGGTCGCCAAATGGGCTGACGACATAAGGGCCGCCAGTTGGGCCGCCACAAGGGTAGCCCAAGAGGCCAAAGGGTCGGGTCATTATAATACCAACTTGACATTCTTTTTGTAATAACCCGGCCCCTTTGGCCTCTTGGGCGGCCCTTACGGTGGGCCACTGGCGGCCCTTATGTCATCGGCCCATTTGGCGACCTCTCATGTCGTCGACCGACGACCCTTTGGCCGTGCCGTTACTCACTCACTTGGCTACCAGGATTCATAAACTCTAGTAATTAAGCCTGGAGGTCTAGAGTTCGAATCCTGGGGGAGGCAAAAATTCACTGGCCAGGGGTGGAAAGTCCTAGTGAGTAATGGCACGGTCAAAGGGTCGTCGGTCAACGACATTAGAGGTCACCAAATGGGCTGACAACATAAGGGCCACCAGTGGGCCGCCGCAAGGGCCGCCTAAGAGGCCAAAGGGTCGGGTCATTACAATAAAAAGGTGCTTTTTATTGTAACGACCCACCTTTTTATTGTAATGACCCGGCCCTATGGCCTCTTGGGCGGCCCTTGCGGCTGCCCAACTGGCGGCCCTTATGTCGTCAGCCCATTTGGCGACCTCTCATGTCGTCGACCGACGACCCTTTGGCCGTGCTGTTACTCACTAGGACTTTCCACCCCTGGCAGTTGATTTTTGCCTTCCCCAGGATTCGAATTCTACACCTCCAGGCTTAAGTACTAGAGTTTATGAATCCTGGTAGCCAAGTGAGCGGCTCTCACTTGGCTACAATGATTCATAAACTCTAGTACTTAAGCCTGGAGGTCTAGAGTTCGAATCCTGGGGAAGGCAAAAATCCACTGCCAGGGTTAGAAAGTCCTAGTGAGTAACGACACGGCCAAAGGGTCGTCGGTCGACGACATGAGAGGTCGCCAGTTGGGCAGCCACAAGGGCCACCCAAGAGGCCATAGGGTCGGGTCGTTACACTATCATATCAGAGATAGCTTCTTAGTCACATGTCCCAGAGGGTGAATCACACAAGCGCAAGAGGACAGGACGAACTTCTTCCTTTTGTCCAGGCAGTCATTCTATTACCTTCCCATACCTAGGATGGGAAGAACAATCGGATAGCTCCAAGGAGCGGGACAAGTAGAAGATTATCATTTTGCCAACACGATTACCCAAATAAAAGTTAAATTCTGTTGGATGATAAATTTTCCTATCGGCAACAATACTGGGCAAAATATCTTTGATCTTATGAAAATTTATTTTCGACCCACAAAACGTGATAATGAGTTGGCTTTCTCATCCCCTATATTCCAAAATTTGTTCAGGTTGTCACTTTACCACACACCCCTACTTGAGATGGGCAGAACGATTTGCTTACTCTAGGAAGCGAAATTAGTAGAAGTTTATTTATTTGCTGTATTTGTTTATGGAAGTTCAAGAGTTATGATTGTAACATTACTAATGTTGATGTAAAGTTCTGTGTTTATATTTGCTTATGCTATTTACCTTACTAAGTGTTTCTTATAGTTGGTCACATGAGGACTGGTCGAATGAGGGATCCCATGTGTATGCCCAACCGAATATGAGTTCGATTGGACTTTGGGGTTCTCTTCTACACACACGGTCGGTCAGGATTACCATCAATCAGGGCCTCTTCTTTATTTATAAATTTTGTTTATTCGTCCATATTTTAAGATTAGGGCGATTTTTCAAAGTGGTCTTATTGGTAGTTGGTTCTTCAACGGAAAGAGAATGTTCGAAGATATGGCAGTTCAGTGTATGATTCGATTTGTTCTACCCATCATAAATGCTTCTTTCTGGGCGAACGTCACGTATCCATTTTTCTCTTTTTTCTAAGTAACTCTTGGTACATTTTTCGTTCATGTCTTATCACACATTCTCCTTACCAAATCAATGGCTCTTATTTACTGAATCATTTTATTTCAACGACAATCCTTATATTACCCTAAAATCCTAAGCCTTGTTTTAACTTTTTCACTCTTCGTCTTCCTCCAATTACTCCTTGGTGATTTTCTTTTCAGACCTTTCTCCACGAATCGCTCTTCTTCATTTTCCATGGTCTTCTTCTATGATCTTTTCTCTTTTTCGATTTAGTAAGTCGTTTGCTTCTTAAGTGTTTCAGTTTTTCGACATGGATGAAGAATCTCTACTTTCCTAGTATGCTCAAATTTGTTCTTCCTTCACCGCCACCGACCAAAATTCCATCTGCTCTAGGTATGAAATCTCTACAGAATACCATATTAGGGTTCCTCCACCTGATGTTCATCATTGTCTTCCTCCCGTTGATTGTGTTACCTCTTTTAAAGATCAACTAGTCACAAGCTTACGCTTTCCTATTCCGATGTTCTTGATAGATACTAGTCGATATTTTGGTATTCTGTTACAACAATTTGCCCCAAACGCCTTATATGTGGATTATACATGGTGTTCCACCTTTTCAGTATACCTCTTACTCCTTAAAACTTTTTTTTTATATTTTCTTACCCCAAGAAATCTGAACTAGGGGTTTTCCTCTTTTAATCTTGCCCGAAAATGATATTCTTTGAAGAAATGCATTCTTCCATTAAGGGTTGGAAATCCCATTTTTTCTTTGTCAAATATTCTAGTCCTGTCGGGTGGTCTACTAAATAGCAATATTCTTTTCCCCCTCTCCTTAATGTAAGAGAACTTCATCAACAACCCATCTTTTCTGAATACTTTAGTAAATTACTAGGTCATCACTTTTATATTCATCAATAGATACGCGATGACCTCTTATATCTTTTTGGTTTAAACCTTGTTCAAAAGAGCCTATAATACTCTTTTGGTAAGTTTCAAAATTCTTAACTATCCCTCCTTTACTGACTAAAATACTTTTTTTTATTTGTTGTAGTGGACACTCTATATAGAGCTTTGGTTGAGCAGGCAATATGTATAGAAGAGGAGAAAGTGTTAGCTAAGGAGCAAGTGTTGGATCGAGACCGCGCTAGAAGGGGGGTGAATAGCGCTCGTGGCTTTCACAATCGATTTAAACGTATCAAAGAAATTGCAGTGGAATAAAATAAGAAAATAACACAATCGTAAACACAAGGTATTTACTTGGTTCGGAGCCTTGTGCGACTCCTACTCCAAGGCTCACATTTGTTGAACGTTTACTTTGGGCAATACATATTATTTCGTAAAATGATTACAAATGAAGTACAATAGAATACAATAAAATATACCAACAACAATAGAAATCATAGATTCAGTGCTCCGGGTTGTCGGCATCAAGTTATAGCTTTGTCGGAACTTCTCATTAGCAGTTGGTTGCAGAAAGATGGCTTAGAATTTGATGTCCCTAGCTGTTGGTCGAGATGTCCTTTTATTGGCCATTGAGGGCGCCTCCATGGACTCACTGAGTGTCACGCCCCAGGTAGTCCCTGTCCGAAGAAATTTCGGCAGCATCTCCCCTGTACGGGTGACAATATGAATCCAGAATATGTATATTTATACATCGACCCACACGGCCGGAACAATACAATACAAATAAGAAACAAACCACGCAGTTTATATCAACATTCCACACAATTCAACATAAAATCAATCCACGCAGTTTAATAAGGAATGACGATATAGAATCCTCGAAGATATATATAAACATCCTACTCCACTACAACGAAGAAATCAAATCCACGAAATAATGAGAAAATCCGCAGCGGAAAACAAAAGTAGGAAACCCGAATGTTCAATGTCCACAATACAAACTCACATCATCAGTATATGCATAGAAACAATAACAGAAATCTAAAATAAGAAATCCTCATAACGAAGGGGCTAGCGACTGGAATCTCTCCTGATGGCCTCAACCTGAAAAATAATAACAATGGGGTAAGTTCAAAGAACTCAGCAGGTAATCCAATAAATATGTACAACAACATATAACCACCAGCAACAATCCTACGGTATAGTATCCTAACAGTATAACATATAGTACAATCTCCTAACAGTATAACAGGTATGCACAACCGAATAAACTGCAATAACCACAATAAGCATGTAATACAGTCTACTGCAAGAATAATAAGAAATGCATAACTGAAATAAACTGTACTCACCTGCGAGGCTTGTGCAACTGACTGTGAACATACACAGATAAAAATAGTCAGAGCAAATAAGTATGTAGCCTATATGCATGTCAATCATATGCAGTCACCAAAATGCATCAATCACAAATAATGCAATCTGTGCATATGATGCAAATATGACATGGTCACCCCTGACGCCAGTCAACCATCTCACACGCGATGGTAAGACCGAGTGGGTAGGGTTGTGACACCGTGCACTCTGCCGTCACTACCCCTGATGAGTGACCGAGTGGACGGGATGCTGTCGGAGTACACTTATCATCCTACCTCAAACATAGTGAGGGAGCGTAACGCTCTCAACTCCCGGTACACGATGACGGGGAGGGACCCCGGCATGCTACCACGCTGTCATCGTACTACCCATGAGCACCCCAGCGGAGCGCCACCGAGCAACCTACACACCCTGTGTGCTGTGCCACTACCCATGCAGTGGTCACGTGGTGTGCAGGTCCATGTAACCGGCCGACGAGCTCAACAATAATGGAGTCGTCAATCACCCAGCATGCAATCATGCAATATGGTGCATGCGACTACAGTATGTCATACCTGAACATATCCTCCTCCATATGTGTAGGTGCCAAAAAGATAAACACATATATAACAAGGATAACAAACAACATGAATCTAACAACACATATCCAACATATCTATCAACTAATCCAGTATAGAGGAAAGCACAATAAATACCTCTAACTCTATGAACACAGATAAACATAGCCAGAAAGAAAAACATTCTATACTAAGGTATAGCAGCTATCAGTAGAAGCATATATCAGGTATCAACTAAATAAACCAGGGAAGTACTAACTACCAACACTAGTAAGTATATATAAACTGCACATATCATAAGACACTATCAAGAGATAAGTCAAAGGGTACCCGCCTCAAATAGAAGGTACTGTCAAGTAATCCAAGGTCGAGATGCCCGTCTCGAATCAGAGTCCTATGTCAAACAAACAATATATATATTTTATTTAGCTAAATCCAAATGAATAGCTAAATAAAATCCCTAAAACTAAATCAGGGCAAAACCCTAATCGACACAACCTCAATCTACTTAATTAATCTAATGGTTAATTAGGATTAGTTTCCAAATCCCTAATCACCAATTAGATTAGAAATCTAAACTTAAATCAAATCCAATAGTTGACTACAGTTAATTACCTTAACCCTAATCATTCCATTAGATTAATTCAAAACTAAATTATTCTACACATAAACAACTAAGTATAACCCTAATTCAAATCTACACCTATTCATGAAATCAAATCATATCTAAATCAATCCATTATCCACAACATGTATCAAATCCTTACACTTACCTCGATTCACAGCCGAACAAGATGCTGGAACAAAGAACACTGAGGTATGGATGGCTGCCGGACCAAACTGAGCTGCTGCTGGAGCCAAAGAGAATTCATATAACACAATCCTGCTGATCTCCCTCCCTACTCAATCGGTCCAAGGTGAGATCAAGAACAGCACAGCACAGAACAGAACTTCACAGCCACGCTTGTTGATCCACAACACTCAATTTCACCTCACTGATCGGATCAAGAGAAGAGATCAACAATTCACTCTCTATTGATCCTCAATCATAGATGGTTGCTGCCGAAAGGAAACGTTGCTGGATTGTAGAACACCACATCAAGACACCTCCCTGTTGGAACTCCTTCCCTACCATTCGGATCAAGGTGAGATCAAGCAAGAAGATCACTAATCTCAATTTCTTCAACCGCAACCCCCAATCAGTCGCAACGAAGAAGGGATCCAAGATCCGATCTAGGATCACCGACAAATCAGAGAGGAAATGAGCAAGAATCAGGAAAAAGACTCGATCTAGGGCACAAATCAGAAAATAGAAAGGAGGAAGGATCGGTCACTGACCCTCAGCGCCGTAATTGTCTCTTCACGCCGGCGATCGGATGACAAAGGCTCGACCCAGTGGCGTCGGATCGGGGAAGAAAGGTCGGCTGTCGACTAGAGAACACGCAACGCCGTGTCTGTGCTTCGGAGAGGAATAGCGCCGCCCGGATCTGAGCTCAACGGCCGCCAATGTCGGTAGAGGAAGATCGCCGGAGCTGAAAGCCCTAATCCCTTCGGCGTCGCTTGTTCGCAAGAGAGAACAGAGAAGGAAAGGAGTTCGCGTCGGGGTAAAGGGGAAGAAGGAACTGGTTTCAGGTGGATCGGCGTTTGGGAAGGGGAATAAAAGAAAAAAGGAAAAAAAGTAATTTATATAATAAACATTTCCTCACTTAAACAGGTATCCTAAATAGGCTTTATCCGCACCCGAAGTTGATCCCCTCTAAACCCGTCGTACGAGTTCTGAAAAATTTCCAGAAAATTTCTAAAATTTTGAAAAAAATTTATAAGGCTATTTCTCATATAACCCTATTATTTAAATTTTTCGATATCTCACATCCTCCCCCACTAATAAAAATTTGGTCCCCAAATTTCGCTATAACCAACAGCAAACACTATAATATAACCAAATAGTATAAATGCTGAAAGAAACTCAAACCCACATACATCAAGTAAACATATGAGGGTACCGAGCTCGGATCGTATCCTCCAACTCCCAAGTAGCCTCCACGTCAGAATGATGCTGTCATCCGACTTTGACCAGTCGGACAGTCTTGTTCCGCAGCTGACGCTCCCTATGGTCCAGAATCCGTACCGGAACCTCCTCGTAAGTAATGTCAGGCTGAATGAGAACTGATATATCTGACAGAACATGTGCCGGATCGGATACGTATCTCCTTAGCATAGATACATGGAATACATCATGAATACCAGCTAGAGATGTGGTAGCGCCAGACGGTAAGCTACTGCTCCAATCCTCTCCAAGATCTAGAATGACCCAATATATCGTGGAGCTAACTTATCTCGAAGACCAAATCTCTTCACCCCTTTTGTGGGTGAAACTCTCAAAAATACATGATCACCAATAGAGAACTCCAGGGGTCTCCGTATCCGATCAGCATAACTCTTCTGACGGTCCTGAGCCTCAGACATCCTCCGTCTAATAGTACGAACTAACTCTGCCTCCTGCTGAGCTCTTTGAGGTCCTAACAGCTGGGCCTCCCCAACCTCCTCCCAGAGGATGGGTGTCCGACACGGTCTACCATACAAAGCCTCAAACGGTGCCATCTGGATAGCCGAATGATAGCTGTTGTTGTAGGTGAACTCCACCAATGGCAGGTGGTCTCCCAACTGCCTTAGAAATCCATAACGCAAGACCTCAGCAAGTCCTCCAAAGTCTGAATGGTTTGCTCTGACTGTCCATCTGTCTGCGGATGGAATGTTGTACTGAAACGGAGCTGCGTACCTAAGGTCTACTGCAGACTCTGCCAGAATCAGGACGTAAACCGTGGGTCTCTATCCGATATAATGCTAAATGGAACACCATGCAATCTAATAATCTCTCGACAGTATAACTCTGCTAATCGATCCAGAGAATCAGTCTTCCGGATCGCTAAAAAGTGTGCGAATTTGGTTAATCGATCAATGATTACCCAAATCGCATCATGACCTCGTCGAGTCCTAGGCAATCCTGTTGGAGCAATCCCAATGGTCCGCGGGACCATGTGTTTTGGTGTTTGGGCAAAGGGTTTAAGTTAGGTTTACCCTCGTTATTTGATATGTGTACTTGAGTTGTGCAGGACTGCAGGTGACACATGTGACTCAGGTTGACGGCTTTGGGTCCGATGAAGGATGGCATTGAGGACAAGCCGCGGGCTTGAATGCATCTGAGGGATCGTGGACAAGGCAGCAAGGACAAGGGCCGAGGGAAGCGACTTCGAGGCATACGCGAAGGATGGCATTGGAGACAAGCCGCGGGCTTGGATGCATCCGAGGGACGAGAGCCAAAGGAAGTAGGCTTGAAGGCAAGAGGTCAAAGCTGCAAAGAAGAGTCAAGTGAGTCGTGAGGGTCCGAGTGCGAGTGAAATGTACTCGGGATGGGAAACCCTAAGTTTAGGGTTGTACCAGTCGACTGGTACTGGGACCAGTCGACTGGTGGTGAGCACAGAAGCATTCTGTGCCCAAAACGGTTGGGACCAGTCGACTGATAGATAGCCGTTGGAGTGTCGTTGGGCTGGCATCAGTCGACTGGTGCAAGGACCAGTCGACTGGTAACGGGCAAATCAGGTTCTGATTTGTTCCAAGCTCTATAAGAAGGAGCTTGGTGTGGCCGGCCAAGGTGACGAAATTAGACTTGGTTAAGGTCTAATTAGTAGTCTACAAGTGCTCAAGTGTTTGTGGAATCCAAGAGGTCTTGGTGTGTTGTGGTGAGGTTTCTCCACCCACAAGGAGCGACTTGAGATAGTCGGAGTTTCCGGGGGCTAATCCACCGAAGGATCGGGATCGTCCACCTTACGGACAGCCGTGGAGTAGGAGCATCATCTCCGAACCACGTTAAATGAACGTGTATTGGTTTGCTAGTTCTTTTCTTTCTTTAGCTTTCGTCTTCATTACTTTAGTATTTGTATTTCCGTTGCGCAAGCTAACAATAGTGTAGGAAGCTAACGATTTGGGGGTGCCGTCTATCCAACCCCCCTTCAAGCCGGCCACCGATCCTCCAACAAGTGGTATCAGAGCGAGGACGCTCTCCGTTGGACTAACCGCCAAGGAAGCACAAGATGGTCGGGTTTATTGTCCCTCCAAAATTTGAAGGAGGAAGCCTTGGGGACATCACCTATTGGATGATGAAGATGGAGATCTTCTTTAATACGGATTGGGACATAATGATGGTGGTCAAAGAGCCATTCAAAGTCCCAAAGGACAAGAAAGGAAAGAAGCTCCGAACACGACATTGGACGGAGGAGCAAACCTCACGATCGGAGGCAAACTCAAAGGTAATAGCAATTTTAATTGATTTATTGCCTCCTAATGTGATAAGTGGTGTAGGTAAATATGAGAACGCCCATGAATTGTGGAGCAAAGTGAAGAAATTTCCATGGGAGGAATTTTTGCCTACACAAGAAGAAGAAAGAAAATCCAAAGAAACGGATGAAGAAGCTCAAGTAGAGGAGGAGCAACCGGAAGGTGACGAGCACTCAACTTCCGAGGAGAAGGAGGAGAAGGATGAAGAAATGGCATCCATTAGTGTGGATGAGGAGACATCCTCAAAGGGTGAGGAAGATTCCAAGGCAAGTGAAGAAGAAGAAGAGGTCTTGGAAGTGGTTAATCTAGCAAGCACCTCCACCGAAGCAAAGTCAAAGAACCATATTGTGTGCTTCGGATGCAATGAGAAGGGACACTACAAGAGTAGGTGTCCAATGGGTAAGAAGGTAACTCCTAAGCCCACTCAAATTATTTTAGATACTAATTTGGGTTGTAGGAATGATGGTGCCAAGAAGAAGAACGAGAAGAAGCACATTAGATGCTTCACTTGTGGTGAAATAGGGCACTACCACACCAAATGCCCAAGGAAGAGAGAGCTCAAAAAGTTGGGGCATTTAAGGATGTGGGAAAAGAAGTGGAGGAAGAATGGAGGCTCGTGTCAAGGGGGAGCTCCAAAGGTAAAGGGTAAGGTAAACCCTAATTTAAATTTGAAGTCAAATTTAAATTCTTCCATGCATGTTAGGAAAAATAATGTTAATCATTATATGCCCATGCAAAATTTTGGTTTCAAATATCATGATAGGAATAGGATAAATATCGATCATAACCCTAAGAGGCCTATGCATGATAGACCTAGGCAAGTTAAATTCTCATTACCTAAGGAGAAGAAGGTAATAGAGAACCAAGGCATTAATCCCAAGAAGGGGAGGCATATGCCTAGAAAGGGTGGGTCTAGGAATGTCCAAGGTGGACATGTTGACTCTAGGTTTAGGAACCTAGAAAGGGAGAATCAAGCTTTGAAGGCAAAGCTTGATGGTTTAGAGAAATTCCTTAAGAGATTCACTATTGGATCTAAGGAATTAAGGATGGTGTTGGGTAGCCAAAGACCCAACAATGATAGATCGGGCTTGGGATACCGATCTAGTCCCTCCAAGGCCAATGAGAGTTCATATGCTAGGGTGGCAAATGATCATGGCAAGGGAGAGTCCTCCAAAGCTAAGGGAAAGTCTTATGCTAGGGTTGCATATGACTATAGCAAGGAGAAGCCAATAAATGGCAAGGAAAAGCCATTTAATGGTAAGAAGAAATTAACCAAGGACAAGGTGTCCAAGGTTAAGAAAGTTACGTTTGTAGGCCAAGTGTCACCGGGGGTGGACCGATGTGGCCTAGTCATTGTGGATGAGTCACCTAGGGAGGTGGCTAAGGCAAAGAGCTCTAGGGGGAGCTCTAAGAGTCAATTTGGGACCCATGGCCAATGGATCTCAGGTGGGTACTACTTGGGAGTCTAGAGGAGCCATGGAGTGTGCCAAAAGGTTTGGAGATGGATTTGAGTCTCAAACCTAGGGATTTGGCACACATGGTTTGTGTTTCATGCAAGAAATATGACATTTGAGTTCATATAGCATGATAAATGGTTTTGGATGTATAGATGTCATATAAAACAATGCTAGGGATGCATTGTGGGTTGGTATGGGCAAATACATCAAGAGAAAGTCAAAACTAGGACTTTAGGTCAAGGTTCAATTGAACCATTTAGCTAGTTTTGGATTTTGTGTCAATCTTGGGATTGGTGATAGATACATTTTGTAATGTATTTTTCCCAAGTAGACACTGGTACAATAGACATCTCCACAAAATTTGGGAATTTTTGGAGGTCTAGGGAATTACTGGTGCATTTCTGAAGTTGGTTTGAAAAGGCTGATTTTTTCAGAAATAGGGTACCAGTCGACTGGTACAGATACCAGTCGACTGGTAACAGTAGATTTCAACCACAGAATGCTTCTGTAAGGTTGTGTCGAAGGGGGCAGTCGACTGGCACTTAGGGCAGTCGACTGATACCAGTCTGAAATTGTTTTCAGCATTAGTTTGTGACCATGTCAACTCGTTTAGATGTATGGGATCCAAGGGGGATTAATACATGAGTTTAGGGTCAATTTAGATGACAAGTTTTCAACAATTGGGATATTGTTGGAGAACTTTTTGGATGTTAGGCAAAGGGGGAGAATTAAGGTTTAGTTGGGAAAACCTTTAGTGCCTTTGCGTAGGGGGAGCCTTGGGATAGGTTCTTAAAAAGCCCTGTGAGAAAATCCTAGCTCAATGGGGAGCTTAGGTGTAGGGGGAGCCTTGTGATAGGTTCCAATGCTTGGTGCATTGTTTCGGCGGTTGCCAAGTGTGTAGCCTTGGCAACGTAAGTCCATTCGGCGGAGTAAGTCTAAGTGTGTAGCCTTGGCATCGTAAGTCCATTTGTTTTTAGCATGTTTATTTGCTATATGTTTTCCCTAACTTAAACGTATTGCCAAACACCAAAAATGGGGAGATTGTTGGAGCAATCCCAATGGTCCGCGGGACCATGTGTTTTGGTGTTTGGGCAAAGGGTTTAAGTTAGGTTTACCCTCGTTATTTGATATGTGTACTTGAGTTGTGCAGGACTGCAGGTGACACATGTGACTCAGGTTGACGGCTTTGGGTCCGATGAAGGATGGCATTGAGGACAAGCCGCGGGCTTGAATGCATCTGAGGGATCGTGGACAAGGCAGCAAGGACAAGGGCCGAGGGAAGCGACTTCGAGGCATACGCGAAGGATGGCATTGGAGACAAGCCGCGGGCTTGGATGCATCCGAGGGACGAGAGCCAAAGGAAGTAGGCTTGAAGGCAAGAGGTCAAAGCTGCAAAGAAGAGTCAAGTGAGTCGTGAGGGTCCGAGTGCGAGTGAAATGTACTCGGGATGGGAAACCCTAAGTTTAGGGTTGTACCAGTCGACTGGTACTGGGACCAGTCGACTGGTGGTGAGCACAGAAGCATTCTGTGCCCAAAACGGTTGGGACCAGTCGACTGATAGATAGCCGTTGGAGTGTCGTTGGGCTGGCATCAGTCGACTGGTGCAAGGACCAGTCGACTGGTAACGGGCAAATCAGGTTCTGATTTGTTCCAAGCTCTATGAGAAGGAGCTTGGTGTGGCCGGCCAAGGCGACGAAATTAGACTTGGTTAAGGTCTAATTAGTAGTCTACAAGTGCTCAAGTGTTTGTGGAATCCAAGAGGTCTTGGTGTGTTGTGGTGAGGTTTCTCCACCCACAAGGAGCGACTTGAGATAGCTGGAGTTTCCGGGGGCTAATCCACCGAAGGATCGGGATCGTCCACCTTACGGACAGCCGTGGAGTAGGAGCATCATCTCCGAACCACGTTAAACGAACGTGTATTGGTTTGCTAGTTCTTTTCTTTCTTTAGCTTTCGTCTTCATTGCTTTAGTATTTGTATTTCCGTTGCGCAAGCTAACAATAGTGTAGGAAGCTAACGATTTGGGGGTGCCGTCTATCCAACCCCCCTTCAAGCCGGCCACCGATCCTCCAACAAATCCTACCACAAAATCCACAGTAATATGCTCCCACTTCCACTCTGGAATAGGGATCCTCTGAAGTAAACCAGCAGGTCTCTGGTGCTCGGCCTTCACCTGCTGACAGACAAGACATCTAGCTACAAACTCTGCGATGTTTTTCTTCATACCGTTCCACCAATAGGAACACCTCAAATCACGATACATACGGGTTCCACCTGGGTGGATAGAAAATATAGAACGATGAGCCTCCTGAAGTAACTCCTCCATGACCGGGTGAGACTGAGGTACACATAATCTGCCTCGGAAATAAACAATACCCTCATCATCTCATGTAAACTCGGTCTGCTGTCCGGAAGCTATCTGGCTGCCAATGAACTGTAAATGCTGATCTCTGGCCTGGGCCTCTCGAATCCTCATCCTGATCGACGACTGAGCAACCATGGTAACAAGAATACCCTGTACTGTCCGTCCCTGCTCCTCAAGGCTCAACTCGGAGAATCCCTGAATCAAGTCTGTGACTAAAACTCGATGACAAGCTAAAGTCCCTCTGGACTTCCTGCTAAGTGCATCAGCAACCACATTAGCTTTACTCAGATGGTAGCTAATAGTACAATCATAATCCTTCAGGAACTCCATCCATCTCCTCTGTCAGAGATTGAGTTCCTTCTGTGTGAAAATATATTTGAGATTCTTATGATCAATAAGAATCTCAAAAGTAATACCATAAAGATGATGTCGCCAAATCTTCAAAGAAAAGATAATAGGGGCTAGCTTTAAATCATGTACTGGGTAGTTCTTCTCATGCTCCTTCAACTGACGAGAAGCATAGGAGACTACCCTACCGTACTGCATCAAAACAACGCCCAAGCCCTGAAGAGATGCGTCTGTGTAAAGTACGAATCTGTCATCACCAGAAGGTAAAACCAAAACTGGCGCTGATACTAATCTCCGCTTCATCTCCTGGAAGTTGGTCTCGCAAGCCTCTGACCACGTGAACTTCACGCCTTTCCTAGTCAGACGTGTCAACGGCATAGCAATACTGGAGAAACCCTCAACGAATCGTCTGTAATATCCAGCCAGTCCCAAGACACTGCGGATCTCCTGGACTAACTTCGGCTGCTCCCAGCAAGTGATAGCCTTGATCTTCTGAGGATCTACTGAGATACCTCGGCTTGACACCACGTGTCCCAGAAAACCAACTGAAGATAGCCAAAATGCACACTTGCTGAACTTTACATACAGATGATGTCGTCGCAGAGTCTCCAAGACTATGCGAAGATGCTATGCATGCTCCTCCTCAGAACACGAATAGATCAATATATCATCGATAAACACAATAACAAACTGATCTAGGTACTCCAGAAAGATACGGTTCATCAGATTCATAAATACTGCAGGAGCATTGGTAAGCCCAAATGGCATTACCAAAAACTCGTAATGTCCGTATCTGGTGCGGAATGCTGTCTTCTGAATATCAGAATCTCTGACTCTCAGCTGATGATATCCGGACCGTAGATCAATCTTGGAATACACTGATGTATCCCTGAGCTGATCAAATAAATCCTCAATTCGTGGCAAGGGGTACTTATTTCTGACAGTCACTGCATTCAACTGCCTATAATCGATGCACAACCTTAGAGTATCATCCTTCTTCTTGACGAATAGTACAGGAGAACACTAAGGCGGAATACCGTGGGGTTCTCTACAAGGACACTGGAATGCTCCTGCCCGTGCATGCCGTATGCAGCTGTTGCAGGGGGAGCTATCCTCTGCTGATGATGCGAAGATTGGGCTCTCGGTCCGCCTCGCTGAGTCCCGAACTGACCAAACTGTCCTCCCGAAATAGAAATCCCAGAAGCTACATGCTGAGCCTTCAGTGAACAGTCTCGGCTCAAGTGCCGAGGCAATTTACAATAATAACAAACTGACTGTCCCAGGGTGCATGCAGAGGTGATGTGATCTCGGGATATGCATCGGGTGCAGTGTCACCGGTGGACTGTTTCCGATTCTGTTTAGAAGACCGGGAACGTCCAGATGAAGATCGTCCTAACTTCCGGGTCGGCCAGATGACCCAGAAGTACCCTGACTCGTCTGAGTGCGACTGCTCTGCTGCTGTCCCGTAGTCTGTGTCTGTTGGATCTGTCCGGAAGTTCGATCAGTCTGTTTCCTCTTTTTTTATCTACCTTCACTCTCTAATGAGCAAACTTAATCATCAGAGCTCTATCCAGTGCCTCTGTGTATGATGAACTACCAAAACCGGCAATCTTCACTTGAAGAGGCCCGTCCAGTCCCTAGACAAACTGAAGCATACGAGATCTATCCTCGGTAACTAACTCAGGACAGAATCTGGTCAACCTATTAAATTTGGCATTATACTCCATCACTGAGCGGTTATTCTGCCGAAGACTCAGAAAATCCTGCCGACGTGTCATCTGATACGCCCGGGAAAATACTGACTCTCGAATACCTCTCTAAATCTCATCCAGGTAATATGCTGCTTGCCTATATTCGAGCGATGCGTGTCCCACCAGATTTCTGCCCCATCCCGCAAATGGAAAGCAGCCAGCTCTACCTTCTCCCACTCGGAGCAAGCCATATAAAGAATGTCCGCTCCATAATCTCTATCCAAGACTGAGCCACGTTAGGATCAGTCTCTCCGTGAAATAGCATAAATCAATCTTTTCACCGACTCCGCTAAGGCTGGGATCCTGCCAGTGCCGTAACCATATCCGTAGATATCGTTACGGAACTGTATAGAACCACTGAAACTGATCCTATGGGCGGTACAGCTGAATAAGTAGGAAGAGATACCACTGGTGCTGCCACATATACTAGGGTGGGTACTGTTGGTGGAACTACTAAGTATGCATGAGTAGGGGCGACTGAAGGTATGATGGGCGGTACCGGATAAGGAGCAACCGGTACTGCTGGTGTGGGTGCCGGGTATGTAGCAACCGTCACAGGTATCTGTGGTGCTAAGTACATAGTAGCAGGCACGGCTTGTGGGGCTGCCTGGTATACTGCGAGTACTGCTGATGGGGGAGGTGCTGAATATGCCGACGGTGGTACCACTGGTGGTACAGTCGAGGTAGGTACCTCTGAAGTCGGAACTATCGGGGTCTGATAAGCACACGTACCCATAATGTCCTGAGGAGTCTGCCCCTGACGGACAGGCTCAACCCTAGCAAACCTCTCTGAAGACTCTGTCTCAGGAGAATCTATTGGCCTCTTACATGGACGACCACGTCTCGGTACCGGAACACGTGTATGTGTCATATCTGAAAATAAAATGTTACCTAGATATTACTACAGGTATAAAAACTATAAAATTACCTAATTTACCTATTTGTCGTCTAGAGATGTCCTATCACTGCTTAGTCCCCCAAATAAAACCTCAAAATTCCAAAACGAGAATATCGACGGAAATCCGCAAAATATGAAAATATTTGGATAAGCTCGCAAAACTCGTAAGAACCAGTTGTTGGAACCCCAAGGTTATTTTGGTGTGATCAACAAGTTAAGTTAGGTCCTGTTTGTTTCTAACCTTGTATCTAAGTGTGCAGGAGCTTAGGAACACAGGTAGTCGAGCGGAAGACGCAGCTAGCGAGAAGGACGGCAGTCCGAGGGATGAGGTGCTGCGGAAGAGTACACCGGCGGAAGGAAGCGCACGGTGGTTCCGAGGGACGAAAGCTGGAGCGGAAGATTGCTCGGGGAGCAAGAGACGCAGCTAGCGAGAAGGTCGACGACCGAGGGACGAAGATTGCGGATGAGTACGCTGGTGGACGAGAAGGAAACACGCGGCAATTCCGAGGGACGAGAAGCCGGAGGGAAGCACGCTCGAGAAGACCGGAACTTGGGTTCGGGTGAGCCCTATTCCGGATAGCAGAAATCACCCAAGCAAGCGGATCCGGAGTAGAAGACCCAGACCGAGCCGAACCAAACCGGAGCAGTGGTCCCCAGATGAAAAAGTCAACATTGGTTGACTTTGGGCTCCGGGGAGCCCGGAACAGTCCGGGGCGCCCGGAGCAGCCCGGGGCGCCCGGAACCCTTCCGGGCGCCCGGACCCAGTATTTTCACCAGATCGAGTCAAAACTAGATCTGAACGTTGGGGGATAAAATTTATCCCCCCCAGGGCGCCCAGAACCCTTCCAGGCGCCCCGACCAAGGCTATAAATATAGCCTTGGTCCAGAAGATTCAAATCAACTCAGTAATTAGCATTCCAAACACTTATGCGCTCACTGTTCTAGTTTAGCTTCTGTTTTTGTGCTTTCACCAGTGTAAGAGGCTTCTCCGCCCGAAGGAGTTTTTAGTGCGATCATTTTCCTTGGATTAACAACCTCCCCGGTTGTAACCAAGTCAAACATGGTGCCTCGTTTCTTTCTTATATTTCTGCTTAGCTAATTTTATACAAGTGTTAGTTTAAGAGTTCGAGAAGGGTTGCTTTTGTTTTTTGTTTACAGGGCTATTCAACCCCCCCTTCTAGCCGGCCCAACGGTCCTACACCAGTATCCGATAAGCTCTGATACCAAATAAATTGGTATCATATTATAAGATCTGAGCTCAACGGCCGCCAATGTCAATAGAGGAAGATCGCCGGAACTGAAAGCCCTAATCCCTTCGGCGTCGCTTGTCTGCGAGAGAGAATAGAGAAGGAAAGGAGTTCGCGTCGGGGCAGAGGGGAAGAAGGAACTGGTTTCAGGTGGATCGGCATTTGGGAAGGGGAATAAAAGAAAAAGGAAAAAAAGTAATTTATATACTAAACATTTCCTCACTTAAACAGGTATCCCAAATAGGCTTTATCCGCACCCGAAGTTGATCCCCTCTAAACCCGTCGTACGAGTTCCAAAAAATTCCCAAAAAATTTCTAAAAATTCCCAAAAAAATTTATAAGGCTATTTCTCATATAACCCTATTATTTAAATTTTTCGATATCTCACACTGAGGCGATTCAAACATGAAAGATTATCCCGCTTTCTGCGCTGCGATGAGCTTCGGGTCGCTGCCGCTTATCCGCCTGAGGGTGCCTCCATCATTACTCTGAGGTGCCATCAAGCAAGAATCCAGGGCGCCTCCAAGTCCCATGGAGGCGCCTCCAGCTCCTCTTCGTAGCCAACCTTGCCTTGCACTCGAGGCGCCTCTAAGCTCCATGGAGGGCGCCTCGGGTACTGTTCATCCGAGGCAAGATGTGCACTTTAGTCCCTGCAAAATATGTTAGTCCATCACACAACAACATACCCTGCAAGACAAAAGTTAGCACCATAAAAACATAATAAATTAAGTAATCGACAGTCATCGGACTATCCAGTTCTGACTTCGGATTTCCGACCGGAAACCCTAGGTCGAACCGACGCCTACTGTTCCCTCTTCCGGGGAACGCGTCCTCACCTACTCTGCTTAGGAGAGTTTACCTTTTGCCAGTTCGGTCCTCCAGACCTACTAGACTTTTGCTCAGCATCCGATGCTTCCGGTCTTCATGCTGGACGTCCGGTCAACGACCCGTCAAGACTTCCACCTGGTTCGCGACACCAGAATTTCAACCTAGGGTTACCGCCCCCTAGGATTTTTGCCCGAAGCTCTGACCCGCCAAGACTTCCCGCCTAGGGTTACCACCCCCAAGGACCTAAGGTTACCACCCCTTAGGGTTTTCCACTTGCCTAACCACAGCTAGAAATTTTGCCTAAGAAACCTTAGGACTTTCTGCATAGCTCATTCAACATATCAGATAACAAAACACCTTAACTTTGAACCCTTTGACATAATCAAAACACAGGTTCGATCGTCGGATTCTTCTCGCACCAACAATCTCCCCCTTTTTGATTATGGTAACACGGTTCAAAATTAAGTAAAAACATATAACAATAGATAAGAAATCTAAACATAAGCATGAAAAATTTGTAACACTTATACTCCTCCTTATGTGTAACACTTATACTCCTTATGTTTAATTTCAATTTCTTAATTTCTTAATTTCTTAATTTTCTTAACTAGCCTAACTAGTCTTAACTTTGACTCTCCTCTCCCCCTTTGACATAAATCAAAAAGAACAAGTAGAGAGAAAAATAGAAAATATTCTATGTAATTCTAAGCTCCCCCTGAAGTGTAGCACTTTAAAGTTGAAAATGACTTAGCGTTTAAAAAAATGTTTTGAAAAATATTTAGCTAAATTTTGAAAATGTTGTGAAAAGTACTTATCTAAATATGAAATGCTTTTGAAACGTACTTAGCTAAATTTAAAAGGCTTTTGAAAAAATATTTTTGAAAGTACTTAGCTTAATTTTGACAAAAATTTAGCTAAACTTAGCTAAATTTGAAAAAGCCTTCGAAAAATTTTGAAAAACCCTTAAAAGTGTTGATAAATACTTAACTTTTCATAAGAATTTTCATGATAGAAGTACTTAACTTTAAGAGGATTTTATTAAATGCTTAGCTTTGAAAACATTTATAATTTCAACAGAGATTTAGCTAAATTTTGAAAGTAAATGTTTTGTCAAGTACTTGGCTTTTAACTTAAAGTAGATTTTGATAAAAGGCTTTAGCTTAAGAAATTTAATAGAATCTTAGATTTAAGGTTAAAAACTTAACAAAAAAACTTAGCTCAACTCTCTTCACCCCCCTGATTGTCATAGAAATTTTGAGTATCCTAGAAATTTTGATAATGGTTGTTTTATATTTTCCAAATTTTCTACCTCACCCATTCTAGGTTATCAAATATGTTCACCTTATGAGTGAGTCAGAGACGGAATTAATTGTAATTGTAATCTTCATTTTCCGAATTAAATCCCTTTAAAAGTTTTTTTTAAAATGATTTTAAATAATTTTTAAAGGGATTTTTTTTAAAAAAAAAATTTAAAATGATTTTTAAATAAATTTTAAAAGGATTTCCAAAGATTTTTTTAAAATGATTTTTAAATAATTTTTAAAAGGATTTTTAAAATTCTTTTAAAAAGATTTTTTTAAAATAATTTTATAAAGATTTTTAAAAGTTCTTTAAAAAATTTTTAAAAGGATTTTTTAAAAAGATTTTTAAAATAATTTTTTTAAAAGGATTTTTTTTAAGATTTTTAAATAATTTTCAAAAGATTTTAATAAGATTTTTAAATAATTTTTAAAAGGATTTTTAAAAAAAGATTTTTAAATAATTTTACAATGATTTTCTAAAGATTTTTTAAAAAAGATTTTTAAAGTATTTTCAAAAAGGTTTTTAAATCATTTCTTAAAAGGATTTTTAAAAAAAAAGATTTTTAAATAATTTTACAATGATTTTTTAAAGATTTTTTTAAAAAGATTTTTAAAAGGATTTTCAAAAAGGTTTTTAAATCATTTTTAAATAACTTTTAAAAGGATTTTTTTAAATGATTTTTAAATAATTTTTAAAAGGATTTTTAAAAATATTTTTTCAATAATTTTTAAAAAATCTATTTAAATAATTTTTAAAATGATTTTTGAATAATTTTTAAAACATTTTTTAAATAATTTTTTTAAAAGGATTTTTAAAAATATTTTTAAATAATTTTTAAAAGGATTTTTAAATAATTTTTAAAATGATTTTTTAAAATGATTTTTTAAATAATTTTTAAAAAGATTTTTAAAAAGATTTTAAAACAATTTTTTAAAAAGATTTTTAAATAATTTTTAAAATGATTTTTTAAAAAATATTTTAAAATAATTTTAAAAAGGATTTTTAAAAATATTTTTAAATAATTTTAAAATATTTTTAAAAAAAAATTAAATAATTTTTAAAATATTTTTAAATAATTTTAAAAAGGATTTTTATAAAAAGATTTTTTTAATAATTTCTTTAAAAGGATTTTTTAAAAACGATTTTTTAAAAAGATTTTACAATAATTTTAAAAGGATTTATTAAAAAATTTTTTAAATAATTTTAAAATATTTTAAATAATTTTTTAAAGGATTTTTAAATAATTTTTAAAAGGATTTTTAAAAAGATTTTTTAAATAATTTTTAAAAGATTTTTAAAATATTTTAAAATAATTTTTAAAAGGATTTTTTAAAAATATTTTTAAATAATTTTTAAAAGAATTTTTTAAAAAGATTTTTTAATAATTTTAAATAATTTTTAAAAGGATTTTTTAAAAAGATTTTTAAATAATTTTTATATGGATTTTTTTAAAAAGATTTTTGAATAATTTTTAAAAAAAAATTAAATAGGTTTTTTAAAAAGATTTTTAAATAATTTTTAAAAGGATTTTTTAAATGATTTTTAATTAATTTTTGAAATATTTTTTAAAGATTTTAAAATAATTTTGAAAAGATTTTTAAACTTATTTTTTAAAATGATTTTTAAATAATTTTTAAAAGATTTTTAAAAAGATTTTTCTAAGTTTTTTTAAATAATTTTTTTAGAAGGATTTTTTTTAAAAAAATGATTTTTAAATATTTTTTAAAAGGTTTTAAAACTATTTTTAAATAATTTTTTTAAAAGGATTTTTTAAATAATTTTTTTAAAATAGTTTTTTTTTAATGTTATCCTAGATCCATCTCACCCAAGTCTAAGTTATCAATCAAGGAATCTTATGGAGTTTCGTGAGATAGTTATATTTAATTAAGATTCTTTTTAAGGGTTAATTTACATTTGAGTTAAACTTAAGTTTTCCAATTGGTTAATTAAATATACATTTTGAAGATTGACTCCCAGGCTGTGGCGAGGCACTAGGCCTTTTTGGATATGAGATCATCCACCACTTCTAGACAGAGCATTTCAAAGAAAATATATATTTAATTTCCCTTTTTAAACCCTTAGGTTTAACTAAACAAGTGTAAATTACGCCTAGGTCCTTAAGCTATCCTAATCTAAGCCTGCTTAATACAAGAAAAAATAAACAAGCATCAAGCAATTTTATCTATTTATTAAGATTGTTTTTCTATTGGCTCCCCTGTATTATAGCCTCGATATGGTCTATCAAGATAATGGATCTGATCCTTGGGGACCCAATATAGTCCAACTCCAACTTGAATAACCAAGTTCGACTTGAGGACCCATGCTTGGACTATGTTTCTGTTATTTCTATTAACTAGGGATAAATATGATTTGTATTTTCTTTTAGTTTTAAATCCAAGTCTGGATTTGTTGTAAACGGCTCGCTGTTTTCCAAAAATCAGATCAAGATTCTTGGAAACTAGGGTGAACCGTTCCAACGTGTCCTTGAGTTCTTTAACTTGAGTTTTCAAATTAGAATTTTCATCCTCAAGTTGTTGGACTTGAGTTGAACTTCCAATTTGAACCGGCTCAGTCAAAGAACTCGAGTCAGTCGCTTCCTTAAGGGATGTTACCTCCTTTTGGAGTGACTTGACTCGGACGTTGGATTTAGGCAATCTCTTTAACAAATATGGAACTAATTTTTGTAAATCATCTAATTGAGTCTCGGCGAGTAGAGAACTTACAGCGGGGTTAGGTCCTTCGAAAACGGATACGGATCCGTGGCTTCGCTCGGACTCGGTTTCTAATTCGCTCTCAGTTTCATACTCGAATTCGGACTCGGTTTCGACAATGTTCGCTTGTACCAGTAGAGCGTGAAAGCTTGTTTGTCCTTCTTCATCAGTCTCAGATTCATCTGATGACTCGGACCAAGTTGCCTTCAACACCTTCTTTCTCTGTTGCTTCTGATTTGGACAATCCGGCTTGTAGTGCCCCTTCTAGTTACATCTGTAGCATGTAACTCCAGCCTTGACCTTCGGCATTTGAGTCGCCTTTTTGTTTTTTCATATCTTTCGTACAAGCCTTACTAGTTCAGAAATAATCTCATCGTCGTCTTCTGCGTCCGATTCATCTTTGGATTCGGGTTTGGTTTTTTGCTTTGTTTTAGCTTCCTGAGTTCTGCTTGTACCTGCAATCAAGGCAATACTCTTCTCGGCTGGACGTGCATTAGTTTGTTCATGCAATTCAAATTCAGAAAAGAGTTCATCTAGCTTAATTAAAGATAAATCCTTGGAAACCTTGTAAGCATCAACCATGGATGCCCATAAAGTGTTCCTCGGAAAAGCGTTAAGCGCGTACCTTATTACGTCACGGTTTTCTATTCTCTGGCCAATTGCATGAAGACTGTTTAGCAAGTCTTGGATGCGCGCGTGAAGTTGGTTCGTCGTCTCTCCTTCCTGCATTTTTATGTTATATAATTTGTTTAAAATTAAATTGCGCTTGCTTACCTTAGTGTCGGAGGTGCCCTCATGCAGTTCGATCAATTTTTCCCACAACTCTTTAGCACTTGAGAAGGGTTCGACTCTACTCAGTTCTTCTTTTGTTAGCCCGCATTGTAGCATGCAGGTTGCTTTGGCATCGACTTCAACTTTCTTCCTTATGCTCGCATCCCAGTTGATCCATGCGATTAGTTCACCAATGCCGTCACATGGAAGCTCGAGACCGGTCTGGATAATGATCCACATCTCAACTTGTGTCTTGAGGTGGTATTCCATCTGGTTCTTTCAATAGCAAAAGTCCTAGCCGGAAAAGAGTGGCGGGTGGACCGTGCTAAAACCTTCTTGGAGAGCCATTAAATCTTGCACACAAAAGAAGAGAAAAACAAGTCCCAGGACTTGATCCTGGATTAGCAGTGCAGTATAAAAATAAATTATGATCTCGAGTGGTGTTGCACCAACTTCGAGACAAATTCGATTACGAAAAAAAATTAGATCGGAAGATGGCAAGAATACCGATTCCGATCGACTCCGAAAAATTGAAAAGATACCACGAAATAATGCTTGACTGGTGGTTGCACCAAATCGAAGTGACCCTGCTCTGATACCAATTGTTGGATCGAGACCGCGCTAGAGGGAGGGGGGGTGAATAGCGTTTGTGACTTTCACAATCGATTTAAACGTATTGGAGAAATTGCAACGGAACAAAATAAGAAAACAACACAATCGCAAACATAAGGCATTTACTTGGTTCGGAGCCTTGTGCGACTCCTACTCCAAGGCCTACGTTCGTTGAACGTTTACTTTGGGCAACACCTATAATTTCAT
The DNA here is from genome assembly GCF_018446385.1 of Zingiber officinale. Classification (NCBI taxonomy): domain Eukaryota; kingdom Viridiplantae; phylum Streptophyta; class Magnoliopsida; order Zingiberales; family Zingiberaceae; genus Zingiber; species Zingiber officinale. The sequence continues at coordinate 96,986,472 of NC_055988.1, read as the reverse complement.
AAAATGATTACAAATGAAGTACAATTGAATACAATAAAATATACCAACAACAATATAAATCGCAGATTCAGTGCTCCGGGTTGTTGGCGTCAAGTTGTAGCTTTGTCGGAACTTCTCGCTAGCAGCTAGTTGCAGAAAGATGGCTTATAATTTGATGTCCCTAGCTGCTAGTCGAGATGTCATTTTATTGGCCATTGAGGGCGCCTCCATGGACTCACTGAGGCGCCTCAAACATGAAAGCTTATCCCGCTTTCTGCACTGCGATGAGCGTCGGGTCGCTACCGCTTATCCGCCTGAGTGTGCCTCCGTCATTACTCTGAGGCACCTTCAAGCAAGCATCCAGGGCGCCTCCAAGTCCCATAGAGGCGCCTCTAGTTCCTCTTCGTAGCTAACATTGCCATGCACCCGAGGCGCCACCAAGCTCCATGGAGGGTGCCTCGGGTACTGTTCATCGTGGCAAGATGTCCACTTTAGTCCCTGTAAAATATGTTAGGCCACCACACAACAACATACCCTGCAAGACAAAAGTTAGCACATATAAACATAATAAATTAAGTAATCGACAGTCATCGGACTATCTAGTTTTGAGTTCGAATTTTCGACCGAAAACCCTAGGTCGAACCGACGCCTACTGTTCCCTCTTCCGGGAAACGCGTTCTCACCTACTCCGCTCAGGAGAGTTTACCTTTTGCCAGTTCGGTCCTCCAGACCGACTGGACTTTTGCTCAGCGTCCAATGCTTCCGGTCTTCATGCTGGACGTCCGGTCCATGACCCGTCTAGACTTCCACCTGATTCGCGACACCAAGATTTCAACCTAGGGTTGCCGCCCCCTAGGATTTTTGCCCGAAGCTCTGACCCGCCAAGACTTCCCGCCTAGGGTTACCACCCCCTAGGACTTAGGGTTACCGCCCCCTAGGGTTTTCCACTTGCCTAACCGCAGCAAGGACTTTTGCCTAAGAAACCTTAGGACTTTCCTACACAGCTCATTCAACATATCAGATAATAAAACACCTTAAATTTGAACCCTTTGAGATAATCAAAACACAGGTTCAATCGTTGGATGCTTCCCGCACCAACAACAAGAGCTTAGAGCAGAACTTAATGTCGCAACTCAAGAATATTATGTTCCTCTACCTGAGTCCTCCAATCAACTAACTCTCATTCCTAGCTCTTCAACTAATCTTGAGGAAGCATCCACTAGCATACCTCTAGAAGATACCCCTCAAGAGCTACAAGAATAGGGACCTAAGGCTGCTCCTACAAGAAAATACCCTTGGTGTCGCTTGACATTAGCACTCCGACTAAAAAAATAGGTTGTTTCTACCTCTGAGGAGATACCTACAGGGGATATTCCCCTTTCTTCTCTAGAGCCTACTCTCTCTTCTCTATATCCTATACTTGCTTCTTCCACTTCTCAATTGCCGGAAGCTTCTCCACTTCCGAGCATTAACCCCAATCCCGCGTTAATGATGAATTTTTCTGAACCAGTTTTCATACCGCCCTCAGTAACTGAGGGTTTTCCTATCCTTATTTTTTCTCCTCCTTCTCTTCATAACTCCCTATCATCCTCCTCCACGTCTACCCCTACCTTTCCAATATTATTGAGGGGTTCTCTAATGACAGCCTGGGTAGAGGTTCGTAAAGAAATTGAGAAACTCACTTCTGCTGAATAGGCCGACCAGTCTTCTTTTGAGGAAACAAAGGTAATATGTTCTTTATCCCTCTTTGGTTTTCATTAATACCTTCTAATAATAACTTTTTAACAGAGGTGGATTGCCAATATGAATATGAACCGACACATGTATGAGCTAACTCAAGAAGTGGTCAGGCTAAAACAACAAGCTTTTGGAGCCTCTTCCTCTCAAGACTTTGAGAAATTATCTCACCAACTATAAGAAACGCGCATGCTTCTTGAGGTAGAACTCATAAATTCACTCAAATGGAAAGCCTTTGCATAAGATTTTGAATCTAAAGGTAAGTCAGAGACTCTTCTTTGCACTGAATTAGCATCCAAAGTGGATACATATGCAACCGAGAATGCTCAGTTGTTATCCTAGCTACAAGTGTTGAAGGATGCCTATGCTTTGGAATTAGCTGCTAAAGATGCTGCTCTGGAATCCAAGAACTCCGAGCTAACCTCCTTAAGCTAATCCTTAACTATAACTAAGGCAGAGCTTTCCTCTAAGGAGCTTGAATTAAAAGCTTCCCAAGATGTCTTGATAGAATACATGGCAGGTGAAGATGCCAGATTCGAGAAGAGAAAAAGGGCAATGCTAGAATCTCCTGAATTTAATGCTCCCATCACTGACTCCATCGCCAAAGCCCTCACTAAGGGAGCTGAGGGGGGAGCGAAATAATTGAAGAGGCTAGGTCACTTGGTTTCTAACCCTCCACCCAACTTCTTGGACCGTTGGGAACTGATTGCTGAATCACCTCTCGACTTATTTCCCAAGTTGTCTTAATTGTAACTCACGATATTTTTGTATTTGAAGAATAAATTTTCATCTTTTAGGATATTCTAATTGTTGTTACCCTTAGTTTTGGTATTCAATTTCTTTTGACTTCTTTTGATTGGGCAGGTTCAACTTCATGTTTGACTTCGTTTATTATGGATATTTGACCAACCTCTAATGACCGATCAAGTTTACATTTATACTCAGCTTCCTCCTTAGTGCATGAACGACCTTTAGTGACCGATCGATTTTACCCCTGCTCTATGCTATCCTTAATATCCAATTGACTTTTCATGACCGATCAAGTTTACCCTTACTCACTTTCCTTCTCAATATCTAGTCGACCTTTAGTGATCCATCGAGTTTCTACTCGTACTCATTTTCAACCCTAATACCCGATCGACCTTCAGCGATCGATCGAGTTTATGTATAAATATATTTTAAACTAACCCTGAATTTTTTACACTTACCTTTAGTAATGATTTTAACATCTCGGGAATACAACTTTTTATATCGACTACCCATACTGTTTTCTTATTGGTGACACGCCTGCCTATGACGTTTGGTGTGTACCCATTTTACTGTATCCGCCACCTCACTATTCTATCCAACGACTCCTCTTTAGTCTCGCTTTTCTTATCTTCTCAAACTGATGTTCCTTCTTGAAACACCTTTTTCGATGCCATACCCCGACTTCTAAAGGGAAAATAGAAAAAAAATCCCTAATCACTTCGTCTTCCTCCTCTTATTCGTGTATCTTTTGTTCTTGCTCTATGCTAACTATTCTCGTTTCTCTTACTTCTTTCTGTTAACAATGTCAGCCCTCTATGAATGGTACACCCAATGCTCTTCCGAGTTTTCTGCATCAGAAGCTTGTGAGCTTCAATGGAATTACAAATTCCCTTCATACGTGGTTACTCCTACCCCTAGGGATCTTCCTCATCTTCATCCTCCAAAAAGTGTGGCAATTTTTTGGGAACAAGTTCTGTGTAGTTTTAGGTTTCCTATTCATTCCTTCTTCTTTAACGTTAGTATATATTTTGACCTTCCCCTAAATCAACTCATTCCCCAATCATTTTCTATCATGGTTGATTTTGTTATTGTTTCCCGTTTACTGGACTTTCCCTTATCCGCTCGACTTTTGCACCATTTTTTCATTCCTCACCAAGTGGAAGATGGTATTTTTAAATTTCAATCTTGCCCTAAAACTACCCTATTTTATAGAATTCCTCCACAAGAGGAATGGAGGGATAAGTTTTTCTTTATACGTCTTCCATTTCCACCTCCATACCCCATAATTTGGTGTCGAGAGCTTCCCCTTATTCCTACACTAGGCAATATCTTGGAAGATCCCACTCTTCATTCTTCAATGGGGAAATTAAAGGGTGCAAAATTTAACTTACCTGCCCTGATTACTAAAGGCTTACTATTTGCTTTTAGTCTTAGCACAACATATGCAACCTTGGATGTTTCCTTTGGTAAGATTATTCTTCTTATTTATGTTTTGAACCATTTTTTTATTTTTAACTTAAATTTATCTTTTTTCTTTAGCTGATGTTATTTTCCTTGCCCTCATGTACAAAAATGCTCGCTTGACGATGGCGGCTTTAACCATAATGGGTGAACAACTATTGAGAGATCACCCTCTTGATGAACCCCTTTCTTCCCTTGGCCTACTACTTCTCTCTGAACAACCTTAGGAATCTTCCGACTCCTCAAAGTCAGAGGGTCCCTTTATGGCAAAACGCCAGAAACCCCGTACCTCGGCTCCTTGTTCCCTCTCAGATACCATAGCTGATTTTGAACAAGTTCCCATTGTTCTTGTCCAAATCTCCCATTCTAAAGGTAAAAAAACTTGCTCCCCCTACACATGTTCATTCAAATTTTGCATTACTTATGATGAGACCATTGTTGGTTGCTACTCAGAAAATCCAATGGCTCCACTGTACAAAAATTTTATACGTGATCTGAACCTTTCCTAGCTACCATGTGTTCTTTTAAGTTAAACTTGTATCTCCTGCGGAACTTAACACGTTTGATTCCAAGTTTAACTTATATGTTCTTTTAGGTTTAGATTTGGATCTCCTGCGGAACTTAACACGTTTGATCCAAATCACCTAGGTTATAAATTCAATTAAATATTAGTTTCCAAAATTGGCTTCCAGTGCTGCATGGCGAGACACTTGGCCTTCTTGGATATAGGAGCAACCACCACCGACTAGACAAAGCCTTTTAAGGAAAGTTAATATTTAATTTCCTTATATAACTCTAGGTTAACCAAAAGGAACAATCAAATCACAAGGAAAAAAGAAAAAGAACACAACATCGAAATTAAATTCGAAAAACAAGAATCGAATGCCTCTTGTATTTGGTATTTATACAAAGAAAAATTAACTAGTATGATGCGGAAATTAAATACTAGTTATACCTCTTCCTTGTATGCTAAAAACCTCGAGATCTTCTGCGGTATCCCTCGCCTCCTCTTAGACGTCGTGTGGGCGACGATCCTCCAAGACGAACACCACCCGGAAAGCTTCTCCTCCTCTAGAATTCGGCCACCACCACCACAAAGGAGCAAAAGAGAGCAAAGGGAAGAGAGGGAGAGGGGCCGGCCACTTGATGATCTCCAACAACACAATATCAATTGTTATGTTTTTCAAGGCCTCCCCTTCCCCCCTTTTTATATTAGTTTCCCAACGGAAAATTATGGAAAGAGTTTTATAAAAAATTAGACTCATTCCTATTTCCTTTTAATTTTTTCTTTTTCTTTCCTTTTAATTAATCAATCCTAGATTGATTTATTAATTAAACAACTATTTGTTGATGTTTAATTATTTGACCGGCCCCTTGCTTGGGCACCGAGCAAGGTGGCCGGCCACTTATTAAAAGGGAAAGAAAGAAAAATTGTTTATAAAATTTAAAAGAAGAAAACTTCTAATAAAATTTTACAAACTCTTTTTTTTTTTTTCTAATGTGGATATTAAAAGGAAAGTTTTAAAATTTAAAACCAAGTTTTAAAATTTAAAACATCTCTAATAATATTTCTTTTTAAAAGAAAGTTTTATAAATTTTACAACTCTCTTTTAAAACCTTGTGGCCTAATTTAAATTAGGAAAATTTTATAAATTTTTAAAATCTCTCTTTTTACAAATTGTAAATATCTGAGGAAATTAAAAAATTCAAAAACAACCTTCCTAATTTAAATATTGCGGCCGACCCCCTTACCCAAGGCAAGGGCCGGCCATTTCTAGAGAATATGTGGCCGGCCATTGCTTGGTCACCAAGCAATAAACCGGCCCCTTCTTGGACACCAAGATAGGCTTTTCTTTGGATGGACTTGAGGCTTTATTGAGGCTACAACAGGGACCTAGAGGAGAAATTGATTTTGGCCTTCCGATGAGCTTGAGTATCCCGTGCTCGCCCCGAACACACAACTCAAGTTCATCGATAATAACTCATTCCACTAGAGAGTTATTACCGCACTACCGCACCAATCCCAAATTACATTATGGGCTCCTTCTTATCATGAGTGTGTTATTCTCCCTGTGTTTAAGATTACGAATGCCCACTAATTAAGCGAGTTACTGACAACACATTTAATAAATATCTAGCTCCAAGAGTAGTACCACTCAACTTCATTGTCATGTCGGACTAGGTCCACCTGTAGGGTTTAACATGGCAATCCTTATGAGCTCCTCTTGGGGACATTCTCAACCTAGATAACTAGGACACAGATTCCTTCTATAATCAACAGCACATACTATAAGTAATATCATTTCCCAACTTATCGGGCATATTGATTTATCGAGCTAAACCTCATCCTTTGATAAGTCAAAGAAATAAATATTAAATATACATGCTTGTTATTATATCAGGATTAAGAGCACACACTTCCATAATAACTAAGGTCTAGTTCTTTTACTAAGTCAGTACAAAAAGAACTTACCTAAATGATCCTACTCAATACACTTAAAGTGTATTAGTGTAATTTATTAGTCAAGATAAACTAATACTTAATTACACTACGTCTATTCTGATGGTTTGTTTCTTTCCATCTTAGTCGTGAGCAACTGTTTATAATTTATAGAGAACCGACAACATGATCTTCTAAGTGTGACTCCACACTCCATGTTATCTACTATATAAATTAATTGAACAATTATATTTAACAAATAAATGTAAACATTTGACCAATGTGATTCTTTATTTCAAAATAAATGTGTACAAAAGCTAAACTTTTAAGTATACACTCCAACAATCTTCCACTTATACTAAAAGTCTAAGCTGACATATCTATTGCCATACATCTGATTCTCATCCCCTCCATATGCCTCTCAGCGGAAGGGCCTTAGTGAAAGGATCTCGCAGGTTATCTGCCGATGCTATCTTGGCGACGACAACTTCTCCTCGCTGACGATGTCTCATCTAAACGTAGCCTATATGTTTACTTGCCTTATGGGCTCATGGTTCCTTCGAGTTTGCAATCGCTTCCACTATTATCACAATAAATTGTGACGATCTTGGGCAAACCAGAATCACATCTAAGTCCATTAGAAAGTTCTTGAGCCATACTTCTTTTTTAGCGCCCTGCCACATGCTCAGCTTCCATGGTTGAGTCTGAGACGCAGTTCTGCTTAACACTCCTCCATGCAATGGCTCCACCTCCTAAAATAAACACATAGCCTGATGTAGACTTACTGTTGTCCCTATCTGATTGGAAGTCCGAATCCGTGTAACCCACAGGGAGTAAATCGTCTGCTTGGTAAACTAGCATATAATCTCTAGTCCTTCTCAGGTACTTTAATATATGCTTTACTGCAGTCCAATGTCCTTGTCCAGGGTTACTCTGATATCTGCTAACCATGCCCACGGCAAAACAAATATCAGGTCTCGTACACAACATTGCATACATAAGTCTTCCTACAGCCGAAGCATAAGGAACTGCCTTCATGTCCTCAATCTCCTTTGATGTTTTTAGAGACATCTCTTTAGATAAGGCTACTCCATGCCTAAAAGGTAAGAAACCTTTCTTAGAGTTTTGCATACTAAAACGAGCAAGGATTGTATCTATATATAAAGCTTGGGATAGACACAACATTCTTTTCTTGCGATCCCTTATAACTTTGATCCCAAGGATTTGTGCACATTCTCCTAATTCCTTCATATCAAATTGTTTGGACAATCATACCCTTACGTCCGATAATGCCTTGACATTGTTGCCAATTAACAAAATATCATCTACGTATAGTACAAGAAATACCACCATGTTTCCGTTACACTTCTTGTATACACAAGACTCATCCGGACCCTGAATAAATCCATATGACTGGATTACTTCATTAAATCGGATGTTCCAAGATCTTGAAGCTTGTTTCAGTCCATAAATGGACCGATTAAGCTTGCACACTAGATACTCTTTGCCTTTTTCAATGAACCCTTCTGGTTGCTTCATATGGATGTTTTCTTCAAGACTTCCATTAAGGAAAGCTGTCTTGACATCCATTTGCCAAATCTCATAATCCATATGAGCGGCAATGGATAAGAGTATCCGGATAGACTTAAGCATAGCTACCAGCGAAAAGGTCTCCTCATAATCGATTCCCTCTTTCTGAGTGTACCCTTTCGCAACAAGCCTTGCTTTGAAGGTTTCTACCTTCCCATCTGTCCCTCTTTTCCTTTTATAGATCCACTTGCATCCAATGGCTTTTACACCATCAGGTGGTTCTACAAGCTCCCAGACCTTATTAGAATACATAGATTCTATTTCAGAATTCATTGCCTTTTGCCAAGATACTGCATCTATATCTTGGAGTGCTTCATCATATGTCCGGGGATATGGTTCATGTTTGTCTGAGATCAAGTCCGAAGACTCACCCAAAAACATGAATCTCTCGGGCTGCCTTACAACCCTCCCACTACGACGAGGCACCGTCTATGGTTGTGTATCATGTGTGACACGTGTTGCAGTCTCTTGTGGTACTTCATCTTGTACTGTTGGTACTGAAGTAGACGTGTCCTCTCTAAGTTCTTCTAGAACAATTTTACTACTGGGCTTGTGATCCATTATATAGTCTTCTTCTAAAAACTGGGCATTAGTGCTAACAATGACCTTCTGGTCTTTAGGACTATAAAATAAATTGCCTTTCGTTCCTCTGGGATGCCCCACAAACATACGAACTTCTGTACGAGATTCTAACTTATCAGCATCTTGTTTCAGCACATGTGCTGGACTACCCCAAATCCGAATATGTCTTAGACTAGGCTTCCGCCCATTCCATAATTCTGTGGGAGTAGAAGATACTGATTTAGAAGGTACTAACTTCAGAATGTGCGCTGCTGTTTCCAGAGCGTATTCCCAAAACGAATTTGGTAATTCTGAATAACTCATCATCGATCTAACCATCTCCATAAGAGTCTTATTCCTTCGTTCTACCACACCATTCTGTTGGGGTGTACCAGGTGCGGATAATTGGGATTGAATCCCGGCCTCTGATAAGTAATTCCTAAACTCTCCTAAGAGGTATTCGCCACCACGATCAGACCATAGTGTCTTGATACTTTTACCTAGATGTTTCTCCACATCAGCCTTGTACTCTTTGAACTTATCAAAGCACTCAGACTTGCGGCCCATTAGGTAAATGTATCCATATCTTGAATAATCGTCTATAAAAGAGACAAAATATTCAAAACCACCTCTAGCCTGGATAGACATAAGACCACACAAATCAGAATGAACCAATTCTAACGCTTCTTTGGCTCTATACCCCTTGGCCTTAAAAGGTCTCTTGGTCATCTTACTTTCCAAGCAGGATTCACACGTTGGATAGTTTTCCAACTCTAATGGACCCAAGAGTCCATCGGCTACAAGCCTTTGAATCCTACTTAAGTTAATATGACCAAGCCTTAGATGCCAAAGATGTGTTTGGTTCATTTCTGAAGGTTCTTTTCTCTTATTAGAGTTAGAAGATGTGTTATTAATTTCCATATTTTGCTTTGTGGGAGAAATTGGATTTAAAGTATATAAATTGCCAACCAATTCACCAGAACAGATAATCACTTTATTTCTCTTTATAACCACATTGTTATTAAAGGAAACTGAATATCCATCCAAATACAGTTTAGAAACTGAAATTAAATTCTTTCTAAAACTAGGTACATAAAGACAATTCCTTAAAACCAATTTCCTATTCCTATCAAATGATAAGTAGACGTCTCCCACTACAACAGCCGCCACCTTAGTAGCATTGCCCATGTAGACAGTTATCTCTCTATCAAATAGTCGCCAGGTTTCCTGGAACCCCTGCTAAGAATTGTAGACATGATCAGTGGCTCCCGTATCTACACACCAGGTGCTGGTAGATAACACCGCCAAACATGTTTCAACTACTAGAGTATGAGATATACCTTTATTGTTCTGTTTCCTACGAGGATAGTCCGCCTTCCAATGTCCAGTCTGCTTGCAAATAAAGCACTTGCCCTTCGGCTTCTTTATTCCAGCTTTTTGTCCTACACCTTGAGGTTTATTCACCTTCTTTGCTGAGCCATTTTGTTTCTTCTTCTTCTTGCCTTTCGGCTTAGAAGTAGAACCATTTTCAACATAGTGAATTTGAGAATGTTGATGAAACAACCCTTCGGCTGCCTGAAGTTCTGTCAAAAGTTCCGCCAATGAATACATCCTTTTATTCATATTATAGTTCAGGCGAAAATGCTCAAAACTTCTGGGCAGCGTTTGGAGGATGATATTGACCTGGGTTTCCCCATCAATTTCCCCTCTAAGAACTTGTATTTCGTTTAAGTAAGCCATCATCTTGAGAATATGATCCCTCACGGGAGTCCCCTCAGTCATGGTGGATGTCATCAGTTTTCTCATTGCCTCTTGCCTAGTAGCCCGATTCTGATGTTCGAAGAGTTCCTTGAGATTGTTCATTATATCATAGGTTGTTGGTAAGTCCTGATGCTGATGTTGCAATACATTTAACATCGAAGCCAAGATGTAACACCGCGCCATCTCATCAGCTTTTACCCATTTACTATGATGCTGAATCTCCTCTGGGGTAGAATCATTACTAGGTGTTTCTAGCATTCCTCTGACAGTACAAACTTATAGCCCTCAGTAGTTAAAACAATATCCAGTTTTCTTTTCCAATCTATATAGTTGGGACTAGTAAGTCTGTTTTCTTTTAGAATAATGGCCAGTGGGTTGAAAGTCATCCTAAGAATCACAAAATAAATTTTGGTCAGAATTCTAAATTTAGAATAATATTGATTCCTCAAACAATACTATTTTAAATTAACCAATAATTTAAAACACCGTGAATTTTGTATGCCACGATAGTGTGGACGTATACAAATTCAACATTTGTAAAAGGAGGGTATATCCCATTAATTTTATTATCTTGTCAACCTAACTTTTTGACAAATAAAATTAATAGTTGGTTTCCTTTGATCACACAAATAATAGCAGTGACTCCGATGGGGAGGATACTATTAGACGTGCCTAAGTGTATACCATTACTTAACACTAAGTCCATTATTAAGATTGTGCCCCTTCCAATGGGGAAGATCACACGCTCTTAATTAATTTTCTATAGTCATCCGAAATGGAAGTTTGGTCTAGTGATCCGCAAACAAACTCATCCGATATGGAGGAAGGCACTCAGAGCCAACGCGCAAGTTTGTTTGCATCACTTACAAACCAGTAATGGAGACCGTGGAATTCACTAAAATAAATTACTCTCCCACTTAGTTATTTAAAGTGAGGAATTTTGATGATGCTAGCCTACTAAACATGTACACTAACATTCACACACAGCACAATACAAAAGCAATAAATAGAAAAACTAATTTTCAACTATTATGGCTTTTATCTATTATTTTCCTCCGTGTGTCGTCATCTCTAGCTGCTGCCATCTTTGGCCACCGCCACCGGGTCTAGTTGTCGCATCCATCTTGCTCCTTGTTCCGCTGCGCCACTCTGATCCTCAAAAGGCTCCACGCCTTGCAAGATTCGATCCGCGACATAAATAGAATTTTATATTTTTCAATCCTATATTCCTCGAAGGAATGTACATGTAAACTAGATCGAACATAAAATAAAATTTGCATCCATTGATCCTATATTCCATAAAAGGAATGTACATGTATCAAGATCAAAAAATAAAATCCTAATAAAACTAAATAAAGCTCCTGCTGTATTTTATAATATAATCATGTACACATAATAAATGCCCTTGACATGTCCAAGGGTCCCATCACACACATAATAACTATAAGTCATAATAGTTGGATCCTGCATCCACAAAGTTAGCACATCCGACTATTAACCTGCCTAAATTATGTATGACATGTGCATAATTAAACTAATACCAAATACACAAAGGCAAAACCTCGCTCTAATACCACTTGTTGGTTGCTACTCAGAAAACCCAATGGCTCCACTGTACAAAAATTTTATACGTGATCTAAACCTTTCCTAGCTACCATGTGTTCTTTTAAGTTAAACTTGTATCTCCTGCGGAACTTAACACGTTTGATTCCAAGTTTAACTTATATGTTCTTTTAGGTTTAGATTTGGATCTCCTGCGGAACTTAACACGTTTGATCCAAATCACCTAGGTTATAAATTTAATTAAATATTAGTTTCCAAAATTGGCTTCCAGTGCTGCATGGCGAGGCACTTGGCCTTCTTGGATATGGGAGCAACTACCACCGACTAGACAAAGCCTTTTAAGAAAAGTTAATATTTAATTTCCTTATATAACTCTAGGTTAACTAAAAGGAACAATCAAATCACAAGGAAAAAAGAAAAAAAACACAACATCGAAATTAAATTCGAAAAACAAGAATCGAATGCCTCTTGTATTTGGTATTTATACAAAGAAAAATTAACTAGTATGATGCAGAAATTAAATACTAGTTATACCTCTTCCTTGTATGCTAAAAATCTCAGGATCTTCTGTCGTATCCCTCGCCTCCTCTTAGACGTCGTGTGGGCGACGATCCTCCAAGACGAACACCACGCGAAAAGCTTCTCCTCCTTCTCTAGAATTCGGCCACCACCACCACAAAGGAGCAAAAGAGAGCAAAGGGAAGAGAGGGAGAGGGGTCGGCCACTTGATGATCTCCAACAACACAATATCAATTGTTATGTTTTTCAAGGCCTCCCCTTCCCCCCTTTTTATATTAGTTTCCCAACGGAAAATTATGGAAAGAGTTTTATAAAAAATTAGACTCATTCCTATTTCCTTTTAATTTTTTCTTTTTCTTTTCTTTTAATTTATCAATCCTAGATTGATTTATTAATTAAACAACTATTTATTGATGTTTAATTATTTGACCGGCCCCTTGCTTGGGCACCAAGCAAGGTGGCCGGCCACTTATTAAAAGGGAAAGAAAGAAAAAGTTTTTATAAAATTTAAAAGAAGAAAACTTCTAATAAAATTTTACAAACTCTCTTTTTTTTCTAATGTGGATATTAAAAGGAAAGTTTTAAAATTTAAAACCAAGTTTTAAAATTTAAAACATCTCTAATAATATTTCTTTTTAAAAGAAAGTTTTATAAATTTTACAACTCTCTTTTAAAACCTTGTGGCCTAATTTAATTAGGAAAATTTTATAAATTTTTAAAATCTCTCTTTTTACAAATTGTAAATATCTGAGGAAATTTAAAAATTCAAAAACAACCTTCCTAATTTAAATATTGTGGCCGGCCCCCTTGCCTAAGGCAAGGGCCGGCCACTTCTAGAGAATATGTGGCCTGGCATTGCTTGGTCACCAAGCAATGAACCGGCCCCTTCTTGGACACCAAGATAGACTTTTCTTTAGATGGACTTGAGGCTTTATTGAGGCTACGACAGGGACCTAGAGGAGAAATTGGTTTTGGCCTTCCGATGAGCTTGAGTATCCCGTGCTCGCCCCGAACACACAACTCAAGTTCATCGATAATAACTTATTCCACTAGAGAGTTATTACCGCACTACCGTATTAATCCCAAATTACATTATGGGCTCCTTCTTATCATGAGTGTGTTAGTCTCCCTGTGTTTAAGATTTACAAATGTCCACTAATTAAGTAAGTTACTGACAACTCACTTAATTAATATCTAGCTCCAAGAGTAGTACCACTCAACTTCATTGTCATGTCGGACTAGGTCCACCTGCAGGGTTTAATATGGCAATCCTTATGAGCTCCTCTTGGGGACATTCTCAACCTAGATAACTAGGACACAGATTCCTTCTATAATCAACAGCACATACTATAAGTAATATCATTTCCCAACTTATCGGGCATGTTGATTTATCGAGCTAAACCTCACCCTTTGATAAGTCAAAGAAATAAATATTAAATATACATACTTGTTATTATATCAGGATTAAGAGCACACACTTCTATAATAACTAAGGTCTAGTTCTTTTACTAAGTCAGTACAAAAAGAACTTACCTAAATGATCCTACTCAATACACTTAAAGTGTATCAGTATAATTTATTAGTCAAGATAAACTAATACTTAATTACACTGTGTCTATTCTGATGGTTTGTTCCTTTCCATTTTAGTCGTGAGCAACTGTTTATAATTTATAGAGAACCAACAACATGATCTTCTAAGTGTGACTCCACACTCCATGTTATCCACTATATAAATTAATTGAACAATTACATTTAACAAATAAATGTAAACATTTGACCAATGTGATTCTTTATTTCAAAATAAATGTGTACAAAACCTAAACTTTTAAGTATACACTCCAACAACCATGACTCCTCATTCCTACATCTCCTATTATTCCCTCAGCTATTTCTTTATCAAAGGAACTACCCTTTGCTCCTGAGGATACATTGCCCTTTCTTCCAGCCTTACCTTCCTCTTCTACTAGACCTCATGCCAAAAGAACTCCTTGCAGGAGATCAGTCACTTCTGGGTCTGCCACGACACCCATTGAGCAAGATCCTTCGTTTGTGAGCCTCCCCTCTCCTAATCCCTCTTCACCGGCCTCTGAACATCCTCCTTCCTTTTCTTCATCATTTACAAGTTCTCCTCATCCTTCCATCTTATTTCAACAAGGCCATAGTTTATCATCTCTGTTCGGTCAAACTTTTACTCCTTCTCCATATGGATTATTACAACTGAAGGGGGCACTAGCTGAGTATTGGTTGTAGTCTCAGGCGCATCTGAGAAGAAGCACCTTCACTAAATGTGCCGACGACCACAATCGTCAAGCCACTATGGTAAGTTTTTGAATCTGACTTCCTTGTTTTGTACTTTCAAGATGTAATCTTACTATCATTTCCTTCAGCTATATGATTCAAGTATACATTTGGGTAAACTGGTTGTGGATTTAGAGAGGACTAACCAAATCCTAAAAGATAAGGTAAAAGAATTACAAGCTGCCTCCAACCTCCCCAACAATGAACACCTTCAGCTACGGGATAGGGTGAAGTCACAAGCTGAGTTTACTGCTAATTTAGAAAAGACTCTACAAGACACCCGCCAGATGCTACAATCTCGAGAGGAGGAAAAAAGAAACTTAGAGTTACAGCTAGAGGGGCTTAATTCTACACTTAGCATTGAAAGGGCTTTAAAAGATAAAGCCCTCTCGGATGTTACTCACAAAACTTCCTTGCTGAACCAGCTGGAACAATCGCATGGTTCAGGATCTTATGATTTAGTCCCAGAATTGGCTTCTAAGGACTTTGCCTTGCTCCAACAACAAGAAAAATTGTGAGCTCAAGATTTGTAAATAAGCTCACTCATAAAAGATCTAGAGGATGCCAAGACAGAGAAGACTATTTTACAAGAGGAGAGAGATAACCTACAATCTGAATTTCAAGCATACAAGGCGGGCGAGGAAGAGCGTTGGCAAAGTAGGTACAAAGCCTATTTAAATTCCCATGAATTTGGTGAGGAGTCTGCAAGACGAATTGTAGGAACTCTCACTTACTCAGTTGACAGAGTAATTCAACAACTGCAAGAGGCGGGTTGTCTATCTAAAGTCCCTCCTCCCTTGTTCATAGATCATCGGCGACTCAATCGAGAACTCCCAGAAGACCTTTTGAGAGAATTTGAGTACACTTAGAATTTTATATTTGCATTTTATCGCAACTTTATAACTAATGTATACCATTTGCTGTTTATAAAATGTTACTGAAAGTTTGTACTTACCTGCTCTCCTTTGTGTGATTTCCTTTTCTTCTGAACCACCCAAGCGTTTGTATGAATGACTTTGTTCAATATGTATACCGTATGTAGAGAAATTCTTTGGAAAAATTATAATAAAAGGAAGTAGATCCCCTAGTTATCTTCTGAGTAATATGTAATGATGAATAAACTTCTTTCCTGATGTTCTTCAGGTTCATATGATAAATTAAGTGTCTTCCCTAGATATGAGGTACTTCTAACTTACCCTATGGCGATAACTTCTGGGCACCAGTTGAGCGACCGAATTGAATCTGCAACAATCGCGGGTGTTGTGAGTTGCTGACTGGTGGAAGGAACATAACATAGAGGTTCATACTTTTCCTTTTGATTTTGGATGTTCGGATGTCATGCCCCAGGTAGTCCCTGTCCGAAGAAATTTCGGCAGCATCTCCCCTGTACGGCGGACAATATGAATCTCAGTATACATATATCTATACCTCGGCCACACTCGGCCGGAACAATACACACAAATAGTAAACAATCCACGCAGTTATATTCAACATTTCTACACAGATATAATATGAACAATCCACGCAGTTATATAAAGAAAAGATGATATAGAAATCAACGAAGATATACATACACATCCTACTCCACTACAACGAAGAACCGAAATCCACGAAGTAATGAAATATTCGTAGCGGAAAACAAAGTAACAAACCTGAATGTTCGATATAAAGTCCACAATACAAACCCACATCACAAGTATACGTATAAAAGCGAATACAGAAAATGATATCTAGAAATCCTCGCGACATGGGGCTAGTGACTGGAATATCTCCCGACGGCCTCAACCTGAAAAATAGTAACAATGGGGTGAGTTCAAAGAACTCAGCAAGTAATCCAATAGATATGTACAACAATATATAATCACCAGTAACATCCTATGGTACAGTACACTAAACCATAGAGTCTACAGTACAGTCTCCTAACAGTACAACCTACGGTACAGTCTCCTAACAGTATAACAGATATGCATAGCTGAAACAAACTGTAATAACCAGCAATAGGCATAAAGTACAGTCTATAACAAGAATAATAAGAAAATGCATAACTGAAATAAACTGTACTCACCTGCGAGGCTTGGGCAACTGACTGTCAACATACAGAGATAAAAATAGTCAGAGCAAAAGCATGTATCCTGTATGCATGTCAATCATATGCAATCACCAAAATGCATCAATCATAATGAATGCAATCCGTGCATATGATGCAATATGACATGGTCACCCCTGTCAACCAGTCAGCCATCTCACACACAATGGTGAGACCGAGTGGGTAGTGCTGTGACACCGTGCACTCTGCCATCACTGCCCCTGAAGAGTGACCGAGTGGACGGGATGCTGTCGGAGTACACCTATCCTCCTACCTCAAACATAGTGAGGGAGCGCAATGCTCTCAACTCCCGGTACGCGATGACGGGGAGGGAGCCCTGCCTGCTACCACGCTGCAGTCACACTACCCATGAGCGGACCAGCGGAGCACTACAGAGCAAACTGCCATACACACCCTGAGTGCTGTGCCACTACCCATGCAGTGGTCACGCTGTGTGCAAGCCCTCATGTAGCCGGCCGACGAGCTCAACAATAATGGAGTCGTCAATCGCCCAGCATGCAATCATGCAATATGGTGCGTGCGGCTACAGTATGTCATACCTGAACATATCCTCCTCCATATGTATGTGTGTCAAAAGGTACACACATAAATAACCCTGATAGAAGCAACATAAATCCAAGAACACATATATAACAACGATATAAGCAATATGAATCCAACATCACATATCCAATATGTATAACAACTAATCCAGTATAGTGAAGCACTATAAATATCCATATCCACGAACACATATACACATGGTAAGAAGTAAAGGTATACCAGCCTAATGTATAGCAGATAACAGTAGAAGCATGTATCAAGTATCAACCAAACCTAAATCCAGGGGAAGTGTTGAACTACCAATCACTAGTAACCATCTACAGGTATCGAAAAACCTATAACCAGGGAAGTGCTAAATCTACCAATCACTAGTAAATATATATAAACTGCACATATCAAAAGACACTATCAAGAGATAAGTCAAAGGGTACCCGCCTCAAATAGAAGGTACAGTCAATCCAAATCCGAAGTCGAGACGCCCGTCTCGAATCAGAGTCCTCAATTCCCAACTATTGTTGATGTTGGAACTAGGAAGCTACTGGTTGGTGTGCTGCCGGAACCAAGAAAGGATCCCACAGAACACAATTCCAATCACAGAATACAACACCTGCTGGAATTCTTTCCCACTTCAACCGATACTTTAAACACAGCAAGGAAGCTGATCTCCAAAGGTTGTCTCCAGAAGAAGTCACCCAATCGGAAGATCATCATTGATCAATTACTGTTACGATCCGCAAGTGTACGGAAATGTCGCAAGTAATATAAAAGATTATCGTATCCACAGGGACTGGAATAAGCACTAGAAATGTCTCAATGCGAATTAGCTAAACAACTATCCAATCGTTTCATATGCAAAGTAAGGGTAAACAAATCTAATATTAAAGATCAACAAATAAGAGTTTAGTGTTTTGGGATATGATAAAGGGAGATTCTAGGAGTTTCAGTTTCTTTGTAAGATTTCTTGAATGTAAATGGTTCACCAATTCTTTTCCCTCAATTGTCAAACACTTGTAGAAAGTTGTCGGTTCTCTATTGCAATAGATAACCGGCTAAGGACTGAGAAATGTATCTAAATATGATCAATTAGATGTGAATCTACGTTGTCCTTACACAGAAGCGCACCTATTACTATGCCTTCCTCGGATATCAACATAGAAGCCCACAACTTATTAATCTATCAAGATACAAGAAACTAATCACAAAATCCATCCTACTCTCTTGAATATTCCTATTTCCTCTTCAAGATTATCTCTCAAACGTCCTTACACGGGCTTGCACCTGTCACGTGGATCCCTCGGATGATCGAGTGAGAGTTTATCTTTACAAAGTCCACAAGAAATCCAAACAATCAATCAAGAATGAGAATTAAGCACAAATCACCATTAATCATTCAAGATCTAATTGATACAAGCAAGACAATGTCATTGAAACAAGAAAATGGCAAATCCATATGAAATTACATCAATCCATCATACAAATACTCCCTTAATCATAGAATACAAGATCTACTCCATGAATCTAGGAAGAAAACCCGAAGAAATAAAGATTACAAGCATTTCTTAAATCCCCAATCCAAGAAACCAAGAAGAGGGGGAAAGAGAAAACTTATCTATGAAGAAGCCTCGTCTTCGGATCCAATCCTCGCTCCGGAGTCGAAATCGTCAAGATCTCCCTTAGAATCACCCAGAAATCCTCCCAAGAATGGGAGGAAACCACCAAATCTTGCCTTCTCCCAAAAGGGGGAGAGATCCCCTTTCAATTCATGAAGGAAGGTTTAAATAGAGGAGGGAATCGGGCGCCATTCTGCACTGCGACGCCGCCGTGTGAGATCCACACGGCCATGTCCAGTTCCTTCTCTGCCAATGCTGCACGGCCGAGTGGTGCACACGGCCAAGGCCCTCCTGCTCTCTGGAAATGCTACACGGCCGTGTGGTGCACACGGCCGCCACCTGCTTGGTCTCTGGAAAATCCACACGGCCGTGTGGTGCACATGACCACCATCTGCTTGGCCTCTGGAAACTCCACACGGCCATGTAGATCTACACGGCCATGTAAGGCTTCTGCTCTGATTTCTTCAAATCAAGACACGGCCGTGTGGGATTCACACGGCCATGTCCTCTTCCCTTCCTGTTAGGACCACACGGCCATGTGTGGTACACGGCCCGATGCTCTTTCTCCCTTCAATTACTTCCAAGCTTTCTCAAGGACACTTAATCTTCACCAATTTCGACTCCTGTGTACAGAAAATGCACATAAAGCAGATCTCCGAACTAAAAGAGTAAATATGCTAAAAGGAAAGCTGGAAGTATAAAAATGTATAGATCAAGCATGCACAAAGTATGTAAATGTGCGTAAAAACATGCATAAAAGAGTATATAATCTACGCACATCACACCCCCAGACTTAAACCTTTGCTTGTCCTCAAGCAAAATGTTGCAGTCTAAATTCATAAGTTCTACAACACATTCATAAAACCTAGTGCACTTTCCTAATTCTATCAAAAAGTTTCATTAACAAGCATGATCATGGAAACAAGTAAAGTATGGTTCAAGCATAAGAATCTTGTGCATAGTGTAAAAGTAACTCAACACCCTTCAAGTTTCAATCCATGTCCTAGTCAAGTCGTCATCAAATTTGAATTCCTAATGTTTCCAGTGAAAGACAAGTAACCAGTGATAGGCACTTACTCACCATTCACTTGGTTCATATTTCTCAACTAACCCAAGGTCTCAAAGGTGTGCTCAATCTCAAGAGAAGCTAAGTAGTCATTTCCCCAGTAACCTAACTCGGTCTCAAAGGGGTGACTTGCTAGATTCCACTCATGACAACTATTTTTTTATATCCCTTTTTTTTTTTTTTATAAGTGTTTGCATTGTGCAAAACTTATTCACAAATGTACTTTTAGCACACATGTTGGGATATTTTGATTTTTCCAAATGAGCTTTAATGATTTGAGCCTCATCCAGTAACCAAAATGAAAGTTGAGAAATCACCATGGAAACCAAGTACTAAGCAAACAAGATGAATCATGACTATTTCAATGACATCAACTATTCAAGCATCAAGCACAAGTGTAGTGAAGATAAAATCCTTAAGGTTGAATCAAAACTAAAACTCATCACCATAAGACTCTTAGCTTATTAATGCTTCCCAAGATAGAAAAAAGAACTACACAAAGTTTACTACTAGCATCATTCGAACATCATGAATCAAGACAATAATCGTGCTAACATTTCACTTGAATCCAAGAAAGCATATAAGTGAAGTTTTGATGTTCTCAAGATGTATGCCACAAAAAATCAAAACAAAATGCAAGACATAAGCAAAAAACAAAAACAAACAAAGCAAATCAAATGCATCTAATGCATCCCCCCAGACTTAAATTTTTCATTGTCCCAATGAAAACTAAAAACAATGTGGAGGAGATTTTAAGAGAAGTTACTAAGTGATGAGCTCCAAATGGTTGACATTCATGTTTTTTTTTAAGATACTCCTCTATCCAATGTTCACAATCCTCCACAACTTTAAAATCTACAAAAATAAGATAGACAAGAAGAATTAAGTAGAGGGTATGATTTATTATCAACAAAATAAAAAGAAACTAAAAGTAAAATGAAAACAAGATTGAACTTGGGTTGCCTCCCAAGAAGCGCTTGTTTAAAGTCATTAGCTCGACCACCTCATTAGATTCATCTAAATCTTGCTCTTGGAGGGGTAAGATATTTTAGAACCTTCTTACCAAAGGTTCTTATTATGGAGGGAGCTTTCAATATTGGAGTTAAAAAATTAAGTATCACTCTCTCCATCTTCGTCTTCTTTGAAATTCTTTCGGGTGGTCGAAGACGGTTCAGTATGAGCTTCCAATTATTGGCCTCTTGAAAACCTACACACCCAAAAGAAAAACAAACCTCCCACAAGAATGTAATATAAGAAGGAACTAGAACCATATTAGTATGAATTGAGTATGTATCAAGAAATGAATCACATCCAACAAAATCAATTATAGGTACCTCTATGAAATTTTCTAAAAGATTACTAAGAATACTAACCTTGTAGTGCTGAGAAGTACCTGAAAGTTCTAAACAAGTGGATGTGACCTCTTCAGAATTTTGTAATGGTTCTAGCTCTGGTTCGAGTGGTGGTGCCTCTAAAAGTGGTGATTCTTGGGGCTTTGTTTCCATTACATAAGTCCCTACACAATTATCATCAACCAATTCTATTCTTACACATTCCATAGTATCAATTGGTTGTGTGACCAAAGGAGGTGATCCTTGGGACATATCCTCCATAGTACATGTCCCTACACTTTTATCCACCACATCATCATCATAAGTAGTGAAGAGTCCACTAACATCAATATCATCAATAGAGGAATCAACAACTTTATTGGAATTTTGTAGTAGTAGTCGTAAAGCTAAGATTCCCCGTTGTACCATTAGCTCTTCAGAATCTTGTATTGTGGTCTTCATCTGATTGGGAGCAAGAGTATTTGAGTTTTGGGAGTCCTCCCAAACAATTGGCTCATCAAATTGTGAACGATGTGGTCCATCTAATGAAGAATCATCCTGAAATTTTGATAAACCCTAATTTACTTGGGAAGTATACTCAACATTTTGTGTGTAGTTGTAGTCCAAATTTTGTTGATTCATCCAAAAGTGATTATAATGTTGAGGAGGGTCAGAGATCTGCTGCTGGAATAATGACTGCTCACTCTGCTCTGAAATTAGCTGGGATTGAAGGTACTGAATTTGATGATCTTCCAAGTCATAGCCATAAGTATCAGGAACTTGCTCATATGTATCTTGATATTGAGGTTGAACCAAACACTGAAGTTCCGGAGTTATAGCAGTCTTTTGAAAAAAATGGCAAATAGCAGCTAGATGAGATGTGCTACCACACACTCCACAAAGAAACTCAAATTGATCATCTTTTGAACCATAATATTCATCAATGGAAGATCTTACGCTCATGGGTGTGAAAAATTCTCTTGAAGCCCTGCTTGACATGTTAGTGCTCTAGATATCTAAAAAAAAAAAATTACAATCAAAACTAAAAATGCAGAATTAAAGACAAGAAAGAAAATGCATAATGAAAAACAAGAAAGAAAATGCAGAATTTAAATTGCATGAAAGAAAGTGCATAATGAAAGCAAGAAAGAAAAGATAAAAGGAAAAATAAAAATGTCTAGAATAATTCATATGCTAAAAATTGCAAGATATGTTTACAAAAGAAAAGAAGAAAGAAACTAGATCAAAAGAGAAAACAGAGAAAAGTTAGATTAGAGTGCTAAAAATCAAGAATGCAAAGTTAGAATTAGAATTAGAATTGCAACAAAAAGAATTGTCAAGAATGTTATTCAAGAAAAGAAAAGCTTATAGAAACAGAATTCTAAAGTTACAACTATGAAAATGTAAAGAAAGAAAGAAAAGTTATGTTTAGTCTAACTCAATTGATAATTCCTAATGTTATAGCGCAGTCCCCGGCAACGGCGCCAAAAACTTGTCACGCTCCGTAAGTGTACGGAAATGTCGCAAGTAATATAAAAGATTATCGTATCCACAGGGACTGGAATAAGCACTAGAAATGTCTCAATGCGAATTAGCTAAACAACTATTCAATCGTTTCATATGCAAAGTAAGGATAACAAATCTAATATTAAAGATCAACAAACAAGAGTTTATGGTTTTGGGATATGATAAAGGGAGATTCTAGGAGTTTCGATTTCTTTGTAAGATTTCTTGAATGTAAATGGTTCACCAATTCTTTTCCCTCAATTGTCAAACACTTGTAGAAAGTTGCCGGTTCTCTCTTGCAATAGATAACCGGCTAAGGACTGAGAAATGTATCTAAATATGATCAATTAGATGTGAACCTACGTTGTCCTTACACAGAAGCGCACCTATTACTATGCCTTCCTCGGATATCAACATAGAAGCCCACAACTTATTAATCTATCAAGATACAAGAAACTAATCACAAAATCCATCCTACTCTCTTGAATATTCCTATTTCCTCTTCAAGATTATCTCTCAAACATCCTTACACGGGCTTGCACCTGTCACGTGGATCCCTCGGATGATCGAGTGAGAGTTTATCTTTACAAAGTCCACAAGAAATCCAGACAATCAATCAAGAATGAGAATTAAGCACAAATCACCATTAATCATTCAAGATCTAATTGATACAAGCAAGACAATGTCATTGAAACAAGAAAATGGCAAATCCATATGAAATTACATCAATCCATCATACAAATACTCCCTTAATCATAGAATACAAGATCTACTCCATGAATCTAGGAAGAAAACCCGAAGAAATAAAGATTACAAGCATTTCTTAAATCCCCAATCCAAGAAACCAAGAAGAGGGGGAAAGAGAAAACTTATCTATGAAGAAGCCTCGTCTTCGGATCCAATCCTCGCTCCGGAGTCGAAATCGTCAAGATCTCCCTTAGAATCACCCAGAAATCCTCCCAAGAATGGGAGGAAACCACCAAATCTTGCCTTCTCCCAAAAGGGGGAGAGATCCCCTTTCAATTCATGAAGGAAGGTTTAAATAGAGGAGGGAATCGGGCGCCACACGGCCCCTCGACACGGCCGTGTGAGATCCACACGGCCATGTCCAGTTCCTTCTCTGCCAATGCTGCACGACCGCGTGGTGCACACGGCCAAGGCCCTCCTGCTCTCTGGAAATGCTACACGGTCGTGTGGTGCACACGGCCGCCACCTGCTTGGTCTTTGGAAAATCCACACGGCCGTGTGGTGCACATGGCCACCATCTGCTTGGCCTCTGGAAACTCCACACGACCATGTAGATCTACACGGCCATGTAAGGCTTCTGCTCTGATTTCTTCAAATCAAGACACGGCCGTGTGGGATTCACACGGCCATGTCCTCTTCCCTTCCTGTTAGGACCACACGGCCATGTGTGGTACACAGCCCGATGCTCTTTCTCCCTTCAATTACTTCCAAGCTTGCTCAAGGACACTTAATCTTCACCAATTTCGACTCCTGTGTACAGAAAATGCACAAAAAGCAGATCTCCGAACCAAAAGAGTAAATATGCTAAAAGGAAAACTGGAAGTATAAAAATGCATAGATCAAGCATGCTCAAAGTATGTAAATGTGCGTAAAAACATGCATAAAAGAGTATATAATCTACGCACATCAATTACAAACCACAAGAAGATGACCAATCTGATCAGGGAAAGAATCCAGCACAAGAAGAGTCAATTCCAGAAGGAAAACCCTAATCCAGCTAAGCCCTTGAATCAACAAGGATCCAGTGATGAATCAAGAGGCAATTCGAGAAGAGGGGTTTTCGGTTAAGGCTAGCTTACCCACGCCGGCGATCAGTGGCACAATTCCGGACTAGGGCACCTCTCTAAGCTTCGGTGGCCGATGGTGGAAGGAGACGCGATCCGACGATGCCCTGCCTCCAAGATCACTACTAGGTGATGCCGCTCGGTCCAATCCAGCCAGCAAAAAGGGTAATCACATTGTGTCCAGCGTGAGGAGAGAAGAGGAATGGTCTACCGATGGGAGACGATGCATGATCTGTCTCTCACCGTGCCCTAGCCACAGCGCCTTCGACGATCGGCCTCCAAATCCGCCGGACAGAACCCCCCCATCAGATCCAGCTCCTCGGCACTGTCGAGCTCCGGTGATGAGTCTCCTCCGGCCTTGGCGTCGAGTGATCCACGAGAGAGGGAACAGAGAAGAAAAGGGGAGGTCGGCTCGCGTCGGGGCAGAGAGGGGAGGAGATCGGGGAAAGAGAAGGATCGGCGATGGGGTTTGGGGAAGAAAAGAAATAAAGGAAATGAATTTATATATTAACACATTTCCTCACTTAAACGGGTATCCTAAACAGGCTTTATCCGAACCCAAAATTGATCCCCTCAAAACACTCCGTACGAGCTCCGAAAAATTCCCAGAAAATTTCTAAAAATTCCGGAAAAATTCTATAAGGCTATTTCCCAAATAACCTTATTTATTTAAATTTTTCCGAGATCTCACATCCTCCCCTACTAATAAAAATTTGGTCCCCAAATTTCGCTATAACCAACAGCCAACACTATAACATAACCAAACAGTATAAATGCTGAAAGAAACTCTAACCCACATACCTCAAGTAAAGAGATGAAGGTATCGAGCTCGGATCGTATCCTCCAGCTCCCAAGTAGCCTCCTCGTCAGAATGATGCTGCCATCCGACTTTAACCAGTCGGACAGTCTTGTTCCGCAGCTGACGCTCTCTATGGTCCAGAATTCGCACCGGAACCTCCTCGTAAGTAACATCAGGCTGAATAGGAACAGATATATCTGACAGAACATGTGCCGGATCGGATACGTATCTCCTCAGCATAGATACATGGAATACATCATGAATGCTAGCTAGAGATGGTGGTAGCGCTAGACGATAAGCTACTGCTCCAATCCTCTCTAAGATCTGGAATGGTCCAATATATCGGGGAGCTAGCTTACCTCGGAGACCAAATCTCTTCACCCCTTTCGTGGGTGAAACTCTAAGAAATACGTGATCACCAATGGAGAACTCTAGGGGTCTCCGTTGCCGATCTACATAACTCTTCTGACGGTCCTAAGCCTCTGACATCATCCGTCTGATAGTACAAATCAACTCTGCCTCCTGCTGAGCTCTCTAAGGTCCTACAACTGGGCCTCCCAAACCTCCTCCCAAAGGATGGGGGTCCGACACGGTCTACCATACAACGCCTCAAACGGTGTCATCTGGATAGCCGAATGATAGCTGTTGTTGTAGGCGAACTCCACTAATGGCAGGTGGTCCTCCCAACTGCCTCCGAAATCCATAACGCAAGACCTCAGTAAGTCCTCCAATGTCTGAATAGTCCGCTCTGACTGCCCATCCGTCTGCGGATGGAATGCCGTACTGAAACGAAGCTGTGTGCCCAAGGCCTGCTGCAGACTCTGCCAGAATCGGGACGTGAACCGTAGGTCTCTATCAGATATAATACTCAACGGAACACCATGCAATCTGATAATCTCTCGACAATATAACTCTGCTAATCGATCCAGAGAATCAGCCTTCCGGATCGCTAAAAAGTGTGCGGATTTGGTTAATTGGTCAACGATTACCCAAATCGCATCATGGCCTCGTCGAGTCCTAGGCAATCCTACCACAAAATCCATCGTAATATGCTCCCACTTCCACTCCGGAATAGGGATCCTCTGAAGTAACCCAGCAGGTCTCTGGTGCTCAGCCTTCACCTGCTGACAGACAAGACATCTAGCTACAAAGTCTGCAATGTCTTTCTTCATACCGTTCCACCAATAGGAATGCCTCAAATCACGATACATACGGGTCCCACCTGGGTGGATAGCAAATCTAGAACGATGAGCCTCCTGAAGTAACTCCTCCATGACCGGGTGAGACTGAGGTACACATAATCTGCCTCGGAAATAAACAATACCCTCATCATCTCGTGTAAACTCGGTCTGCTGTTTGGAAGCTATCTGGCTGCTAATGAACTGTAAATGCTTATCTCCGGCCTGGGCCTCTCGAATCCTCATCCTGATCGACGACTGAGCAACCATGGTAACAAGAATACCCTGCTCTGTCCGTCTCTGCTCCTCAAGGCCCAACTCGGAGAATCCTTGAATCAAGTCCGTGACTAAAACTCGGTGACAAGCTAAAGTCCCTCTGGACTTCCTGCTAAGTGCATCAGCAACCACATTAGCTTTACCCGGATGGTAGCTAATAGTACAATCATAATCCTTCAGGAACTCCATCCATCTCCTCTGTCGGAGATTGAGTTCCTTCTGTGTGAAAATATATTTGAGACTCTTATGATCAGTAAGAATCTCAAAAGTAATACTATAAAGATGATGTCGCCAAATCTTCAAAGCAAAGATAATAGCGGCTAGCTCTAAATCATGTACCAGGTAGTTCTTCTCATGCTCCTTCAACTGACGAGAAGCATAAGAGACTACCCTACCCTGCTGCATCAAAACAGCGCCCAAGCCCTGAAGAGATGCGTCTGTGTAAAGTACAAATCCGTCATCACCAGAAGGTAAAACCAAGACTGGTGCTGATACTAATCTCCGCTTCAGCTCTTGGAAGCTGGTCTCACAAGTCTCTGACCACGTGAACTTCACGCCTTTCCTAGTCAGACGTGTCAACGGCATAGCAATACTGGAGAAACCCTCAACGAATCGTCGGTAATATCCAGCCAAGCCCAAGAAACTACGAATCTCCTGGACTGACTTCGGCTGCTCCCAGCTAGTGATAGCCTCGATCTTCTGAGGATCTACTGAAATACCTCGGCTAGAAACCACATGTCCTAGAAAACCAACTGAGGGAAGCCAAAATGCACACTTGCTGAACTTCGCATATAGATGATGTCGTCAAAGAGTCTCCAAGACTATGCGAAGGTCCTGCGCATGTTCCTCCTCGGAACGTGAATAGATCAATATGTCATCGATAAACACAATCACAAACTGATCCAGATACTCCAAAAAGATACGGTTCATCAAATCCATAAATACTACTGGAGCATTGGTAAGCCCAAATGGCATCACCAAAAACTCATAATGTCCGTATCTAGTGTGAAATGTTGTCTTCTGAATATCAGAATCTCTAACTCTCACCTAATGATATCCAGACCGCAGATCAATCTTAGAATACACTGATGTATCTTTAAGTTGATCAAATAAATTCTCAATCCATGGCAAGGGGTACTTAATTCTGATAGTCACTGCATTCAGCTGCCTATAATCGATGCACAGCCTCAGAGTACCAGCCTTCTTCTTGACGAATAGTATAGGAGAACACTAAGGCGGCATACCATGGAATTCTCCACAAGGACACCGAAATGCTCCTGTCCGTGCATGCTACGTGCAGCTGCTACAGGAGGAGCTGTCCTCTGCCGACGATGCGAAGATTGGGCTTTCGGCCCACCTCGCTGAGTCCCGGACTGACCAGACTGTCCTCCCGAAATAGAAATCCCGGAGGTTACCTATTGAGACTTCAGCACACAGTCTCGTCTTATGTGTCTGGGCAGTTTGCAATGATAGCAAACTGACTGTCCCAAGGAGCACGCAGAGGTGATGTGATCTCAGGATCCGCATCGGGTACAGTGAGGGTCACCGACGGACCGTTCCGATTCTGCTGAGCAGACCGGGAACGTCCTGATGCAGAGCGTCCTGACTTCTGGGGTCGTCAAAATGACCCAGAAGTACCTTGACCCGTCTGAGTGTGACTGCTCTGCTACTGCCCAGTAGTCTGTGGCTGTTGGATCTGTCCAGAAGTCCGATCAGTCTGTTTCCTCTTCTTGTCTGCGTTCACTCTCTGATGAGCAGACTCAATCATAAGCGCACTATCCAGTGCCTCTGTGTATGATACTACCAAAATCGGTAATTTTCACCTAAAGGTGCCCGTCCAGTCCCTGGACAAACTGAAGCATACGAGATCTGCCCTCGGCAACCAACTCGGGACAGAATCTAGCCAACCAATTAAATTCGGCATTATACTCCATCACTGAGCGGTTATTCTGTCGAAGACTCAGAAAATCCTGCCGACGTGTCATCTGATACGCCCGAGGAAAATACTGACTCTCGAATGCCTCCCTAAATCTCACCTAAGTAATATGCTACTCACCTATAATCGAGCACTGTGTGTCCCACCAGATCTCTGCCTCGTCTCGTATCTCAAGTACGCAATAATAGGCACGACTGGAGGGGGTGTCGGGTATACTGAAGGTGATACCACTAGTGGTATAGTCGAGGTATGTACCTCTGAAGTCGGAACCGTCGGAGTCTTATAATCCGACATACCTATAATATCCTGACGAGTCTGTCCCTGACGGACAAGCTCGACCCTAGCAGATCTCTATGGAGACTCTGTCTCCAGAGAATCTATCGCCCTCTTACGGGAGCGATCACGTCTCGGTACCGGAATACATGTATGTGTCATATCTGTAACAAAATGTTACCCAAATATTATTACAGGTATAAAAACTATACAGTACCTAATTTACCTTAATTGCCGTTTGGAGATGTCCTGTCGCTGCTTAGCCCCAAATAGAACCTCGTCAAAATACCTCGGAATTCCGAAACGAGAAAATCGACGGAAATCCGGACAAATCCGAAAATACCGAGAAATGCTCACGAAAGTAAGCCTCGTAAATCTGAAACCCGACAAGTAGGTATCGCAAAACTTTACTCTGATACCAAATAAATTGGAATCAGATAAAATCACAAAACACAAACACGGAAGCAGGTATACCTGCTCTGATACCAAATAAATATTGTCACGCCCCAGGTAGTCCCTGTCCGAAGAAATTTCGGCAACATCTCCCCTGTACGGCGGACAATATGAATCTCAGTATACATATATCTATACCTCGGCCACACTCGGCCGGAACAATACACACAAATAGTAATCAATCCACGCAGTTATATTCAACATTTCTACACAGATATAATATGAACAATCCACGCAGTTATATAAAGAAAAGATGATATAGAAATCAACGAAGATATACGTACACATCCTACTCCACTACAACGAAGAACCGAAATCCACGAAGTAATGAAATATTCGCAGCGGAAAACAAAGTAACAAACCTGAATGTTCGATATAAAGTCCACAATACAAACCCACATCACAAGTATACGTATAAAAGCGAATACAGAAAACGATATCTAGAAATCCTCGCGACATGGGGCTAGCGACTGGAATATCTCCCGACGGCCTCAACCTGAAAAATAGTAACAACGGGGTGAGTTCAAAGAACTCAGCAGGTAATCCAATAGATATGTACAGCAACATATAATCACCAGTAACATCCTATGGTACAGTACACTAAACCATAGAGCCTACAGTACAGTCTCCTAACAGTACAACCTACGGTACAGTCTCCTAACAGTATAACAGATATGCATAGCTGAAACAAACTGTAATAACCAGCAATAGGCATAAAGTACAGTCTATAACAAGAATAATAAGAAAATGCATAACTGAAATAAACTGTACTCACCTGCGAGGCTTGGGCAACTGACTGTCAACATACAGAGATAAAAATAGTCAGAGCAAAAGCATGTATCCTGTATGCATGTCAATCATATGCAATCACCAAAATGCATCAATCATAACGAATGCAATCCGTGCATATGATGCAATATGACATGGTCACTCCTGTCAACCAGTCAGCCATCTCACACACAATGGTGAAACCGAGTGGGTAGTGCTGTGACACCGTGCACTCTGCCATCACTGCCCCTGAAGAGTGACCGAGTGGACGGGATGCTGTCGGAGTACACCTATCCTCCTACCTCAAACATAGTGAGGGAGCGCAATGCTCTCAACTCCCGGTACGCGATGACGGGGAGGGATCCCTACCTGCTACCACGCTGCAGTCACACTACCCATGAGCGGACCAGCGGAGCACTACAGAGCAAACTGCCATACACACCCTGAGTGTTGTGCCACTACCCATGCAGTGGTCACGCTGTGTGCAGGCCCTCATGTAGCCGGCCGACGAGCTCAACAATAATGGAGTCGTCAATCGCCCAGCATGCAATCATGCAATATGGTGCGTGCGGCTACAGTATGTCATACCTGAACATATCCTCCTCCATATGTATGTGTGTCAAAAGGTACACACATAAATAACCCTGATAGAAGCAGCATAAATCCAAGAACACATATATAACAATGATATAAGCAATATGAATCCAACATCACATATCCAATATGTATAACAACTAATCCAGTATAGTGAAGCACTATAAATATCCATATCCACGAACACATATACACATGGTAAGAAGTAAAGGTATACCAGCCTAATGTATAGCAGATAACAGTAGAAGCATGTATCAAGTATCAACCAAACCTAAATCCAGGGGAAGTGTTGAACTACCAATCACTAGTAACCGTCTACAGGTATCGAATAACCTATAACCAGGGAAGTGCTAAATCTACCAATCACTAGTAAATATATATAAACTGCACATATCAAAAGACACTATCAAGAGATAAGTCAAAGGGTACCCGCCTCAAATAGAAGGTATAGTCAATCCAAATCCGAAGTCGAGACGCCCGTCTCGAATCAGAGTCCTCAATTCCCAACTATTGTTGATGTTGGAACTAGGAAGCTACTGGTTGGTGTGCTGCCGGAACCAAGAAAGGATCCCACAGAACACAATTCCAATCACAGAATACAACACCTGCTGCAATTCTTTCCCACTTCAACCGATACTTTAAACACAGCAAGGAAGCTGATCTCCAAAGGTTGTCTCCAGAAGAAGTCACCCAATCGGAAGATCATCATTGATCAATTACAAACCACAAGAAGATGACCAATCTGATCAGGGAAAGAATCCAGCACAAGAAGAGTCAATTCCAGAAGGAAAACCCTAATCCAGCTAAGCCCTTGAATCAACAAGGATCCAGTGATGAATCAAGAGGCAATTCGAGAAGAGGGGTTTTCGGTTAAGGCTAGCTTACCCACGCCGGCGATCAGTGGCACAATTCCGGACTAGGGCACCTCTCTAAGCTTCGGTGGCCGATGGTGGAAGGAGACGCGATCTGACGATGCCTTGCCTCCAAGATCACTACTAGGTGATGCCGCTCGGTCCAATCCGGCCAGCAAAAAGGGTAATCACACTGTGTCCAGCGTGAGGAGAGAAGAGGAATGGTCTACCGATGGGAGACGATGCATGATCTGTCTCTCACCGTGCCCTAGCCACAGCGCCTTCGACGATCGGCCTCCAAATCCGCCGGACAGAACCCCCCCATCAGATCCAGCTCCTCGGCACTGTCGAGCTCCGGTGATGAGTCTCCTCCGGCCTTGGCGTCGAGTGATCCGCGAGAGAGGGAACAGAGAAGAAGAGGGGAGGTCGGCTCGCGTCGGGGCAGAGAGGGGAGGAGATCGGGGAAAGAGAAGGATCGGCGATGGGGTTTGGGGAAGAAAAGAAATAAAGGAAATGAATTTATATATTAACACATTTCCTCACTTAAACGGGTATCCTAAACAGGCTTTATCCGAACCCAAAATTGATCCCCTCAAAACCCTCCGTACTGTTAGGATCTCTTCGTACGGCTAGAGAGGGGGGGTGTGAATAGCCGACCCCAATTGCTCGCGTTTCTTTCTACAAACTAGGGTTAGCGCAGCGGAAACTAAATGCAGAAAGAAAACAGGAGAAGAAATCAAACCTCTACGCAAGGATGTAATGAGGTTCGGAGATGAAACTCCTACTCCTCGGCGTGTCCGTAAGGTGGACGAAGCCTATCAATCCGTCGGTGGATGAGTCCCCGGAAAACCGGCTAAATCAAACTCCTTGTGGGTGGAGAAACCTCGCCACAATCACTTGCAACAGCAAGCTAAGAGTACAAGAGAATAGCAAGAACAAAATACAACAGGAATGTAAACACAGTAGCTTGCCTTCTCGTCGACTGGGGCCCCGGATGAAGTAGCAACTTCACGGACAGATGCAACAAGCAACTTAGCAGCAGCTGATCCAATCGTGGAATGAAGCTCACGCGAAGCTTCGACAAGGAGGAGCTCAACAAAGCTCAAGCACAACAGCACTTTGCAACTCGAAGGAAGAAGAAGAAAAATCACAGAAGATGCCCTCGTCTCCTTTATACCTGCGAAGAAGAAACAGCGAAGAAACTAGCCATTGCGTTGCAACGGCTAGAACCCTGATCGGTCTGTGGACCGATCAGGCAACATCCTTATCGGTCTGCAGACCGATCAGGGAAGAACCTTCGCTTCTGTTCCATTCCTGATCGGTACATGGACCGATCAGGGAACATCCTGATCGGTCCACAGACCGATCAGGGAACCTTCTGATCGGTCCGTAGACCGATCAGGCTTCTCTTCTCTGCTAGTTTGCCACTGATCTCCTTCTGATCGGTCTCCAGACCGATCAGATAACCATCAGTAGCATACTGATCGGTCACTGATCGGTCACCAGACCGATCAGATGACCCATGTATCATTGGATCGATCTGCAGCCCGATCCAAACTTCTCAGCCCTAAACCTAAGGCTTCCACACCAACATCCGGTCAACCTTGACCTGTTGGTACATCATGCCTAGCATCCGGTCACTCCCTTGACCTGCTAGCACTCCCCGCTAAGTGTCCGGTCAATCCCTTTGACCCACTTAGACTTTTCCACACCAGATGTCCGATCATCCCTGATCCATCTGGATTTTCCTCTTCGTGCCAAGTATCCGATCACTCCCTTGACCTACTTGGACTTTCCAACACCGAAGTCCGATCATCCCTGATCCATCTGGATTTTCCCTTGCCGGTTTCACTCACCGGACTTCCACACCGCCTAACATCCAGTTAGGACTTTCTCCGGCTTCACTCACGGGACTTTCCAAGCGCCTAACATCGATTAGGACTTTCCCACCGGCTTCACTCACGGGACTTTCCACCGCCTAACATCCCAGTTAGGACTTTCTCACTGCCTGGCTTCACTCACCAGGACTTTCCAACTGCCTAACATCCCAGTTAGGACTTTCCCACTGCCTGGCTTCACTCACCAGGACTTTCCACACTGCCTAACATCCCAGTTAGGACTTTCCTACTGCCTGGCTTCACTCACCAGGACTTTCCAACTGCCTAACATCCCAGTTAGGACTTTCCCTCGTGCCAAGCTCCCTGCTTGGACTTCTCCGTGCCAAGTCTCCATACTTGGACTTTTCGCGTGCCAAGTCTCCATACTTGGACTTTTCCAGTGCCAAGCTCCCTGCTTGGACTTTTCCGTTGCCAAGTCTCCATACTTGGACTTTTTCCCGAATCAGGTCAACCAGGTCAACCTTGACCTACGGTTGCACCAATAATCTCCCAAACATCTATTCTTGTCCCATATCAAGAATACAACTCTTCCACGAGTGTCAAACATCAAAATACAACTCAACTAGGTCAACCTTAACCTAAGGTTGTACCAACAATCTTCCTAAGTCAAACATCAAAATACAACTCGAGTCAGGTCAACTCGAGTCAGGTCAACCAGGTCAACCTTGACCTAAGGTTGCACCAACAATCTCCCCCTTTTTGATGTTTGACAAAACCCATAATCAAGTTAGGTTAACCCGATAACCTAACTTAGGTTTTCCAGTGCCATCTTCCAATGTCCAATGTTCTTTCCTTGAACATTCTCTGGACATTCTCCCCTTAGGTTAACCCGATAACCTAACTTGGGTTATCCAATAATTCTCCCCCTTTTTGACACACATCAAAAAGAATTCCAATGTTCTTCCTCGAACATTCCTTGACATTCTTCCCCTAGCTTAGGTTAACCCGATAACCTAACTTGGGTTCTCCAATAATTCTCCAATGAACACTCTCCCCTTTTTGACACACATCAAAAAGAAAAAGGAGGGTATCAAGGTCAAGAGTTTCTTCCTAATGAAAGTCCCATACCTTTCATTGAAACTCTTAATTTCCCCCTTGATACTAAACTCAACAATCAACTTAGTGATAATCCCATATCACTAATCCTCAAAAGTCTTAAGGAGTAAAAACTCCCCCTAAAAGTCAACTCCCCCTTGACAATTAGGTAAAACTCCCCCTAAAGGTTAACTCCCCCTTGACCATTGTACCAACAATGTCTTTGTGAGTTCCAAACCTTTAGAAATCCACAAAACCCAACTTCCAGCTGAAATTTCAGACCAACAGCTGAAAATCAGAAACTGGCACGCTCTGATCGGTCCCCAGACCGATCAGAAACCCCATGGATCGGTCCCCAGACCGATCAGGCCTTCACCAGATCGCACCAAGCTCTCTGGTTCTTACTGGATCGGTCTGCAGACCGATCCATGCTTCACTGGATCGGTCCACAGACCGATCAGGACTTACCTGGAAGGCAAATTTCTGAAATTTCCTTCCCGAAATTCAGAAACTCTTAGAAAATTCCAGAAAATTCAAAAAATTGTGAAATTTTGAGGATACATTCCTCATAATATATACTATCATGGAAAAATAGCTTTCTATGAGAATAACTTCCATTTTTCAATCTTGATACAAAGTTCAAAAACTTTGAAATAGTTCAAGTTTAACTCAACTTTGTATCACAATGTTCAATGATGAATGCTATCACTAGGAAAGCTTCATCAAGGTTTTTCAAATCAATTTTAAAATGCTTTTAAAACCTTTAATTTGGGACCACAATCTTTGGACTATATGTACATGACTTGTACATAAGCTTTCCCTATGATCCCCAATTAGAATTAGGCTCATCTAGGTACAAGAACTATGCACCTTGATCCTAACTCACAATCCTAATATCTCACACACATCTAAGATGTATCAAACACATCCAAGTCAATTTTGATGTGAGATATGGGTTTAGGTATCTTAGACTAAGGTCTCATGCATTTTCTAAACACAAATTTGATCTCAATATCAAAATGTGTTTTTCATCCTTAAATCAATTCAATTGATTATTAATGCAAGAGATGATGACATGACATAAGATGGTATCATAAATGAAACCATGTGCCAAAGTCATGATGTCATGGCATAAAGTTTGAAACTTAAATAAACATGACATAAAAACTAGCCTAAGCATTATCATGACATTTCAAATGATAATAAAACTAAACATGATGTCATGACATGTGAGGGAAAACAATCATGGCAAGATTTAGCATAAATAAATATACCTAGATTACCTATCTAAGTATCCTTAACCACTTGGCTAACTTCAAATTTAATCCTAGATTGCCCCAAAATGCCAAAATCCTAATTTTGACACTTCTTGAACTCTAGATTTTCCCAAATTGTGCCAATTAAGATTAAAAATGAAATTTCCAATCTTTAGGCACATTTAACTCTTCAAAGGAGTAAATGATAATTCCATTTCATTTTCAAAAGTTCTCAAAACCTTGAAAATGCTCCTTGAGTGTCAATTTCCTCAAAGTTGGGTTAACTACCCTTCTAATCGGAGTTGACACTCTCTAACCCATCTATGGGGTAGAGAAGATGCTCCTAGGAACCCAATACCTATTAGAGCTCATTGGGTTCACTAAATATTCACTAGGGATAACTTCCCTAGCAACCCTCCTAATGACCCTCTTAGGCTTTAAAGCCTTGGTCATTTGGGACTCATCAAGATCAACTCTAGGGGTGACTCCCCTTGTGACCTTGGTGTTGGTCTTCCTAGCCCTAGGTTTTGTTCCATAATCGAATGGAACATTATGATAAGTGGGCTTGACCACTTGAGACTTAGGTTTGTGACCCAAACCTTTCTTGTTCTTGGACATTGGTTTTTGACCCTTAAACCCTAGAGATGACTTCTCCAAGTTCTTAAGAGCCTTTTCCAAAGTATCAAGTCTTGACCTCAAGACTTGATTCTCCTTCTCTAATACCTCAATTTTTAATTTTTCATTTTTCTTTGAGGTATTCCTAGGCATATGTCTAGATGATTTGGGATTTCTATCTAGGTTTCCCTTAACCTTAGATGAGTTAATCCTAGGGTTGGCTTTCCTAGTGTTATCCTTATCTAGACTAACATCTTTGGCACCTAAGCACATATATTGGTTCCTAGAATTATCATGCTTATCATTCTTGACAATTGCAATAAAACTACTAGCATGAGTCTTATTATTATTGCAAGAGTGTGCCTTAAATGTTACCTTAGGGTTTGCCTTAGCTCCCCCTATCGACGTGCTCGGTCTCTTGTCCTTGTGAGATTGCCTCCCCCTCGGACATTGACTCCGATAATGTCCCCTTCGCTTGCATTGGAAGCACACCACGTGCTCCTTGCCCTTGCGTGTTGGGACTCCGACTTCCTTGATCTTTGGCGCCGGTGGAGTCTTTCTAACCCTCTTTGGACACTTACTCTTGTAGTGCCCAAACTTCCTACACTCAAAACACATTATGTGTAATTTGCTTGAAATCACAGTGTTTGAGTTACCTAGGGTTGTGGATGTAGATGAGCTTTCTTCTTCATCCCTTCCGGAGGTAGATGCCTCTTCTTGCTCCGAACTTGAACAAGAGGAACTCTCCTCCTCTTCTTCCTTGGATGTTGAGTAGCCCTCAACTCCCAATTCGCTCCCTCCATGATGTGAGCTACTTGGCTCACTAG
Source organism: Zingiber officinale (assembly GCF_018446385.1). NCBI lineage: Eukaryota > Viridiplantae > Streptophyta > Magnoliopsida > Zingiberales > Zingiberaceae > Zingiber > Zingiber officinale. Next base: position 96,949,080 of record NC_055988.1, on the reverse strand, counting down.
GCTTCTCTTCATGGCTTGAAGTGGAGCTCTCCTCATGGTACTTGGCCAAGTTATCCCACAACTCCTTGGCATTGTTGTATTTACCTATCTTACACAAAACACTAGTAGGTAATGAAAATTCAATTGTTTTAGTTACCTCATTGTTGATCGTGGATTGGTGGACTTGTTCCTTCGTCCACTTGTTCTTCTCTAGAGGCTCTCCTTCTTTATCCATTGGAGGAGTAAACCCTTCTTGTACACAAAACCAGTTCCACATATTAGTCCTAAGAAAATACATCATCCTTACCTTCCAATATGCGAAGTTGTCGTTGTAGAAGGGTGGAATGGTGATGTCTTCTCCAAATTGATCCATCTCTAGCTTGTGCTCCCACGGGTGTGAATCCGATGAAGAGCGGTCTTGCTCTGATACCACTTGTTAGGATCTCTTCGTACGGCTAGAGAGGGGGGGTGTGAATAGCCGACCCCAATTGCTCGCGTTTCTTTCTACAAACTAGGGTTAGCGCAGCGGAAACTAAATGCAGAAAGAAAACAGGAGAAGAAATCAAACCTCTACGCAAGGATGTAACGAGGTTCGGAGATGAAACTCCTACTCCTCGGCGTGTCCGTAAGGTGGACGAAGCCTATCAATCCGTCGGTGGATGAGTCCCCGGAAAACCGGCTAAATCAAACTCCTTGTGGGTGGAGAAACCTCGCCACAATCACTTGCAACAGCAAGCTAAGAGTACAAGAGAATAGCAAGAACAAAATACAACAGGAATGTAAACACAGTAGCTTGCCTTCTCGTCGACTGGGGTCCTGGATGAAGTAGCAACTTCACGGACAGATGCAACAAGCAACTTAGCAGCAGCTGATCCAGTCGTGGAATGAAGCTCACGCGAAGCTTCGACAAGGAGGAGCTCAACAAAGCTCAAGCACAACAAAGAAGTTGCAACTCGAAGGAAGAAGAAGAAATCACGGAAGATGCCCTCGTCTCCTTTATAGCTGCGAAGAAGAAAGCGGCGAAGAAACTGGCGTTGCGTTGCAGCTAGAACCTGATCGGCGTGGACCGATCGAGTATATCTGATCGGTGCGGACCGATCGGGAAGAATCTTCGCTTGTTTCCATTCTGATCGGTCCATGGACCGATCAGAAACATCCTGATGCGACACAACCCAAACTCTGATCGGTCCGTAGACCGATCAGGCTTCTCTTCTACGCTCAGTGTCGCCGATCGGTCTCCGGACCGATCGATAACCATCGATAGCATCTTGATCGGTCACCGATCGGTCACAAGACCGTCGGATGACCCATATCATTGGATCGATGCGGCCCGATCCAAACTTCGACCCTAAACCTAAGACTTCCACACCAACATCCGGTCAACCTTGACTGTTGGTACATCATGCCTAGCATCCGGTCACTCCCTTGACTGCTAGCACTCCCGCTAAGTGTCAGGTCAATCCTTTGACCCACTTAGACTTTTCCACACCGGATGTCCGATCATCACGATCCATCTGGATTTTCTCTTCGTGCCAAGTATCCGATCACTCCCTTGACCTACTTGGACTTTCCAACACCGGAAGTCCGATCATCCCCGATCCATATGGATTTTCCTTGCCGGCTTCACTCACGGGACTTCCGCCTAACATCCCGTTAGGACTTTCTCCTCGCTTCACTCACGAGGACTTTCCAACCTAACATCCGATTAGGACTTTCCCATTGCTGGCTTCACTCACGGGACTTTCCACCGCCTAACATCCAGTTAGGACTTTCTCCTTCTTCACTCACCAGGACTTTCCAACGCCTAACATCCAGTTAGGACTTTCCCACAGCTTCACTCACGGGACTTTCCACACCGCCTAACATCCCGTTAGGACTTTCCTCTGGCTTCACTCACCAGGACTTTCCAACTGCCTAACATCCCAGTTAGGACTTTCCCTCGTGCCAAGCTCCCTGCTTGGATTTCTCCGTGCCAAGTCTCCATACTTGGACTTTTCGCGTGCCAAGTCTCCATACTTGGACTTTTCCAGTGCCAAGTCTCCATACTTGGACTTTTCCAGTGCCAAGCTCCCTGCTTGGACTTTTCCGTTGCCAAGTCTCCATACTTGGACTTTTTCCCGAATCAGGTCAACCAGGTCAACCTTGACCTACGGTTGCACCAATAATCTCCCAAACATCTATTCTTGTCCCATATCAAGAATACAACTCTTCCACGAGTGTCAAACATCAAAATACAACTCAACTAGGTCAACCTTAACCTAAGATTGTACCAACAATCTTCCTAAGTCAAACATCAAAATACAACTCGAGTCAGGTCAACTCGAGTCAGGTCAACCAGGTCAACCTTGACCTAAGGTTGCACCAACACGTACGACCTTCGAAAAATTCCCAGAAAATTTCTAAAAATTTCGGAAAAATTCTATAAGGCTATTTCCCAAATAACCTTATTTATTTAAATTTTTCTGAGATCTCACATCGGAGGCCACGTGCTGAACAGCGTGGAGCCTCGTTTCTTGGTGGGGTCGTGTTCCTTCGGCTCGGGGTCCCTGTGGTGGCTGATGGCTGATCGGCGGCCTTCGTTCGGTCGGCGCTAATGGCTCGGATGGCATCTCCTTTCTTCTTTCTGCATGGGCCTCTTCCACATTTATGTATTCGCTGACCTTCTTCAGCATGTGGTCATAGTCCCGAGGTGGCTTTCGAATGAGCGACTGAAAGAAGTCTCCGTCCACGAGCCCTTGGGTGATTGCATTCATCATGGTCTTGGACGAGACTAATGGGATGTCCATGGCTACCTGATTGAAGCGTTGGGTATACGCTCGGAGGGGCTCTCTAGAACCTTGCTTCATAGAGAACAAGCCGACGCTTGTCTCTTGGTATCGTCTGCTGCTTACAAAATGGTGCAAGAAGGCCATTCGGAATTCTTTGAAGCTCCTTATTGATCCGTCTGGCAGCCTTCTGAACCACTGCTGAGCCGAACCGGAGAGTGTTGTGAGGAAGACTCAACACTTCACTTCATCTGTGTATTGGTGGAGAGTGACAGCGTTGTCGAATTTTCCCAAGTGGTCGTCCGGGTCGGTTGACCCATTGTATTCCCCAATTGCCAAGGGAACGTAATGCCTTGGCAACGGATCTTGCAGTATCGCCTCGGAGAACTGGCGATTGATCCACTCGAGAGACAAATCAGCTCGGGGCATTTTTCCTTTCTTCGCATCCCGGACGAGCGCTTCATCTGAAGAAGAACCCTTCTCCTGATTAGCCTGAGAAATTTTTGAGGGCATTTGAAACAATGCCCGGTGGAATGGAATAGGGGCAGGTGGGGCCTCTCCGTGAGTGCTGGTCGGCATTTTATTCTTCCCCCAGATGGAGTACTGCTCCAGTCGGTCCTCATGCGCTGCTCGAACCCTCGAAGCTGAGGTCGCTTGCTGTGCCTGTCGATCGGCGAGCGCTTTCTGCTACTGTTGTTGCTCGACTATCTTCTCAGCTTGCGCCTGTATGAGCACATCGAGCTCCTCTTGGGTGAGCATCACAGTATGTAATCATCTAGCTCCTTCCATCTTCTCGCTCCAGATGCAGGTGTGTTCCACAGACGGCGTCAAATTTGATCATGTCCGAGAGTCGAGGCGATGGACACTAGGGACGTGGCACTCCTGCTAACTCTGTGTGGACCTCCGAAGGACATGAACCTGCAACCACAAGACATCAGTGCCGAGCCAGGGAGGGGTTCCCCGACGATGGCCCTCCACACTTAAGTTAGATCGGTGGCGGGGAAATAAAGCAGGGCAAGAAGTAGCATAACAGTAACAACAGTAGAGGATTGCATACCTCCGACGAAGCTAAGGGCTCCTTATATAGGGCCCCGGGAGTGCGCGTGCATGCTTCTCGATGCATGCATACTTCTCAAAGCCTTCCCTGAAAGGACATGCCAGAAAAAGTATCTCTGACACCATACCTCAATGACCCGAGCATATCCTGACAAGACAGTGGAAGCTTCCGTCGTACGATTCTCTGCCTGATCCCTGCCTGATCATGCCGCCGACCATGCTGTCTGTCGGTGGCTGCACGAGTCTCGACGAGAATATCAATCGATCCTGCTTTTGTCTGCTAGTGGGCCAAGCGGATGATCGCTCGGATACTTCCGATGTCTGGGCCGAGTGAGGTAGCCGCTCGGCTACTTCCACTGTCTAGGCTTGTTGGGTCGTGTTTCGCTGGCTATGATTTGATCTTTGGCCGATCCGAATGTCCACCTGGCATATGCCCAGCCGCTAGGCACATTACAAGCCGATTATTTTTTGATAATATTTTGGATAATTATTTTTTTATTTGTTAATCAAGCAATCCCAATGGGAGCAGTATGATGTGTCTCCTTTTATTATGGTTGGGAGTGACTCTCCATTTGGGGAGTCGGTTATTTTTTTAAAAAATAAAATAAAATGATTCTATAATTTAATAACAATTTTTTTAAGTATGATAAGAGCATCCCTATGGGAGCCACTTGAGATCCTATGTAAATGACATTTCATAAAAAAAAAAATTTGGGAGCAGCTTCCTACATACATAGGGAGCGCTCTCAACTTCTCCCAACTTTTTCAAAAATAAAAAAATAAAAAGAGTAAAATTATTACCATCACTCTTATCGATGGAGATGCTCTAAGTTACTGGAAAGTTTTTTTTTTCTAGTGAAGAGATGAATAAAATATTTTTTTTCTTACTTTTAATGTGATATCATAGAAGCCTTAAAAACCCCTTATAATAACTACTACCGCCCATAATTATAAGTTCACATTGAGGTAACCTTTTGATACTTAATATTTTATTTATAGATATGCAATATTTATTAGATAAAATATTATTTTATAAATAAAAAATAATTTATTATATCTTACTTAAGCACATAGGTAGAAATTACATGTAACAACTCGACAATTATCAATCTCTGATTTCTTTCTAAAATATTAAAATGTGTGCTTAGTTAGGATCTATATGTGAAAATTTAGTAATTGTAAACCTCTAAGAGCATTTCCAGTGGTAGAAGTTGTTGGAGTTTTTTTATGACTCTTACAATGCCACATTAAAAATAGAAAATCGCACTCATCTTTTCACGGTAAAAAAAATCCAATAACTTCTTTATGGATCTCACTCTTTATTTATATATATATTTTTTTTAAAATTATTATTAAATTATAAAATAATTTTAAAAATAAATAAATAAAAGAATGACTTCCCAAATGGAAAGTCGCTCCCAATCTTAATGAAAAGAGCCCCTTTCCACTTTGAGAGAGTGTCAATCTATTTGACACACTATTGATAATGGGAGTTCAAGCCCTTCATGTAGGTAGGAATTATACATGACAACATAACAATTATCAAGCTTTAACTTCTTACTTGTTCCTGTCAGGAAGCTGAGAAAATGGACATGCCGGAATGACGTGTCTAGAAGGTTGACTGCATCCCCATGACCCGGCTGATGAGCTATCTCTTGTGTTGATCAAGTCGTCCGATATCTTCTGGTCAACAACACCGGCAACCAGTGATCAGGTTGCCCCGATCCCTGGTACCTCGATGCTCGAGGTTGGTCCCGCGAGCATATAAGCATCCACATAATAACTAGACAATAAATGCACGAATAAGAAGTACGAGAATGTACCCTGGTCCTGAGGGGGCGCCCTCGGATGGATGGACGAGTTGGTTGCGTCGCTGATCGGGTTGTCGTGGCCATGAGGAGTAGATAGACGTCCACCAGATGAATAACTGGCTCCTGTGGCTCGCAGCCAGACGCGATATGAATCCACGGGGCGACGCACGATCCGACTATAGCCTCGGCTCGCAGGCCAGAGCGCCACAGCGACACGAAGGCGGAATACTCCATCGGCTCACAGGCCGGGATACAATAATGACACAAAGGCCGAATACACTCTCGGCTCGTAAGCCGGCATATAGACATAGTACGATAACTGAGCCCTCGGATGGCGGCTGCTCGGAGGGTGACGATGACTGCCTGGAGGTGTCGGTGGCTACCGCAATGGCTGCCAGAGGTGACGACGCTGGACACCGGAGGCGTTGGACGCCAGAGGCGCTAGCCGCCAGACGCGCTGGCTACCAAAGGCGGCTGTGGCAATGGTCACCCGAGATGATGGCGCTGGTTGCCGGAGATGGCTGCTATGGGAGGCGGCTGTGACAACTACGAGAGATGACGATGGTGCCCCTCAACGGTGTCGGCGCCGGAGAAAGGAAGAGGAGGCGGCAGTGCCGCATATCTAGTAAGGAAGGAGGAGGTGGCACGTCACCTGCTCTAGCCGACCGTGGCCTGGATCGGGGACGAGGAGAAGGGCGAGAAGAGCAGAGAGGCGGTGTCGGCTGGCGATGGCACCGGCAGGCAACATGAGATGATGAGGGAGGAAACCCTCTTCTTGTTGGCGGCGGCTCAAGGGAACGAACCCAGTCTCCTTCCTCCTGATGACGGAGCCAGAGTGAAGAGGAGGTAGAGGAGAGAAGGAGAGTAACACCGGCAGCTTCGTCCGGCACCAGCGAAGGGTGTGAGAGGGAGAAGGCGGCGGAAAAAACCTGAACGTGCACCCTCTGGCGCTGTGCTACAGTGCCCCTTCTTAACCCCCCCAACCCTACTCCTCCCTAATGAATAAAATGCCCCTCCCTCATCCCCTAATTACTCCCATGCCCCTCACTATATCCGGATCACAAGCCTCCCCTTCAAGTCTAGTCGAAGGAGACGCGAGTCCGACTAACTGGACAGTCTATCGCAGAGGCTGAATCACTCTCAATATCGAAGTTAAATCGTTGCAACCCTCATATAATTCCTCACGAGCGGTCGCTATAGTAATGGTGTCGCATGAGATGGTAATCGTGCCGAGCGGACCAAGTCGATAACCGAACTGATGCTAAGCGAGCGACACAACATTAAGCGAGCGGCGAGTAAGATGATAGTAGACCGAGCAACATGCGGGAGTAGACCGAGCGGACGAGCGATGCTGAGCACGCGACCTCGTAGATGTCGACCAATAGATTGCAAAATGCTGACCGGATCATCTAGAAAATGTCGAGAGCTTGACTCAAGTAGTTTAAGTGTGTGGCCGAATGAACGGCTGAACGATACCGGTCGGGCGATTATGAGAGTGCTGAGCGAGCGACCCCAAGACTGTCGAGCACACGACCGCGAAGGTGTCGACCGGACGATCGGAAGGATGTCGATCGAAAGAGTGGACGATCAAGCGGTTGCCAAAGCGCCGACCAAGCGACGAAAGACATGGTCGAACTGCTGCCAGGCAAACTATCGGACGAACACCAAGTGCGTGCCTGGACAAATATCGAGCAAGAGTCAAAGCAGCACTGGGCAGGAGTGCAACCCGAAAACCGAGCGGGAGCATAGCCCGTGAAATCGAATGTGCACAAAGACGAAAATCGTGAGCCCAATGGGTGCATCGCACATGGACTGAACTGGAGCGTAGCCCGTGAATCGAAGGCGCGTGGAAGAAAAAGTCATGAGTCGAACGGGCGCATAGCCTATATTCTGGTCTGAAACCAGTAGAGATACTCATTGTTCGCGACCATCGGAGATAACTCGACCCCGAATGGGGGAGATAAGAAATAATTGAAGCTGGTCCAAGACCAGTGAAGACCACTCGACCTCGAACGGGGGAGATGAAATAATTGATAAGTCGATCCGAGACTAGTAATAATCGCTCAACCCCGAACGGGGGAGATGAAATAACTGAAGTTGGTCCGAGACCAGTGAAGACCACTCGACCCCAAACGGGAGAGATGAAATAACTGATAAGCCGATCCGAGACTAGTAATAACCGTTCAACCCCGAATGCGGGAGATGAAACAACTGAAGCTGGTCTGAGACTAGTAAAGACCACTCGACCCCGAACGGAGGAGATGAAATAACTGATAAGTCGATCCGAGACTAGTAATAACCGTTCAACCCCGAACGGGGGAGATGAAATAACTGATAAACTCGACCCCGAATGGGGGGGATAGCAGCTCTAATAAGCTCGACCCTGAATGGGGGAGAAAGAATATTCGATGAGCTGGTCCATGAAGACGGGGATTTAACGTCGTCGCTCGACGGTCTTCAAGCCGAGTGTTTTTTATAGTCACCGGTTCGACTTTAGAGTTTAACGTCGCCGCTCAACGGTCTTCAAGCCGGGATTTTTATAGTCGCCAGTTCGACTCTAGAGTTTAACGTCTCCGCTCGACGGTCTTCAAGCCGGGGTTTTTATAGTCGCCGGTTCGACTCTAGATTTTAACGTCGCCGCTCGATGGTCTTCAAGCCGGGGTTTTTGTAGTCGCCAGTTTGACTCTAGAGTTTAACGTCGTCGCTCGACAGTCTTCAAGCCGGGGTTTTTATAGTCACCAGTTCGACTCTAGAGTTTAACGTCGCCGCTCGACGGTCATCAAGCCGGGGTTTTTATAGTCGCCGGTTCGACTCTAGAGTTTAACGTCGTCGCTCGACAATCTTCAAGCCGGGGTTTTTATAGTCGCCGGTTCGACTCTAGAGTTTAACGTCGTCGCTCAACAGTCTTCTGGCATAACTCAAACCCGGCTGATCGGAACGGGGTCTTCGCCATCGAGCCTGTGGCTCGGATAATACACGCCCGGCCAATCGGCACGGGGTCTCCGATAATGAGCTCGCAGCTCAGATAATATACGCCAGGCCGATCGTCACGGGGTCTTCGACATTGAGCCCGTGACTCGGATAATATACGTCCGGCCGATTGGCACGGGGTATTCGATTATGAGCTCGCAGCTCAGATAATATACGCACGGTCGATCGGCACTGGGTCTTCGACATCGAGCCCGTGGTTCGGATAATATACGCCCGACCGATCGGCATGGGGTCTTCGACATCGAGCCCGTGGCTTGGATGATATACGCCCGGCCGATCGACACGGGGATTTCGATAATGAGCTCTCAGCTCAGATAATATACACTCGGCCGATCGGCACGGGGTCTCCAATAATGAGATCGTAGCTCAGATAATATACGCCCGGTCGATCGGCATGGAGTCTTCGACATCGAGTCTGTGGCTCGGATAATATATGTCTGGTCGATCGGCACAGGGTTTTCGATAATGAGCTCGCAGCTCAGATAATATACGCCCGACCGATCGGCATAGGGTCTTCGACATCGAGCCCGTGGCTCGGATACGCCCGGCCGATCGGCACGGGATTTTCGATAATGAGCTCACAGCTCAGATAATATACGCCCGACCGATCGGCACAGGGTTTTTGATAATGAGCTCGCAGCTCAGATAATATACACCCAGCCGATCATCACGGAGTCCTCGCTCGAGAAACTATGATAAATTCTATGACCAAAAGATAACATAACTGAAAAACTGACCTGCCGACCAGCAGAGGATCTGACTCCATTTCTCAACTCCCGAATACCCGTGGAGTGAGGAGGATATGATATACTCGTCGAAACCCATCAAAGTCATGAGTATGGTGGAACTTTCTGGGTCGTCCGTCTTCACGTTCCAGACCAGGTGTGTTCCCACAGACAACGTCAAATTGTTCCTGTCGGGAAGCTGAGAAGACGGACCTGCCAGAATGACGTGTCTGGAAGGTTGACCACATCCCCATGACCCGGCTGATGAGTTGTCTCCTGTGTTGACCAAGTCGTCCGATATCTTCTGGTCAACAACACCTGCAACCAGTGATCGGGTTGCCCCGATCCTTGGTACCTCAATGCTCGAGGTGGGTCCTGCAAACATATAAGCATCCACATAATAGCAGGACAATAAATGCATGAATAAGAAGTACGAGAACGTACCCTAGCCCCAAGTGGGGGGGGGGGCGCCCTCGGATGGATGGATGAGCTGGTTGCGGCGTTGATCGAGTTGTCGTGGCCGTGAGGAGTAGATAGACGTCCACCAGATGAATAACTGCTCCTGTGGCTCGAAGCCAGATGCGATATGGATCCGCAGGGTGACGCACGATCTGACTACAGCCACGGCTCGCAGGCCGGAGCACCACAACGGCACGAAGGCCGAACACTCCATCTGCTCGCAGGCCGGGATACAATAACAGCATGAAGGGTGAATACACTCTCGGCTCGCAGGCCGGCATATAGCCATAGTACGATACCTGAGCCCTCGGACGGTGGCTGCCATAGTGGCTGCCAGAGGTGACGACGCTGGACGCCGAAGGCGCTGGCCGCCGAATGCGCTGGCTGCCAAAGGCGGCTATGGAAATGGTCGCCTGAGACGACGGTGCTAGTTGCCGGAGACAACTGCTATGGGAGGTGGATGTGACAACTGCGGGAGATGACGATGGTGCCCCTCAACGGCGTCGACGCCGGAGAAAGGAAGAGGAGGCGGCGGTGCCACATATCTAGTAAGGAAGGAGGAGGTGGCACGTCACTTGCTCTAGCCGACCATGGCCCGGATCGGGGACGAGGAGAAGGGCGAGAAGAGCAGAGAGGCGGTGTCGGCCGGCGATGGCGCTGGCGAGAAACATGAGATGAGGAGGGAGTAAACCCTCTTCGTGTTGGCGGTGGCTCAAGGGAAGGAAACCAGTCTCCTTCCTCCTGATGACGGAGACAGAGTGAAGAGGAGGTAGAGGAGAGGAGGAGGAACACTGGTAGCTTCGTCCGGCACCAACGAAGGGTGTGAGAGGGAGAAGGTGGCGGAAAAAACCTGAACGCGCCCCCTCTGGCACTGTGCTACAGTGCCCCTTCTTAACCCCCCCCCAACCCTACTCCTCCCTAATGACTAAAATGCCCCTCCCTCATCCCCTAATTACTCCCATGTCATAGTATGTAATCATCCAGCTACTTCCATCTTCTCGCTCCGGATGCAGGTGTGTTCCCACAGACGACGTCAAATTTGATCATGTCCGAGAGTCGAGGCGATGGACACTGGGGACGTGACGCTCATCCCGGACGAGCACTTCATCTGAAGAAGAACCCTTCTCCTGATTAGCTTGAGCAATTTCTGAGGGCGTTTGAAACAATGGCTAGTGGAATGGAATAGGGGCAGGTGGGGCCTCTCCGTGAGTGCTGGTCAGCATTTTATTCTGCCCCCAGATGGAGTACTGCTCCAATCAGTCCTCATGCGCTGCTCGGCCCCTCAAAGCTGAGGTCGCTTGCTGTGTCTGCCGATTGGCGAGCGCTTTCTGCTGCTGTTGTTGCTTGACTATCTTCGCTGCTTGCGCCTGTATGAGCGCATCGAGCTCCTCCTGGGTGAGCGTCACAGTATGTAATCATCCAGCTACTTCCATCTTCTCGCTCTGGATGCAGGTGTGTTCCCATAGACGGTGCCAAATTTGATCATGTCCGAGAGTCGAGGCGATGGACACTAGGGACGTGGCGCTCTTGCTAACTCCGCGTGGTCCTCCGAAGGACGTGAACCTGCAACCACAAGACGTCAGTGTCGAGTCGGGGAGGGGTTCCCCGGCGATGGTCCTCCGACACTCAAGTTAGATCAGTGGCGGGGAAATAAAGCAGGGCAAGAAGCAGCGTAACAGTAGCTACAGTAGAGGATTGCATACCTCCGACGAAGCTTAGGGCTCCTTATATAGGGCCCCGGGAGCGCGCGTGCATGCTTCTCGATGCATGCATGCTTCTCAAAGCCACCTCATCAAGGGAAAAAAGGAAATATATTTTTTATAAAATTTAACAAGAAAAACTCTTATAAAATTTTACAAACACTCATTCCTAAAGTAGGAGTTAAAAAAGGAATGTTCTAAAAATTAAAATCATGTTTTAAAATTTAAAACTTCTCTTACAAAATTTTCTTTTTTAACATGATGATAGAAAATTTTAATTTAAAATTTATCTTTCTTTTTTTCTTAAACCATGAGGATGGTTAAAAAAGGAAAATTTTAAAACTTTCAAAACTCTCTATTAAAACATGTGACCTAATTCAAATAAGGAAAGTTTTAAAAATTAAAAACTCTCTTTTAAAACTTATAGTTTTCTACAAAGAGAAGATTTTAAAAATTCAAAACACCCCTCTTATTTGAATTAATCTTGGTCGGCCCCTACATGCTTGGTCACCAAGCAAGGGTCGGTCACCAAGCAATAGGGCCGACCCCTATAAAGAGGATGTGGCCGACCCTTGCTTGGTCACCAAGCATTGGACCGGCCCACTTCTTAGACACCAAGAAGAGCCATACATTTGGATGGACTTGAGGCAATAATGAGGCTACGACAGGGACCTAGAGGAGAAATTAGTTTTGGCCTTCCGATGAACTTCAGTATCCCGTGCTCGCCCCGAACACACAACTCAAGTTCATCGATAATAACTCATTCCACTAGAGAGTTATTACCGCACTACCGCACCAATCCCAAATTACATTATGGGCTCCTTCTTATCATGAGTGTGTTAGTCTCCTTGTCTTTAAGATTTACAAATGTCCACTAATTAAGTAAGTTACTGGCAACTCACTTAATTAATATCTAGCTTCAAGAGTAGTACCACTCAACTTCATTGTCATGTCGAACTAGGTCCACCTACAGGGTTTAAAATGGCAATCCTTATGAGCTCCTCTTGGGGACATTCTCAACCTAGATAACTAGGATACAAATTCCTTCTATAATCAACAACACACACTATAAGTAATATCATTTCCCAACTTATCGGGGCATATTGATTTATCGAGCTAAACCTCACCCTTTGATAAGTCAAAGAAATAAATATTAAATATATGTGCTTGTTATTATATTAGGATTAAGAGCACACACTTCCATAATAACTAAGGTCTAGTCTTTTACTATGTCAGTATAAAAAGAATTTACCTAAATGGTCCTACTCTCAATACACTTAAAGTGTATCAGTGTAATTTATTAGTCAAGATAAACTAATACTTAATCACACTACGACTATTCTGATGGTTTGTTCCTTTCCATCTTAGTCGTGAGCAACTGTTTATAATTTATAGAGAACCGACAACATGATCTTCTGAGTGTGACACCACACTCCATGTTATCTACTATATGAATTAATTGAACAATTACATTTAACAAATAAATACAGATATTGACCAATGTGATTCTTTTTTATTTCAAAAATAAATATTTACAAAAGCTAGGCTTTTAGTATACACTCTAACAATCTCCCACTTATACTAAAAGACTAAGCTGCCATATCTATTGCCATACATTTGATTCCCATCCCCTCCACATGCCGATCAAAAACTTTCGCCGGAAGGGCCTTAGTGAAAGGATCTGCCAGGTTATCTACTGATGCAATCTTGGCGACGACAACTTCTCCTCGCTTGACATGTCTCATATCAGGTGGTACTTGCGCTCTATATGTTTACTTGCCTTATGGGCTCGTGGTTCCTTCGAGTTTGCAACTGCACCGCTATTATCACAATAAATTGTGATGATTTTGGGCAAACCAGGAATCACATGCATCTAAGTCCATTAGAAAGTTCCTGAGCCATACAGCTTCTTTGGCTGCCTCAGAAGCTGCCACATATTCAGCTTCCATGGTTGAGTCCGATACACATTTTTGCTTAACACTCCTCCATGCAATGGCTCCACCTCCTAGAGTAAACACATAGCCTGATGTAGATTTACTTTTGTCCCTATCTGATTGGAAGTCCGAATCCGTGTAACCCATAGGGAGCAAATCATCTGCCTGGTAAACTAGCATATAGTCTCTAGTCATTCTCAGGTACTTTAATATATGTTTTACCACAGTCCAATGTCCTTGTCCAGGGTTACTCTGATATCTGCTAACTATGCCTACAGCAAAACAGATATCAGGTCTCATACACAGCATTGCATACATAAGGCTTCCTACAACCGAGGCATAAGGAACTGCCTTCATGTCCTCTATCTCCTTTGATGTCTTCGGAGACATCTCTTTAGATAAAGCTACTCCATGCCTAAAAGGTAAGAATCCTTTCTTGGAGTTCTGCATGCTAAAACAAGCCCTCGGACGGCGGCTGCTCGGAGGGTGGCGACGGCTGCCAGGAGGTGTCAGCGGCTGCCGCAGTGGCTGCCAGAGGTGACGACGCTGGACGCCGAAGGCGCTGGCCGCCGAATGGGCTGGCTGCCAAAGGCGGCTGTGGAAATGGTCGCCTGAGATGACGGTGCTAGTTGCCGGAGACAACTGCTATGGGAGGCTGATGTGACAACTGCGGGAGATGACGATGGTGCCCCTCAACGACGTCGACGCCGGAGAAAGGAGGAGGAGGTGGCAGTGCCGCATATCTAGTAAGGAAGCAGGAGGTGGCACGTCTCTTGATCTAGCCGACCGTGGCCCGGATCGGGGACGAGGAGAAGGACGAGAAGAGTAGAGAGGTTGTGTCGGTCGGCAATGGTGCCGGCGGGCAACATGAGATGAGGAGGGAGGAAACCCTCTTCATGTTGGCAGTGGCTCAAGGGAACGAACCCAGTCTCCTTCCTCCTAATGATGGAGCCGGAGTGAAGAGGTGGTAGAGGAGAGGAGGAGGGCAACACCGGCAGCTTAGTCCAGCACCGGCGAAGGGTGTGAGAGGGAGAAGGCGGCGGAAAAAACCTGAACGCACCCCCTCTGCGCTGTGCTACAGTGCCTCTTCTTAACCCCCCAACCCTACTCCTCCCTAATGACTAAAATGCCCCTCCCTCATCCCCTAATTACTCCCATGTCAAAGTATGTAATCATCCAGCTACTTCCATCTTCTCGGTCTGAATGCAGGTGTGTTCCTACAAACGACGTCAAATTTGATCCTGTCCGAGAGTCGAGGCGATGGACACTGAGGACGTAGCGCTCCTACAAACTCCACGAGGACCTCCGAAGGACGTGGACCTGCAACCACAAGATGTTAGTGCCGAGTCGGGGAGGGGTTCCCCAGCGATGGCCCTCCGACGCTCAAGTTAGATCAGTGGCGGGGAAATAAAGTAGGGCAAGAAGCAGCATAACAGTAACTACAGTAGAGGATTGCATACTTCCGACGAAGCTTAGGACTCCTTATATAGGGCCCCGGGAGCGCACGTGTATGCTTCTCAATGCATGCACTCTTCTCGATGCATGTACGCTTCTCAAAGCCTTTCCTGAAAGGAAATGGCGGAAAAAGTATCTCTGACACCATACCTCAATGACCCGAGCATATCCTAACAAGACAGTGGAAGCTTACGTCGTACGATTCTCTGCCTGATCCCTGGCTGATCATGCCGCCGACCATGTTGTCTGTCGGCTGCACGAGTCTCGACGAGGATATCAATCAATCCTGCTTTTGTTTGCTAGTGAGCCGAGCGGATGACCGCTCGGCTACTTCCGATGCCTGGGCCGAGTGAGGTGGCCGCTCGGCTACTTCCACTGTCTAGGCTTGTTGGGTCGTGTTTCGCTGGCTATGATATGATCTTTGACCGATTTGGATGTCCGCCTGGCACATGTCTAGCCGCTCGGCACATGACATGCCGGTTATTTTTTGATAATATTTTGGATAATTATTTTTTTATTTTTCAATCAAGCAATCCCAATGGGAGCGGTATGATGTGTCTCCTTTTATTATGGTTGGGAGTGGCTCTCCATTTGGGGAGCCGGTTATTTTTTAAAAAAATAAAATAAAATGATTCTACAATTTAATAATATTTTTTTTAATTGTGATAAGAGCATCCCTATGGGAGCCACTTGAGATCCTATGTAAATGACATTTCATTTAAAAAAAAAAAAAATGGAGTAACTTCCTAGGGAGCGCTCTCAACTTCTCCCAACCTTTTAAAAAATAAAAAATAAAAAGAGTAGAATTATTACCAACACTCTTATCGTTGGAGATGCTCTAAGTTACTGGAAAGTTTTTTTTTCTAATGAAGAGATGAATAAGATATTTTTTTTCTTACTTTTAATGTGGTATCATAGAAGTCTTTAAAAAACCCCTTATAATAACTACTACCACCCATAATTATAAGTTCACATTGAGGTAGCCTTTTGATAATTAATATTTTATTTATAGATATGCAATATTTATTAGATAAAATATTATTTTATAAATAAAAAATAATTTGTTATATCTTACTTAAGCACATAGGTAGAAATTACATGTTGTGACTCAACAATTATCCATCTCTGATTTCTTTCTAAAATATTAAAATGTGCGCTTAGTTAGGATCTATATGTGATAATTTAGTAATTGTAAACCTCTAAGAGCATTTCCAGTGGTAGAAGTTGTTGGAGTTTTTTGTGACTCTTACAATGCCACATTAAAAATAGAAAATCACACTCATCTTTTCACGGTAAAAAAAATCCAATAACTTCTTTATGGATCTCTCTCTTTATTTATATATATATTTTAAAAAAATTATTATTAAATTATAAAAAAAAATTAAAAATAAATAAATAAAGGAATGACTTCCCAAATGGAAAATCGCTCCCAATCTTAATGAAAAGAGCCCCCTCCCATTTTGAGAGAGGGTCATTCTATTTGACACACTATCGACAATGGGAGTTCAAGCCCTTCATGTAGATAGGAATTATACATGACAACATAACAATTATCAAGCTCTAACTTCTTACTAAAAGAGAGGGTCCTGATCAAATTACAGACATCCCCCGAGTCGAACCGACTCTCCATCGCTTGGTAACAGAGACCAGGAGAGGGATCCGAGGTGCTGGCCATGACCGAAGAAGGGAAGACTCGATGTTTCTTCGGGTGGTTCAACAGAGAAGAACCCGCAAGAATAACAACAAAGAGAGAACAAAAACGAAGGAATGAGGCGACAAGGTAAAGCAATGGAGAAGCTTACTAGGGAAGCAAAGCGCAAGGGGAAGGGTGCCGAGAGTTCGTCGGAGCGTCGAATGAACAGTTCGCCGGAGAGATGGGAGCGAAAGAAATCACCAAAGCACGAAGGCAATCAAGAGGGACCGGAAGTTGGCGTTGAGGACTTATACACGTTTAGCCCGGTCAGCCAGAACCGTCCGATTTAGGTCACCGGAATCGAGGCTTGCATCCGGCCGTAAAATTCGAACAGTCGCGTGTCGCATCGATGCTGACACCTTCGCCGTACGACGACGGCGGGGTTTCCACGTGTCACCAAGTTACTGGGTCGCATTTAATGAGCGCCATTACACAGGTGTGAGCGCGTGCTTAACCTTAATGGCGAGGATTTGCACGAATTTCGGGGAGATTCTAGGGACATCAGCATTGACCAATGTCGGGGCGGCGGGACAGCCACTGGCAAACAAAACTTTCCAAGTGCCAGCAGGTGTCATGCCGAGCGGCATCGCCCACTTGCGCAGTTCCCGATCGGATAGACATTAACATCAATAGTAGAACGACAGGCGTGTTACCAGGCTAATAGTCCAGTCAGTCAGACTTGCAGCCTCCTTCTACTAGACTTGAAGGGAAGGCACGTGATCCGGTGGTAAAGATCGGGGGCCCACATAGGAATGGGTCAACGACACGGGAGAGTCAAAGTCAAGATCAAACTAGGGACCCGGGCGATCGGGGGGTCACCTGGCCGACCGACCGGAGTAAATCCCAGATCGGCACGAAGATAGCTCGACCTTGGGTCGAGCTTCCGACGCTCACGAGTTCCCCTTATAGAGGAACCGTTGTGCCGAGCGGCCTATCTGCTCGGCCGAACTGCAGATTAACCAGCTCGTACTCCCGTCCGAGTGTGTGACCGAGCGGTCTTCTCGCCCGGTCCAATGCGCGTACATACCCGAGCGCCCTAGAGGACGAGCGACCATCCCGTCCGGTCCAGTAAGAGACAAAAGACTTAAAAGAGGACAAGAAGGGCAGCTAGTGATATCATTCTCGAGACACCTGCCGCCGACAAACAGCATGGTCGGCGGTCGGGTCGTACCAAGGATCGTACGGTGGAAGTTTCCACTGTCCAGTCAGAGATATGCTCGGACGGTTGCGGTATGGCGTCAGATACACTTTTCTGACATAACTATTCTGAGGTATGCTTTGAGGAGCGTGCACGTTTTGAGAAACGTGCACGCGCCTCTCCGGGGTCGTATATAAGGACCTCCAAACTTCGACGGAGGTATGCATTCTCATCTACTGTAGCTCTTGGCCTCATTGTGCTGTTTCGATTTCCCCTCGCCTGAGTTGAGCATTGGAGGTTCGTCGCTGGGATCCCCTTCCCGGCTCGATTTTGTTGCAGGTTCACCGGATACCACGTCATCCCGGAGTCTACGCGGAGTCAGCAGAGAGCGCCATGTTCCCAGCATCCATCGACTCAACTCTCGGACAGGATCAGATAAGATTTTGGATAATTATTTTTTTATTTGTCAATCAAGCAATCCCAATGGGAGCGGTATGATGTGTCTCCTTTTATTATGGTTGGAAGTGGCTCCCCATTTTGGGAGGCGGTTATTTTTTAAAAAATAAAATTAAATAATTCTATAATTTAATAACAGTTTTTTTAAGTGTGATAAGTGCATCCCTATGGGAGCCACTTGAGATCCTATGTAAATGACATTTCATAAAAAAAAAAATTTTGGAGCAGCTTCCTACATACATAGGGAGCGCTCTCAACTTCTCCCAACTTTTTTAAAAAATAAAAAATAAAAAGAGTAGAATTACTACCAGCACTCTTATCGTTGGAGATGCTTTAAGTGACTGGAAAGTTTTTTTTTTCTAGTGAAGAGATGAATAAGGTATTTATTTTTTTTAGTTTTAATGTGGTATCATAGAAGTCTTAAAAAAAACCCTTATAATAACTACTACCGCCCATAATTATAAGTTCACATTGACGTAGCCTTTTGATAATTAATATTTTATTTATAGATATGCAATATTTACTAGATAAAATATTATTTTATAAATAAAAAATAATTTATTATATCTTACTTAAGCACATAGGTAGAAATTACATGTAACAACTCAACAATTATCAATCTCTGATTTCTTTCTAAAATATTAAAATGTGCACTTAGTTAGGATCTACATGTGATAATTTAGTAATTATAAACCTCTAAAAGCATTTCCCGTGGTAGAAGTTGTTGGAGTTTTTTGTGACTCTTACAATGCCACATAACCTTTCCTCTCTTTTTTTTCTTACGTTATTATTTTTTTTTCTATTTTCTATTTTTTTTAATTACCTTCCTGTGTAATTACTCTCTATAAATATCTTGGTCCACTGCGAGCTTTTCTTCATCGTCGGTCGTGCTCCTCCCTCCGGTCTCGATCGAAGGCTGCTCGTCAGCAGACATGGCTCTCAGCTCTGCTTCTGCAACTGACTCCAGCTGGTGGGTCGTCACACTCCCCGCCTACCTCGGCGCTGACTCGCTCCACTCCGACGCTCCCGTCCTCCTCTTCGCCCTCCTCATTGCGTTTGTCACCGCCGGCCTCCTCTCCTCGGCCCTGTCGTCGGGCGGCCCTGCCTGGACGCACGGCCGCGCCCGCCGAGGTCCCGTCCCCATACCGGGACCCCGAGGCCTCCCCGTCCTCGGTTCTCTCCTCGCGCTCGCCGGACCCCTCCCCCACCGCACCCTCGCCGCCCTCGCGCGGTCCATCAGTCGGGCCAAGTCCCTCATGGCTTTCTCCATCGGCTCCACTCCCGCCGTAGTCTCCTCGAACCCCGCCATCGCCCGCGAGATTCTCTCCCACTCCTCCTTCGCCGACCGACCCATCAAGCGCTCCGCCCGCGAGCTCATGTTCTCCCGCGCCATCGGCTTCGCCCCCAGCGGCACCTACTGGCGCCTACTCCGCCGCATCGCCTCCTCCCACCTCTTCGCCCCCCGCCGCATCGCCGCCCACGAGCCCGGCCGCCAGTCCGACTGTGACGCCATGCTCTCCGCCATAGCCTCTGAACAGCGTCGCTCGGGCTTCGTCGCCCTCCGCTCCCACCTCCAGAACGCGGCGCTCAACAACATCATGGGCGGCGTCTTCGGCCAGCGCTACGACGTATCTCGCCCAGGCGGCGATCCGGAGGCGGAGGGGCTCAAGGCCATAGTGAGGGAGTGCTTCGACATCCTCGGGGCCTTCAACTTTTCCGACCACCTCCCATGGCTGCCAAGCTTTTTCGACCCCAACAGCATCAAGAGCCGCTGCGCCACCCTCGTGCCTCGCGTCCGCGAGCTGGTGCACAGCATCATCTCCGAGCACCGCCGCCGCGGGCCCATCCTCAACCGGGATAGCGCCGACTTCGTTGACGTCCTCCTGTCCCTCGACGGGGACGAGAAGCTCGATGACGACGACATGATCGCCGTGCTTTGGGTAATTTCTTCTTCAAATTAATTAATGATCAAAATTTAGATATCTCGATCATAGTTACACTTTGATCTAATGATCGTTACGGCAGGAAATGATCTTCCGCGGAACGGACACGACCGCGCTGCTAACGGAATGGGCCATGGCCGAACTGGTGCTGCACCCTGAGACGCAGGCCAAGCTCCGCCGAGAGATCGACGCCGTCGTGGGGCGCGGCGGCCGCACCCCGACCGACGCCGACGTGGCGCGGATGCCTTTCCTGCAGGCCGTGCTCAAGGAGACTCTCCGCGTCCACCCGCCCGGCCCGCTCCTCTCCTGGGCCCGCCTCTCCACCGACGACGTCCACCTCAGCAACGGAATGGTCGTCCCCGCGGGGACCACCGCCATGGTGAACATGTGGGCCATCACCCATGATCCGGCGGTCTGGGATAAGCCCGAGTCGTTCCGGCCCGAGCGATTCGTAGAGGCGGAGGGCGGCGTCGACGTGGACGTGCGCGGCGGCGACCTGCGCCTCGCGCCTTTCGGCGCCGGCCGCCGCGTCTGCCCCGGGATGAACCTGGGCCTCTCGACCGTCGCTCTGTGGGTGGCGCGGCTGGTGCAGGCGTTCGAGTGGGGCCCGGCTGCAGGTGCTCCCGTCGACCTGGAGGAGGTGCTGAAGCTGTCCATGGAGATGAAGACCCCTCTGCAAGCGGTCGCCTACCCCCGTGGCGCCGACGACCTCGCCGGGGAGGCCTAAAGTCCCAACCAAGGCGAGGCAAGGAGACGATCACTGACTCGAACGAAGTAGCATTCCTAAATCGTATGGCACTTCAATTGAGATAGTTAATTAGATGATGAAACGAAGGAAGGCAGGCAGGCGTTCAAGCTCCCATTTTGGCCATGCACCGGGTCTTGAATTAGCTTCTTCTCCTCCTCCTCCTCCTTCTTCTTCTTCTGCTGTTGTATCTCGAAATAATTAGCAGTGATCCGTCGTTAATAAATGATTTTTTTTTAAACACTTATGATTACTATTATTCATGATCTATCGATCTCTTCTCTTATTATTCAGCTTGATTGGCTTTGAATTTGATTGATTGGTGAGCTCGTCCCAGTACCTCTTTCAGCTTCGCATGGCCCTTTATTGGTTGGCTGGCTACAAAAACCTAGTTATTGGTCGTCGAGGTACTCGTATATTTTCAAAATACTTTTTAATTTTTTTTTTAAGCTTGACAATCATTTCTTAAGATAGCCAACTTTTAACTCATTAAAACTCTTTAGATGATCACTTAAGTTAGGGATGAGTGACATGAAGAATGATTTTGATTGAATACTTTGTGCCCTTTCAATCAATGTAGTCCTAACTTTGTAATAGGGGAGCCGTGTTAAGTCGAGTTTAAGATAAATTAATGATTGGTTTATTTTTGTTTTTATTTATAAACTTGAGTTGTTAAAGTTTTGGCTTGAGCTTATACATTGGTTGGTGGTTTGAGTTTAGTAATATATATAAGTTTGTTTATGTTGAAGATTTTTTTTATTTAATATGATTGATTTGGTAAGTAGTCGGCCTTGATCCAGTAGGATTAAGTCAAAAGTCAAATTGAGCGGCGAGTCGGAGGTAAGTCAAGCTAAGTTTGAGCATGACATAACCTCAGACAAGCCCATGCATCTCAAATTTGACTCAACGTTAATCTAGCCACTCAGGAGTAAAAGCCCGACTCCTTGGAGTCTGACTTCTTGACTCTCGAACCTCCGACTTAGTTCTGAGCTGCTCGAGTACTCGCACCGCAAGTACTCAAGTGTAGAAGATGTGACTAGCGAAGGATGCAGATAACATAGGACACGAGGCATCCGAATACGAGTGATAGAAAAAGAGAAGAATGTGAAGTGCCCTGGTAATTCGTGTTTCTCCCTTAGGAGGTAGTATAAAGCGGAGCCCGCTCCCGTGGGTGGGATATGCTCTCCAAATTCTCTACTTTGAACTTTCTTCTTCTTCTTCTTCTTATCTTTTGATTATGGGAATTTGATTTAAGTGTTGAAGTGATTACGCTAAGGTCTGCCTTTACTTCCACTCTAACCCACCCCTAGGGCATAGCACAGACAGTAGGCACATGACATCTCTAATGTAATGGTCAAGGGTCGATTCTTAGGAATTGACGATCTAGGGTTTACCTCACCATGCGTCTATTTCTTGTGCACCTGTATTTACCTCCCTCTATATCCGTGAGGCCGACACTAGGGGGGGTCGTTAACGAAGTGGATCTACCTTTTTTTTTTTTACTTTTATTCTAACTCTTTTTGACCGTTGTTGATATTCGCCTTGAAGACCTCCGACCCTTCACCTATCTATGTTGGATTTTTCGGGCCGCGAAAACCGCTTTTTCGCGTCGCGGAAACCCTGAAACCCCCTAGCCATTGGATCCGTGCGAAGAAAACTTTCAAAAATACGAGTACGAATTTCAAACTATGATCTACAGTAGATCTACAAAGGAAAAACATTTTATACCTTCGATGCGTGCCCTCGTAAATCCCGCGAGTCCAAGGTACGCCGGATCTCAAAGTTGTCAACGTAGACAACTCTCTAGTGATATCCACACGAACAAGAAGTGTTCTCTAACACTCAAGGATGGAGGAGAGAGCACCACAAGTGTGCTAGCACTTCTTGAGCTCTCGGGTAGGATTTAAAAGAGAGAAAGCAAAAAGGAATCTTATATACTCACTAGTAGTATCCTCCTTTGTTACCTTCACTTTCCCTTATTCTCTTGGAAAACAATTCACACACCTTCTGCCTTGCTTGAAACCCATGACCAAGAGAAGAGAAGGAGCAAGAAGAGAGTTTAGGAGGAGGAAGATCACTTGAATGAGAGTTACACTTGCAAAATGAAACTCTTTTCATCTAATTAAGTGGTTTGTAACCTCCATGGGATACCAAGAGTCACAACTCTTGGTAACTCCCATGAGGTGTCACTTCACTTAAGTAACCATGATGATGTGGAGCATCATCATTGGTCCACTTAATGTCAACTCACCAATGAGGTGGTATAAAGTCAAGTCAAACTTGACTCTTCATCTTCCTCTCAAGTCAAGTCAAACTTGACTTAATCTCTCTCATGGTTGATCTAATCCAACCATTTAATTCAAGCCAATTTAATATAATGAATCTAATTCATTTAATTAAATTGATTCAATGAGTCATAATCTAAATTTGACTCATTGAACACATGAATCAACTTGAGTCAAACTCAATTAGCCCAATTAGGATTACTCTTAATCCAATTTGATTCATCAAATGAATCTAATCCTCTTGGTTCATCATATGAACCTAATCTCCATCCACTTATTCTTTGTGTGTGACCCAATAAGTTCTTGTAACATTGGCAATGCCCCTAAACTCATTTAGAAACATAAGTAATGAGCGGTATCTAGCAATACATCATTACTACCCAAGTTACAAGAATGTTGAGATCCAACATCACCTTGTGATTACTAATTGTGACTCCTCACAATATGTGACATTGTCCTTCTATCCTAGACATCTAGATTGATCAATGTGAGGCATAGACCGTGTCATCCTCTAATCAATCTAAATCTTGAACTCCAAGTAGACTCACTCAATCAAATGAGCTCAATATCTCATATTGACTCATTTGGGCATGACCATGCACTTCGTGGTCTCACTCTATCAAGAATGTCGATGTCTCTCCCGTCATATAGGAGGGATAGATCCCATCTACATCACTCACATCCCTCCGCATAATTTGTTACATACCCAGTAATCGCCTTTATAGTCCACCCAGTTACGGGTGACGTTTGACGAAACTAAAGTACATAACTCCTTATGTAGGGAACCATGGTAACTTCAGGTCTAAGGACTAGTAGTCATACTAATAGCCACATGAGAAAGTATATGACACTCATATAACGATCCATGATACTTTCTCATGGCGGGTCATTCAGTATACATTCTCCAATGCATACCCATGTGTCAACTTGACATCTCTATATCCATGACTTGTGAGATCAAGTCATCGAGTTGACCTACATGCTAGTCTTATTGCATTAACATTGTCCATGAATGTTAATACTCGACTAGAAATGATTAAGAGTAGTGTTCCCTATATCATCTCACTATCGGTTCAACTAACCGATTGATATAGGTGAGAACCTTCTACTCAAGGACGTTATTATACTTAGTTTATTTGGCACCAATATAAGTAAGTATAATAACCAGAAATCAAATGTCTTTATTTATATAGAATATGATACAACAAGTCCAAAATACAATCATCAAATGATTGGCTCTAGGACTCTAGCTAACAATCTATTTATTAGTGGTTCTCTCATCTTTAATCTCAAACCGGATCAATATTGTTAAGAGTTTCATGAATATTGTTTATAAAAAATTTACCATCTCTACTTATGAATATAAATTTATTCATTCAATTAATATTTTTTATTAAACGAACATAAATAAATCCTTATCAAATCACTAAAGTCTGCTTCACTTACGATTCTAATAGTGTAATTCATAATTCATAATTCATAATTCATCATTTTATATCTAAGGTGTCCTGACACTTGTATAAGAAAGTTTTAATAGTGATTACTTAGATTTCTAACAAATTTACTCGTTTGACTAACTAATTCATTGATTCTCTAGTTGAGGTCCAATTGTACTCATGCCTCCATATATAATGGCAATTTGTTTTCTCCAATTTGGTCACCATAAGCTTTTCTTGATTAGAATCTTTGACATATATTTATCAATCTAACAAGACGAAGTAACATTATTTCTCCATGGTGCTGAAGTTGTCCATGGAGATGAAGACCCCTCTGCAAGTGATTGCCTACCCCCATGGCGTCGACGACCTCACCGGGGAGGCCTAAAGTCCCAACCAAGGCGAGCAAGAAAACAAGCCAATCATTACAAGCTACAAAATCCAAAACTTCACAATTTATAGAGCCTAGCTATAGCAGCAACTAAGGTAAGGAACATGCACATTTTGTAAAGGGAAACATAATGAACAATCCTTAGCAAATTAATGAGCGAACTTCCCCTCATTAATCTGAAATCCTCATTATTACCAACCTTTAAACCTTAGGAAGGGAGTTTAAACTAGAGCATCACCTATCAATTTATAGTACCTGAATTTTACAAGACTATAGAAACTAACTAGAGCATTGCAAGTTAAGGAACATGTCTCAAGTACTTAGCTACCAACTCCTTGTCTTCCCTTGAAGCACTAGCACCGGTGGAGAAACAAAGGGAGAGGGAAATCTTCCTAGAGCCGGCGACAACAACCCAAAAGGAGGCTTTTGAAGGTAAGGTTTAAATACAAGAGGGGGCTTAGACTTAGTCACAATTTCTAATTCCTATAAATTTTATATAAAACCTTATTCTACGTTTTTATATCTATCCTTTATCCATATCCATAATTATATAAATTTCTTATATACATATAAATATTGTATGTGATAATATTGTAGTTCTTAGTTATTATCTACAACATATACATTTTATAGGTTATGTATTTACACATAAGGCATGTAAGTACTGTAAAGCCCCAAGTTTTTTTTCCAATTCATAAATATAACTATGGATGTCACTTGCTCATACTTCCATAGTAGTTTTTTAGTTCAAATAAAATTACATAGACGGTTCAAAAAAACATATAGCTAAATGCGGAATTTAAACGTCATAGAAGGTCTTCGGGTTGTACTGCCATTGTTCCTAGCTGGTTCACTGGTCAACACCTCCTACCTCATTTGTTCCATTGTTTGAAAAAAAAAAGTTGAAGTCTGTGAGTCGAGAGACTCAATATATCTAAAACTGTGATATGCAATATTTAGCGCTTATAATCTAGTGTACTAAGGAAAACCACATTCTAGGTAACTTAGCACCTTCTTATTAACATACTATGAACGTAAGCATAGACAGCAACATAAGCATGAGAAAATAAATGTAAGCAAGGTAAATGAACTAGGCATATGATAGACTTGATCATGAACATGTACATATGCATAGGAATAAATATAACATAAACATAAATATAAACATACACATAAACGTAAACATAGGCATAACCATGAGCATGACTTGAACATACTTGCATGCGTACTTATAAACATATTGTTGTGGTGGCCTAGTTGCACTTAGCAGTACCGTAGCATAAGTTGTTAATATCACAACTACCCTAGCGCTAGGTTTGTAGGGGTCCGAACTTAGGACCAGAGTCCCTATTATTCTAGCGTGCTCACTGGGTGTAGGTCCCCGGATTATACCACCATCTCAGAACATAACTTGATTGATTCTGGCATGTTCATCGGGCGTAGGTCCCTGGATCATATCACCATCCCAGAACATAACATAAACTTGTAAGGTTTGTAACATATTTGAGTATGCATAGTTCTCTAGTTTCTAAGGGTAAACAAATAGTAAAACATGAAGCAACTTGTAGTACATTATCATGATAATTAAACCTCTAAAATAGAATTTAAACCAAGCCTCAAACAATTCAAAACTTGAAAGTTCTACTCCATAAATTGAGCATGCAAAATTCTCTAACTTTTAAGGGTAAACAAATAGTAAACCATGAAGCAACTTATCATGATAATTAACCCTCTAAAATATATTTTAAAACAAGCCTCAAAGAATCCAAAACTTATAAGTTCTACTCTATAAATTGAGTATGCAAAGTTCTCTAACTTTTAAGGGTAAATAAATAGTAAAACATGAAGTAACTTATAGTGCAACATCATGATAATTAAACCTCTAAAATAGATTTTAATCAACTCCTATGAATCTGAAATTTTTTGGTTTTATGAGTTGAATTGAACATATAAAAGTTTCCTATCTTCTAATGGAGAGCAACTAGAAGTATGGCCCAAATTGTAGTGCAACATCCCAATATATAACTCTAAAAATAGAATTTAAACTACTCCTATAAATCTGGAATGTATAAGTTTTATACTTTAAGTTGAGCATCAAATGATCTCCTATCTCCTAAAGGAAAACAACTAGAAACATGGAGCTAAAATGTAGTGCAACATTCCAATATATAACTTCTAAACCTGAATTTATACTAATCTCTAAGAATCTGAAACTTACTAGTCCTACTAATCCATGTGAGCATGAAACGTTCTCTAACGTCTAAGGGTAAATCAATAGTAAACATGAAGAAATTTATAGTGAAACATCATGATGACTAGACTTTAAAAGAAGAATTTAAACCAAGATGTTTGAACTAAACAAAAAGTTTTATAACTCCCCCTATAACATCCGAAATTCAACCCCTTCACAATCAATTTAGGGCATAAGAAAGGAACCTAAACATGATGTCATTAGCAAGAAAAACAATCCAATCATTACAAGCTATAAAATCCAAAACTTCACAACTTA
This sequence comes from Zingiber officinale, assembly GCF_018446385.1. Taxonomy (NCBI): domain Eukaryota; kingdom Viridiplantae; phylum Streptophyta; class Magnoliopsida; order Zingiberales; family Zingiberaceae; genus Zingiber; species Zingiber officinale. The sequence goes on along the minus strand of NC_055988.1, from coordinate 96,921,609 downwards.
TAGAGCCTAGCTATAGCATCAACTAAGGTAGGGAACATGCACAATTTGTAAAGGGAAAACATAAATGAACAATCCTTAACAAATTAGTGAGTGAACTTCCCTTCATGAATCCGAAATCCTTCATTTATACAAACCTTTAAAAGTTTTAAGGAAAGAACTTAAACTAAAGCATCACACCTCAACCTATGGTACCCAAAATTCACTAGACATATAAACTAATTTAAAACATTAAATAGTTTAGAACATGCCTTAAGTACTTAGCTACTAACTCCTTATCTTCCCTTGAAGCTCTAGCACTGGTGAAGAAACAAAGGGAGAGGGAAATATTCTTAGGGTCAGCGACAACATCCCAAAGGGAGGTTTTTGAAGGTAAGGGTTAAATAAAAGAGGGAACTTGAGACTTGGTCTCAATTTCTAATTCCTATAAATTTTATATAAAACCTCATACTAAGTTTTTATCTCTATCCTTTATCCATATCCATAATTATATGTGATTCTATCTGAGATATGCGAAGGTGAGCACTTGTTTTGATCAATGCTAATGACCTCCGATGAAGATCAACTTCGATGATATGAAGAAACTCCTCCATGCTCCTCCGATGAAGATGAACTTCGATGATCTGAAGAAACTTCTCCATGCTCCTGCACACAGTGAGACGAGACAACAAAGCGTTAGCGTCCTAAGACCGGGGTGGAGATCCCTGGGTAGGCCCTCTGACGCTCAAGTCAGTTCCTCTCATAGATGGAAGAAGATGAAAAAGAAGAAAAAGCACTGTAACTGAAGTGAAACAGAGTTTAGATGTCAGAACTTGTGTCCCTTACCAACGGAGAAGATCCCCCTTTTTATACCACCTCACGTGACCTTCGTAGTCATGAGGTGGTCCCCGATTTGTTAGAGTTTGTTAAGAGATGAAGTCATCTTCTATACTTCGTGCAATAATTCTTTAAGGAATCTTTTCTGTACCCCAGATGTACTCATTTTGTCATTTATGACACGTCATCATAATTGAAGAAACTTTTAGAAGATATTTCCTGCCAAATATTCTATTAAGCATGTTTCGGTCGGTCGTTCAAGTCGACCGCGTATACTGTTAGGAATGCCTTCTACTAAATATGTCTCGATCAGTCGTTCAAGTCAGCCGTATATAATGTTCAAACTACCTCCTATTGAATATGTTTTGGTCGGTCGTTCAAGCCGACTGTATATAATGTTCAAACTACCTCCTATTGAATATGTTTCAGCCAGGCGTTCAAGCCAGCCATATATACTGTTAAGATTACCTTCTGTTGAATATGCTTCAATCAGTTATTCAAGCTGGTCATATATACTGCTCAAATTACCTTCTGTTGAATATGCTTCGATCGGTCATTCAAGTCGGTCATATATACTATTTAGATTACTATCTGTTGAATATGCTTCGACTGATCATTCAAGCCGGTCATATATACTGTTAAAAATGTTTCCTATTGACCCTATATTTTATGCTCACGCGGGCTTTTGCCCAGACGAGCATATACAAGCACATGAGTGCTCGCTCGGCCTGCGATCGACCGGTAAGATACTAAAAATATTATATAAGGTAAAATGTCTTTATGATTGGGCGGGCTTTACCCGGACAAGCATATATGAGCACGTAGGTGCTCACTCGGCCTGTAGTCGGTCAGTAAGACACTGAGAATATTATATAAGGCTAAATTCCTTTATGCTCGGGCGGGGTTTACCCGGAGAGCATATAGGAGCACGTGGGTGCTCGCTTGGTCTGCGATCGGCCGATAAGATACTGAGAATATTATAAAAGGCTAAATGAGTTTACGCTCGTGCGGGATTTGCCCAGACGAGCATATACGAGCATGTGGGTTCTCTCTCGCCCTGCGGTCAGCCGATAAGATGCTGAGAGTTATATATAAGGCTGAATGTTTTTATACTCGGGCGGGCTTTGCCCGGCGGAGCATATATGAGTGCATGGAGTTCGGGCAAGCTTTGCCCGGCTGAGCATATATGAGTGCCTGGATATTCGCTCGGTCTGCGGTTGGTCGGCAATATATCCTTCCTATCTCTCTTAACCTGAACCCCTCCTTCATTTGCTCGGCCGATCAATTATAACCCGTATCACTAGCTTCCCCTTCAAGTCTAATCGAAGGAGGTATAACCGACTGACTAGACCTAAGTCTATTTTTGTCCTTCTACTATTCTCTACAGTGATCCCGTGACACCCTTTACAGTGATCCCGTGACTCCTGCTACAATGATCCTGTGACACCTCCGGCAAGTTAAGTAGGGGTGTGATCCTACCTTTTACAACATCAAACTTTACTCTTTCTTGTTTTACTCTTCTCTAAATATTTTATTGGGAGTTATGGCTTCAGATCTTCCCCTCTGGGATCAACTATTATCCGAGAAGGAGAAGTCCTTAGCTGAGGCTATACAAGCTTTAGATCTACATCATTCACATTAAAGAGAGCTAGAGGAACATTTGTTAGCAGCTCAGTCTCAAGTTCAGTCGGAAGTGGCTTTGAGGGACAAAACTTATCTAGATTTGAAGCAAAAGACTGAAGAGTTGGATGATCTGAAAGTTCAACATGCTTCGGAGATAATCATTTTAACCAAGAAGGTTCATGTAGATAGTTTACTGATATCACAACAACAACAAGACTTAGACCAGCAGAAGGCTAAGGTGGATCTTCTATAAGATGAGTTGGATCATATCAGATCAGAGATAGCTTCTTAGTCACATGTCCCGGAGGGTGAATCACACAAGCGCAAGAGGACAGGACGAACTTCTTCCTTTTGTCCAGGCAGTCATTCTATTACCTTCCCATACCTAGGATGGGAAGAACAATCGGGTAGCTCCAGGGAGCGGGACAAGTAGAAGATTATCGTTTTGCCAACATGATTACCCAAATAAAAGTTAAATTCTGTTGGATGATAAATTTTCCTATCGGCAACAATACTGGGCAAAATATTTTTAATCTTATGAAAATTTATTTTCGACCCACAGAACGTGATAATGAGTCGGCTTTCTCATCCCCTATATTCCAAAATTTGTTCAGGTTGTCACTTTATCACACGCCCCTACTTGAGATGGGCAGAACGATTTGCTAACTCTAGGAAGCGAAATCAATAGAAGTTTGTTTATTTGCTGTATTTGTTTATGGAAGTTCAAGAGTTATGATTGTAACATTACTAATGTTGATGTAAAGTTCTGTGTTTATATTTGCTTATGCCATTTACCTTACTAAGTGTTTCTTATAGTTGGTCACATGAGGACTGGTCGAATGAGGGATCCCATGTGTATGCCCAACTGAATATGAGTTCGAATGGACTTTGGGGTTCTCTTCTACACACACGGTCGGTCAGGATTACCATCAATCAGGGCATCTTCCTTATTTACAAATTTTGTTTATTCGTCCATATTTTAAGATTAGTGCGATTTTTCAAAGTGGTCTTATTGGTAGTTGGTTCTTCAATGGAAAGAGAATGTTAGAAGATATGGCAGTTCAGTGTATGATTCGATTTGTTCTGCCCATCATAAATGCTTCTTCCTGGGCGAACGTCACATATCTGTTTTTCTCTTTTTTCTAAGTAACTCCTGGTACGTTTTTCGTTCATGTCTTATCACACATTCTCCTTACCAAATCAATAGCTCTTATTTAATGAATCATTTTATTTCAACGACAATCCTTATATTACCCTAAAATCGTAAGCCTTTTTTTTTTAAAAAAAAACTTTTTCACTCTTTGTCTTCCTCCAGTTACTCCTTGGCGATTTTCTTTTCAGACCTTTCTCCACAAATCGCTCTTCTTCATTTTCCGTGGTCTTCTTCTATGATCTTTTCTCTTTTTGGATTTAGTAAGTCATTTGCTTCTTAAGTGTTTCAGTTTTTCGACATGGATGAAGAATCTCTACTTTCCTAGTATGCTCAAATTTGTTCTTCCTTCACCGCCACCGACCAAAATTCCATCTGCTCTAGGTATGAAATCTCTACAGAATACCATATTAGGGTTCCTCCACCTGATGTTCATCATTGTCTTCCTCCCGTTGATTGTGTTACCTCTTTTAAAGATCAACTAGTCACAAGCTTATGCTTTCCTATTCTGATGTTCTTGATAGATACTAGCCGATATTTTGGTATTCTGTTACAACAATTTGCCCCAAACGCCTTAAGATATCTATGTGGATTATACATGGTGTTCCACCTTTTTCAGTATACCTCCTACTCCTTAAAACTTTTTTTTTCATGTTTTATTACCCCAAGAAATCGGAACTAGGGGGTTTCCTCTTTTAATCTCGCCCGAAAATGATATTCTTTGAAGAAATGCATTCTTCCATTAAGGGTTGGAAATCTCATTTTTTTTCTTTGTCAAATTTCCTAGTCTTGTCGGGTGGTCTACTAAATAGCAATATTCTTTTCCCCCTCTCCTTAATGTAAGAGAACTTCATCAACAACCCATCTTTTCTGAATACTTTAGTAAATTACTAAGTCATCACTTTTATATTCATCAATAGATACGCGATGACCTCTTATATCTTTTTGGTTTAAACTTTGTTCAAAAGAGCCTATAATACTCTTTTGGTAAGTTTCAAAATTCTTAACTATCCCTCCTTTACTGACTAAAATGCTTTTTTTTTATTTGTTGTAGTGGACACTCTATATAGAGCTTTGGTTGACCAGGCAATATGCATAGAAGAGGAGAAAGTGTTAGCTAAGGAGCAAGTGTTGGATCGAGACCACGCTAGAGGGGGGTGAATAGCGCTCGTGGCTTTCACAATCGATTTAAACGTATCAAAGAAATTGCAGCGGAATAAAATAAGAAAACAATACAATCGTAAACACAAGGTATTTACTTGGTTTGGAGCCTTGTGCGACTCCTACTCCAAGGCCTACGTTCGTTGAATGTTTACTTTGGGCAATACATATTATTTCGTAAAATGATTACAAATGAAATACAATAGAATATAATAAAATGTACCAACAACAATAGTGATCCTGTCTGAGCGCTGAGTCGACGGACGCTGGGAACGTGGCACGCTCTGCTGTCTCCGACTGGTGGCGTAGCTCTCCGACGAACCTGCAAAGGAGCCGAGCCGGGAGGGGTTTCCCGGCGACGGCCCTCCGACGCTCAAGTCAGGCAATGAGAGAGGCAGTGTAATGTGGCTACAGTAAAGAGTTGCGCATACCTTCGTCGACGTCTGGGATCCTTACATAGGATCCCGTGGAAGCGCGGACACGCTTTCCGATGCGTGCACGCTTCCCCAAATATACCTTAACGAGCCTGTGTCAGAAAAGTATCTCTGGTTCCATTCCGTAATCGTCCGAGCATATCCCGGATGTGACGGTAGAAGCTTCCACCGTATGATCCTGTGTACGGCTCGGCCGCTAACTCTGCTGAATGTCGGCGGCAAACGTCTCGTGGATGATGTTATCCCCTGTCTCCTTTGTCCTCTTGCGATCCCTGTCAGTTCCGGGGCTGAGCGGTTAAGCTGCTTGGCGATCATGTCGCTTCTACCTCGGTCGTGTGCTCGGATGAGATTGCTCCTGCCTCTGTTGCCGGGTGCCCCGACCGAACGGACATCCCTCTCAGCCTTAAAACCTTTTTACGAGCATTGGAAACCCGACCCCCCGTCGGGTTGTCTTCGATTCAGGGGATTCACGACCGGTCGGCTTGCTTCGTCCGCTCGGTTATACCTCCGGGTTGAATCTCCTGACCTTTGACCTCCACATGCCGTTGACCTTCCGCCCACGAGGGTCCCCCGTCCTTATCACCGGATCACATGCCTCCCCTTCGAGTCTAGTCGAAGGAGGCTCTAAGTCCGACTGACTGGACTATGAGTTTGGTCAAGCGACATACACTTTTCCACTACTGAAAGTGTATTTCCGATCGACTCTAGGAGGCCCCTTAGGCCGATCGGCGAGTTGATGGCCATGCCTTGTAGTTTTGATTTTCCTTCGCTATTTGTTGCGCTTCTGTTTTGGGGGCGATCGGAGTTGTCGGGTCTCTTCGGAATTCGTGTCAATCCTCATTAAGCTGCCCACGCGCGAGTAATGGCTCTCATTAAATGTCGCCCAATAGCTGGTCGCCACTTGGCAAATCCACCGTCATCGTACTACGAGGGCGTCAGCTTTGATTGGACAAGCGTCGGTTCAAATCTGACGGTCCGATGCTAACGCTCGTTTCGATGACCTGGATCAGACGGTTGTAGTGGATCGAGTCCGGGGTTTATGAAGCGCCGACGCTGACCCTCCTTCTATCGTTCTTGCCTTCACGTTTTTGGTGATTCCTCTCGTAACCATCTTCCAGTTCGCTTGCCTCGGTGCTCCGACGAATTTCCGACCCTCTCCTTCACGCTTTGCTCCCAGTTAGCCCTCTCCTATCTCTACTTTCTTCCATTTTCTTCTTTCTGGTGGTCTTTGTATTCGTTCGATATAGTTTCTGTTCTCTTCGTCAACCCTTTCCCTTTTCTTTCCTCAGTACTTTCTTCCTTGGTACTGTTCCGGCGATGGCTAGCACATCACAGCCTTCGGATCCCTCTCCCGGCTTATGGTATATGACCATGGTAAGCCGGTTTGACGAGACTGACGCGGGACGCTTCCTTAACGAATTCGAACTTCCTCCTGACCATAGACTAGCTTTGGCCACCTCTTCCGATCGGCCCCACAATCCGCCGACCGACACCGTTTGCTTCTTTCGTGACCAATTTGTGACCGGTCTGCGCTTCCCTCTACATTCCTTTATCCGTGAAGTTTGTAATTACTTCCTCATTCTGCTCGGCCAACTTGTACCCAACTCCTTTAGGTTGCTGTTCGGCGTAGTAATCCTTTTCAAGCTGCACGGCATTCCCTTAGTCCCCCGAATTTTCCATTACTTCTACTATCCCAAACAGTCCGAGTGGGGTACTTTCCTTTTCCAATCGCGGATCGGCCTCGTCTTCTTCAATAAGATGCCGACCTCGAACAAGCACTGGAAGGAAAGTTACTTTTACCTTCGCTTTCCCGAACTGCCATCCTTTCGCACCCAGTGGCAGACCACTGTGCCGAGCCCGCCGGACCTCGGTAGATACAAGAGCCAGCGGGATTATCTTCATGCGGCCAATCTATTAGCCGGCCAGAGGTTCAACATCAACAAACTACTCCACGAAGGGGTGTTGTATATATTCGGCTTGAGCCCGATCTGAATGAAGCTCCCGAGCAGCATGGGTAAGCACTTTCCTTGTCCTTTTTTCCTTTTGGTCTAACTGATTTATTCTTCTATTATGCAGCTGACATCATGTGGCGTGCCAAGGTTGCTGATCGGTTGAAGTTGAAGGCTGCCGAAATGGAGACGGTGGTGGCCAAGGAGATGGCCGATCGAGGCACTGAGCTGGTCGGCTCGCATGAGGGCGAGAGCGGAGGAACTCCAACTGAGGCCCGAGGATCTGCCGCTCAGGTCCCTGCAACTGGAGCGGCCGGGGATGTTATCTCTTCGGCCGATCAGCAGCCTACGTTAGAGGACGCGGAGCCCTCGGCAGGTGATTCCCCATTGATAATACGCAAGCGGCGCCGGACGGCCATTGCGCGGGAGGAGCCGGTGGTCGGGCCAGTCGACGCCCCCTTAGAACAATCAATCCGCCACCCGCCGCAGATGAGGCCATCTCGTCTGATCGGACTCCCTCCAAGCTCGACCAGCCAGCAGCTTCAATTGGGGCGCAACCTGTTAGTTCTTTGCCCCGAGTTCGCCTTCGGCTCAAGTGCTCGGACATTATTTCTGCGCCGCTTGGCGAGTCGTCCAGCCGAGCCGTTTCTTCCCAATCGGATCCGAGCGGTCGTCGAGTGATCCAATTCATCCTCCGTCTTCCCACCGAGGAGTTCCTTTTGGCCACGGATCAGCCCACTGCTCCCGAGCATCAAGTTACTATTCGAGGGCCGCTTGCCAAGACGTGGGAAGATGCGAGGGCTCGGGTTGCCCTGATGACTCCCAGTCAGCTAGCGGACAACCATATGCAGCAAGCCACCGGGGTATGTTTCTTAACACACTATTACGACTACTTCACCAGGTTCCTGACATTATCCCATCCGGAACACAACAATGGGTGGAGAACATTGTGGTCAGCAATCGTCTAGCCGAACTGGGGGAGGAGTTGAAGAAACTCCAAATTTCTGGAGGGGCGCCGGCTGAAGGGCCCTCGTATGCTACGCTTAGGTCCGAGCTGACTCAGACAGAAAAACTACTAGCGGTCGAGCGGTACAAGTCTTCCGGCCTGGAAACCAGGGTAGCTGGACTCGAAAACCAAGTCAAGTCTCATGACCACCAGATCACTGTGGCCACCAACAGAAAAAATAGGGCCGTTGCTGATCTGGACGCGATGAAGGTGCAGGTCCGAGCGCTGGATCAACGCGTTACAGAATTGACTGACCTGCTATCTGTTGAGAAAGAGAGCCGATCTGCCACTGAAGCTAAACTGCAGCCAGATAAGCAAGATCTCCAAGGAGCTCTCGATGCCTCCCAAGCGGCGCTCAAGGAATATCAGGACGGAGAAGCTGACCGCTTCCAGGCGATGAAACAGAACCACCTTCGATCAGACGCATTTGGTGACAAGCTCAGCGATCGGCTAGTTTTGTCCTTCGAAGGGGCCATCCGGGCGGCCACTGTCTACCTGAAGGCCAAGGGCCATCTCCCTGAGGAGACCTCTATTCCTCCTCGAGACATGGCCGGCCTGCTGGAAGCTGTTTCGGAGTCCATCTTCGAGCCCATAGAGTGAGGAGCGTTCATGATTTCCTTTAGCGTTTTTTGTAACCCTTCCGATCGGCTCTGAGGGCCTGAATTTTAATGGATATGCCATCTTTTTATTAGCTTACTCTGTCAATACTTGTGTCCTCCGCTCGGAGCGCGAACTACTGTCGTCCACGTCTTCCCCTTTTTCTTCTCGTTAACCGTTTCTCGTCTTGCCTTCCTAGTTTTCTGACGGAATTTTTCACGAAGTATTTTTGCTAACTGGGCCGCTCGTCTGAACACACCCACCCTTTTAAATGGTGTTCTCGTTAGATTGTTCGTGAAGTACCTCTGGGAACTTGGCCGATCGTCCATTCAACTCATGGGTCGACCTTTTTATTATCTTTTTCCGGCCGGAGGGTTTATAGTCGCCGGTTCGACTCTAGGGTTTAACGTCGAAGCTCGACGGTCTTCAGGTCGGGGGGTTTATAGTCGCCGGTTCGACTCTAGGGTTTAACGTCGGAGCTCAACGGTCTTCCAGCCGGGGGGTTTATAGTCGTCGGTTCGACTCTAGGGTTTAACGTCGGAGCTCGACGGTCTTCCGGCCGGGGGGTTTATAGTCGCCGGTTCCACTCTAGGGTTTAACGTCGGAGCTCGATGGTCTTCCAGCCGGGGGGTTTATAGTCGCCGGTTCGACTCTAGGGTTTAACGTCGGAGTTCGACGGTCTTCCGACCGGGGGGTTTATAGTCGCCGATTTGACTCTAGGGTTTAACGTCGGAGCTCGACGGTATTTAGAAATGAGCTTTTAGCTCAGATAATATACGCCCGGGCGAACAGCACGGGGTCTTCACCATCGAGTATTTGGCTCGGATAATATACCCCCGGCCGAACGGCACTGGGTCTTCGCCATCAAGCCTATGGCTGAGATAATATACCCCCGGCCGAATGGCACGGGGTCTACGCCATTCCTTCGTACAGATAACCGCTGGGCGTACCATACTCGTGCCTTTGTTTTATTCTTATAACTTTCATTCCTGCAGCCAAAAGATACATCCGAACAGCATATTCATGAAAATATGTTACATCGGCGCACCTTTCATCCGGCTCGATAGGGCTGGAGGTGGTTTGCGCTCCATGGCCGATTCAACCGCTGTCCATCCTCATCCTCCAAGTAGTAGGCTCCAGATCGGAGTTTCTCGACGACCTTGAAGGGTCCCGCCCAGGGAGCCTCCAACTTGCCTACGTCCCCGACCGGCTTCACTTTCTTCCAGACCAAGTCGCCTACCTGGAATGCTCGAGGAATCACACGGCGGTTGTAGTTCTGCTTTATTCTCTGCCTATAGGCCATCAGCCGGACGGACGCTTTGGCTCGTTCCTCGTCGATCAAGTCCAGTTCTAGCTGCCTCCGCTCGGAATTATCTTCGTCGTAGTTCTGGATCCGGACGGATTCTACGCCAACTTCGACTGGGACGACCGCCTCGCCTCCATACACCAAGTGGAATGGTGTTACTCCCGTTCCCTTCTTAGGGGTTGTGCGGATTGCCCATAGGACCCCCGACATCTCGTCCACCCAGCTTCCTTCCATGTGGTCGAGCCGAGCTCAAAGAATTCGGAGTATCTCCCGGTTGGCTACTTCGGCTTGACCATTGCTTTAGGGATACGCCACGGACGTGAAGTGCTGCTCAATGCCATATCCATTGCACCATTCCTTGAGCTTCTTTCCGATGAACTGTCGCCCGTTCTCTGAGACGAGACAACGCGGGATGCCGAATCGACAGATGATGTGCTGCCAGATGAATTTCTTGACCATCTGCTCGGTTATCTTGGCCAATGGCTCGGTCTCCACCCACTTGGAGAAGTAATCTACTGCCACCAATAGAAATTTCCGTTGTCCGGTCGCCATAGGGAAGGGTCCTACGATATCCATGCCCCACTGGTCGAACGGGCAGGAGACTGTGGACGCTTTCATTTCTTCCGTCGTCTTATGCGAGAAACTGTGGTACTTCTGACAGGAAAGACATGTTGCGACGGTCCGGGCGGCGTCCTCATGTAGCGTTGGCCAGAAGTATCCGGCCAACAGGATCTTCCTAGCCAAAGACCGGTCGCCCGGATGGCCTTCGCAAGATCCTTGGTGCACTTCCTGGAGAATGTACTCGGCGTCTTCCGAACTGACACACTTCAACAGAGGTTGGGAGAACGCCTTTTTGTAAAGTTGATCTCCGATGAGCGTGAACTGGCCTGCTCTCCTCCTTAGCAGCTGGGCTTCCTCCCGATCGGACAGCGTGGCGCCCGAGCGCAGAAACTCCATGATGGTTGTTCTCCAATCGCTCGGGAAGGTGAGACCATCCATCCGGTCCACATGCGCTACAAGAGATACTTGCTCGATTGGTTGCTGGATGACGACCGGTGATATTGAGCTAGCGAGTTTGGCTAACTCATCCGCCACCTGGTTCTCCGCTCGGGGTATCTTCAGGACCACTACCTCGGTGAAGCCGGTCTTGAGTTTTTCAAAGGCATCCGTGTACAATCTGAGCCTTGCATTGTTTATCTCAAAAGCGCCCATGAGTTGTTGAGCAGCCAGTTGAGAATCTGAGTGAATCACCACCCGGCTGGCTCCAACATGCCGTGCAGCCTGTAGTCCGGCTATGAGGGCTTCGTATTCTGCCTCATTATTTGTTGGAGCCGGACGGGCAAATGCATCCGCTCTCCCTGAGGCGAAAGTAGCAGGATCCCAATTCCACTTCCGAGCCGAGTGGACGACTCGTCCACATATATTTTCCATGTAGCTTCGGGCTCTGGCTTCTGTACCTCGGTCACGAAATCCGCCAAGGACTGTGCTTTGATCGCCGAGCGGGGTTGGTATTGGATGTTAAATTCGCTCAGCTCCGTTGTCCACTTGATGAGTCGTCTGGATGCTTCGGGGTTCAGGAGTACCCTTGCTAGCGGGCTGTTCGTCATCACAATAATGGTGTGCGCCAAAAAGTAAGGGCGCAACCTCTGAGCGGCAAGGACCAAGGCGAAAGCCAACTTCTCGAGACCGGTGTAGCGAGACTCAACATCTTTTAAGATATGACTTAAAAAGTACACTGGCTGTTCCTCATCGCTCAACCTTACTAATGTTGAGCCCACAGCATGCTCAGTTAAAGATAAATAAATGCGGAGCGGCTCACCTACGACTGGTTTCGCCAACACGGGTAAGGAATTCAGATAAGTCTTCAATTCCTCGAATGCCCGATCGCACTCCTCGTCCCATTGGAACTTGGTGGATTTACGGAGAATCTTGAAAACTGGCAAGCTCCGGTCGGTGGTCTTAGAGATGAACCTTGACAGCGCCGTTATCCGACCGGTGAGACGCTGTAACTCTCGGAGATTTCTGGGAGGTGGCATGTCCTGCAATGCCTTTATCTTGCTGGGGTTCGCCTCTATGCCCCGCTCGGTCACAATGTAGCCTAGGAAGCGCCCGCCTTTTGCTCCGAACAGGCACTTATGAGGGTTAAGTTTGACGCCATACCTTCTCAATGTTTGGAAGGTCTCCTCCATGTCCGCGTAGAGATCGGCCGCTCGTAAGGACTTGATAAGTATGTCATCCACGTACACTTCCAAGTTGCATCCGATCTGCTCCTTGAAGACCTTGTTCATCAGACACTGGTAAGTGGCTCCTGCGTTCTTCAGCCCGAACGACATTACATTGTAGCAGTAGGTGTCGTCCGCCATGACGAAGCTGACCTTCTCTTGGTCTTCTCGGGCGAGCGGCACTTGATGGTAGCCTTGGTATGCATCCAGCATGTATATCAGCTCGCACCCGGCCGTGGAGTCCACCAGTTGATCGATCCGGGGCAGGGGGTAGAAGTCCTTCGGGCATGCCTTGTTCAAGTCTCGGAAGTCGATGCAGACTCTCCACTTGTTGCCCGGCTTGGAGACCAAAACCACATTGGCCAGCCAACTTAGGAATTGCACTTCCCTTATGTGGCCGACCTCTAGAAGCTTTTCGACCTCCGCCCGGATGATTACATTCTGCTCCGCGCTGAAGTCCCTCTTCCTTTGCTTCACCGGACGAGCGTCCAGACGGACGTGAAGTTCATGCTGAGCTACGCTTCGCGAGACCCCTGGCAGCTCATGGGTCGACCAAGCGAAGACGTCGCAGTTTCGCCGTAAGCATTTGATCAACTTCTCCTTCTGCTTCTCCTCCAGATCGGATGCTATGAAGGTGGTGGCCTCCGGTCGGGAAGGGTCAATCTGCACCTCCTCCTTTTCTTCATAAACTAAAGAAGGTGGGTTTTCAGTAATAGCATTTACCTCGACTCGCGACATTTTTCGAGCAAACTTAGATTCGGCTCGGACCATCTCCACATAGCATCTCCGAGCCACCAGTTGGTCTCCCTGCACCTCCCCTACTTGATCTTCCACCGGGCACTTAATCTTCTGGCAGAAGATAGAGACGACCGCCCAGAACTCGTTGAGCGCCGGTCGTCCCAAAATAACGTTGTATGCAGAAGGAGCATCAACCACGATGAAGGTGGTGGTCCTTGTCCTTCTGAGTGGCTCCTCGCCCAACGAGACAGCTAGCCGGACTTGGCCGACCGGCAAGACTTCGTTCCCCGTGAATCTGTAGAGGGGGGTCGTCATTGGCAGTAGTTCAGCTTGGTCAATTTGCAGTTGGTCAAAGGCCTTCTTGAATATTATGTTGACCGAGCTGCCTGTGTCAATGAAAATACGGTGAATAGTATAATTGGCTATTATCGCTCGAATGATCAGGGCGTCATCGTGAGGGACTTCAACTCCTTGGAGGTCCTTGGGCCCGAAGCTGATCTCGGGTCCGTTCGCCCTTTCCTGGCTGCAGCCGACCGCGTGGATCCTCAGCTGCCTTGCGTGTGCCTTTCTGGCTCTATTAGAATCTCCGCCGGTTGGGCCTCCAGCGATGATGTTGATCTCTCCCCGAGATGCATTGCCCCCATTTTCCTCCTCCCGAGCGGAAGGTCGAGGTCGTTCGTGCGACGCTCGATGGTGGGCTCCGTGCTACTGACGATGATGCCGCTTGGGGGATTGCCTTTCTATCCTTTGCACGGGGCTCCGCTGTCGATGTCACTGGTCTGGTGAAGGCGATCGGCGACGGTAGCTCCTTGGCACAGGATGAGCGATGGAGGGTAGGCTCCGACAGTCGTGGGTATTGTGAGTGGCCGACTGATGGAGTGAACAAAACATCGGGGTCCATACCTTCCCCTTGGGCTTGGGCCGATCAGCCACGATTTGCTGGACGGCGTGCGACCGAATGTGCTGATGAGGGCGGGCGGCTTTGGCTCTCGGTCCTCTGGGTGGCTGGTGACTGACTGACTGCTTCCGCTCGGTGGGAGCTGGTTGGTCGCTCTGGGCTTTCTTTCTTCTTGCCGCTTGGGCTTCCTCCACATTGATGTATTCATTGGCTTTATGCAGCATGTGGTCTTAGTCCTGAGGCGGCTTCCGGATGAGCGATCGGAAGAAGTCACCGTCCACGAGCCCTTGCGTGAACGCGTTCACCATCGTCTCCGAGGTGACCGTTGGAATGTCCATGGCCACCTGGTTGAAGCGCTGGATGTACGCTCGAAGCGGCTCCCTCACACCTTGCTTGATGGAAAACAGGTTGACGCTTGTCTTCTGGTGGTGCCTGCTGCTTGCAAAATGATGGAGGAATGCCATTCGGAATTCCTTGAAACTTGTGATGGATCCGTCCGGCAATCTCCGAAACCACCGATGTGCCGATCCCGAAAGCGTGGTGAGGAACACTCGGCACTTCACACCATCTGTGTATTGATGCAGAGTGGCGGTGCTGTCGAACTTACCCAGGTGGTCGTCTGGGCCGGTTGTTCCATTGTACTCCCCGATCGCGGGGGGCGCATAATGCTTCGGTAGTGGATCGCGAAGAATGACGTCTGAAAACTGCCGGTTGATCCGTTTGGGTGACGAGTCTGTTCGGGGCGCCTTTCCTTTTCTGACGTCCCGGACGGGTGCTTCGTCCGATGAAGATCCCTTGTCTTGATTGGCTTGCGCTACCTCCGAGGGCGTCTGGAACAGAGCCCGATGGAAGGGTATCGGCGCGGGCGGCGCCCCCATTTGAGTGTCGGCCAGCCCCTTGTTTTGCCCCCATATTCAGATCTGCTCCTGCCTGTCTTCGGGAGGCGCTCGGCCCCCCGAGGCTGATGTCGCCTGCTGCGCTGCTCGCTCGGCCAGAGCTTTCTGCTGCTGCTCCACGATTTTCACTGCCCGCGCTTGGACGAGTGCTTCGAGCTCTTCGGGAGAGAGCGTTACCAGAAGTTGACGTCCAGCTTCTTCCATCTTCTTGGCTCAGATTCAGGTGCGTTCCCACAGACGGCGCCAATTTGATCCTGTCCGAGCACTGAGTCGACGGACACTGGGAACGTGGCACGCTCCGCTGTCTCCGACTGGTGGCGTAGCTCTCTGACGAACCTACAAAGAAGCCGAGCCGGGAGGGGTTTCCCGGCGACGACCCTCCGACGCTCAAGTCAGGCAATGAGAGAAGCAGCTTAATGTGGCTACAGAAGAGAGTTGCGCATACCTTCGTCGACGTCTGAGGTCCTTATATAGGATCCCGGGGAAGCGCGGGCACGCTTTCCGATGCATGCACGCTTCCCCAAACATACCTTAACGAGCCCGTGTCAGAAAAGTACCTCTAGTGTCATTCCGCAATCGTCCGAGCATATCCCGGATGCGACGGTGGAAGCTTCCACCGTATGATCCTGTGTACGGCTCGGCCGCCAACTCTGCTGAATGTCGGCGGCAGACGTCTCGAGGATGATGTTATCCCCTGTCTCCTTTGTTCTCTTACGATCCCTGTCTGTTCCGGGGCTGAGCGGTTAAGCCGCTCGGCGAGCATGTCACTTCTACCTCGGTCGTGTGCTCGGATGAGATTGCTCCTGCCTCTGTTGCCGGGTGCCCCGACTGAACGGACATCCCGCTCAGCCTTAAACCCTTTTTACGAGCATCGAAAACCCGACCCCCCGTCGGGTTGTCTTCGGTTCAGGGGATTCACGGCCGGTCGGCTTGCTTCGTCCGCTCGGTTATGCCTCCGGGTTGAATCTCCTGACCTTTGACCTCCACGTGCCGTTGACCTTCCACCCACGAGGGTCCCCCGTCCTTATCACCGGATCAAATAGAAATCATAGATTTAGTGCTCCAGGTTGTCGGCGTCAAGTTGTAGCTTTGTCGGAACTTCTCGTTAGCAGTTGGTTGCAAAAAGATGGCTTAGAATTTGATGTCCCTAGCTGCTGGTCGAGATGTCCTTTTATTGGCCATTGAGGGCGCCTCCATGGACTCACTGAGGCGCTTCAAACATTAAAGCTTATCCCGCTTTCTGCGCTGCGATGAGCTTCGGGTCGCTGCCGCTTATCCGCCTAAGGGTGCCTCCATCATTACTCTGAGGTGCCTTCAAGCAAGAATCCAGGGCGCCTCCAAGTCCCATGAAGGCACCTCCATCTCCTCTTCGTAGCCAACCTTGCCTTGCACTCGAGGTGCCTCCAAGTTCCATGAAGGGCGCCTCGGGTACTGTTCATCCGAGGCAAGATGTGCACTTTAGTCCCTGCAAAATATGTTAGTCCATCACACAACAACATACCCTGCAAGACAAAAGTTAGCACCATATAAACATAATAAATTAAGTAATCGACAGTCATCGGACTATTCAGTTCTGACTTCGGATTTCCGACCGGAAACCCTAGGTTGAACCGACGCCTACTGTTCCCTCTTCCGGGGAACGCATCCTCACCTACTCCGCATAGGAGAGTTTACCTTTTGCCAGTTCGGTCCTCCAGACCTACTAGACTTTTGCTGAGCGTCCGATTCTTCCGGTCTATATGCTGGACGTCCGGTCAACGACCCGTCAAGACTTCCACCTGGTTCGCGACACCAGGATTTCAACTTAGGGTTACCGCCCCCTAGGATTTTTGCCCGAAGATCTGACCCGCCAAGACTTCTCGCCTAGGGGTACCACCCCCTAGGACCTAGGGTTACCACCCCTTAGGGTTTTCCACTTGCCTAACCACAGCTAGGACTTTTGCGTAAGAAATCTTAGGACTTTCCTGCATAGCTCATTCAACATATCAGATAACAAAACACCTTAACTTTGAACCCTTTGACATAATCAAAACACAGGTTCGATCTGTAACGACCCGCCTTCTAACTACTAGGCTGTAAGGCGAATCGCTACAGTTGCTGCTGTACTAACTATGCGGAAAACTGATCTAATTTGAATTTTTTTCTAATCTAATTGCTGGGAACGCTGAAACTGAATGTTATACATGTACCTAATAATTGTACACATGCTAGGGGAGACAATCTATGCCTCTCGGATGTCCTGCTAGCTGTAATCAGGCATTTCAATCGGTCCGTGGATCGATTGGGGCTGTCGGATCGATCCTGTGATCGATCTAGCTTGTTACTGGCACGAAACCTGACTTTGGATCGGTCGGCTGACCGATCCATAAGCTGTTGCCGTTGTACGCAGCTGGATCGGTCTACCGACCGATCCAGGAGTGCACTGATCGGTCGGCTGACCGATCTAGTGGCCCACTGATCGGTCGGCAGATCGATCAGCAAGCTTTGGTACCCTCTGTTCGCGAAGGCCAACTTTCTATTCGCGACTGGATCGGTCGGTTGACCGATCCAGTGGCAGATACCAACTTTCTGTTTGCATCTGGATCGGTCGGCTGACCGATCCAGTGGCACAGCCCAGACTCTGATCGGTCTGTAGACCGATCAGAGTTCTGATTTCGCTCCTGGAACTCTGATTTCAGCACTTGTTCGTGCTAAAACATCACACAACATTTATAGAATGCATGTAAAACGTTCTAATATCTATTAACTAGCATTCTAACATGATATGGAGCATGGTTCATCAACTCATAACCTTTAACTACTAGAAATGCCTAAAAAGCAAAGTATAAGAAAATGTCTTAAGGAAGAACTAGTTTCTAATTTGCTAAACTCTCCAAGGTCTTTTATTCCAGTTCCTGCCACACACACCATCCTTTGCATTGTCCTCCAGCTCCCTCTGCTAGTCCATCTTTCCTTTACCTTTATCTGCAGTATAAGAAAAAATAGTATCTGTAAGCTTAAAGCTTAGTAAGAAACCATCTACCTCACAAAAACATGCAACGATGCAAATATGATTTTAAATCATGCTGTTTAAAACATATGCTGGATATACTGAATAAACTAGCATGGCATGGCATATAAGCATACAATCATGGCATATCTAAACCTGAACATAAAAACATGTATAACAACTGCACATAAAGTTATCATGCATATTCACAGGGAAAAACTAAACTGGAGCATGATATTGAACTGAAACTGAACTGCGCTAGAACTGATCTTAAACTATAATCACTGGATTAGATTAAGAGTTTGAAAGCTAATATCATAATAAGTGAAAATAGTAATCATGCTGTTTGGGCCCGGCAACTGTACTTGCTGTGCGCGCATCCCTAACTAGACCCGGGTTTGCAAGTCCCGAATTTAGTAGGGTTAACTAGGTTATCTAAACCTAGGGACGACTGTGGGAGTCCAACCCAATGGATATCTGATCCAGTACAGTGCCACTGAAAATAAAATACTGAATATAGCTAACTGTTTTAACTTGCTGTTTATAGGTTATCTGAACCTAGAGCTAGGTTATCTGAACCTAGAGGCGACTGTGGGAGCCCACCCATTGGACCGTAGTCCCATAAACTGAACTAAACTAATGTGCTGTTTTAAATGCTCCTAATGCATTTAACTGAGCTATTAAACATAACTGAGGTGGTATTTAGCTACACTAACATTTTACCGAACACTTAGTGTGCTCCAACTCTCTCCTCTAATAGGGAGATCACCTCTAGGCACCCGACAACGTCTAGATTCTCCAACTAAAGGAGACCAACGTGTCCGGCCCGTCTAGAGGTGCTCAACTAGATCCCTAATACTCGAGGAGGGTTTAAACACACCCTATGTGCCGAAAAACCTGCATATAGCTAAAATCTAATGCGTAGAAAATCAAACGGAGCTATTATACTGCAGGTGAGGGGTTTCTTACCTCCTATTCGTAATTTCTTACGATTCTATTCGCTAGAACTCCGGTGGAGATGATCTTCTCGACGATCCGCTCACGTCTTCGCGTTCCTCTCGCGGGGAAGAACCTTTTTCGTGTTGGAGTCGTCGCCGAAAAGTGTCCTTGGGGCCCTAGAGAAAGAACCCTAGGCTTTCCCTTGTTGTGGCGCCGAGAGAGAAGGAGAGGGAGAGTGGGCAGCGTGAGGTTAGGGTGAGGAGAAGGAATTGCCGATCAAACCAAAAATAAACCAAACCCCACTTAAATTTTCTATTTATATTAAGTGGGTATTTCGGCCCAACTCAATTATAAATATAATTGATTCCCTTTCCTTTCAGCACGACCCTGCTGGGTTCAACTGGTTACTAGTATTATCCCTAAGCCATAGGTCTCGGGTTCAATTCCCGCTAAGGCCGTTTTCGTTTTCTAATTATTTTTGCTGCTTCCGCTACTCGGAAAATTCCGGAAAAATATCTAAAAATTCCAGAAAAATCATAGAATATTTCTAAAAATAATTTGAGAATTTTCGGGCGTTACAACTCCCCATACCTTATAAAAAGTTTGTCCTCGAACTTAGAATAATTCTGGGTACTTCTGTCTCATGCTGGCTTCTGTCTCCCAAGTTGCCTCTTCTGCTGTGTGACTGTGCCAAATGACTTTGACTAATGGTACTTCCTTGTTCCGCAATTTCTTAACTGCTCGGTCTATTATCTGAATAGGCTGACTATCATAGCTGAGGTCTTCGGACTGGGGCTCAATCACTGGGTGGCATCTCGGGTATGCTTCTTCAGATAGAGACATGAAATACGTTGTGGACGGTGACATTTCTGGGTAGCTCTAGCTCATATGCTACCTTGCCCACTCTTCTGCGATGAGGTATGGTCCCACATATCCGGGACTTAGCTTGCCCTTCTTCCCAAAACGCATTACTCCTTCATGGGAGCTACTCGAGGAATACTGAATTCCCAACCGAAAATTCTAAGGGTCTCGCAGTGTATCGTAGCTCTTCCAGCGGCTCTGAGGTGTCTCTATCCTCTGGCGGATCTGTTGAGTGGTATCTGCTACTAGATCTGTCTCAAGCTCTAGTTCCTTCTTTCACCACTCTCATACCAACAGATTGGAGATCTACACCTCCGCCCATAGAGAGCCTCATAAGGTGCCATGCCGATAGTGGCTCGATAGCTTTGTTGTTGTATGCAAATTCTACTAAGCTCGGATATTTGCACCAACTTCCCTTGAAGTCTAGGGACACGCGAGCATATCTTCGAGCACGATTTACTCGCCGTCTCGACCATCCGTCATGCGGATGGAATGTCTTGAACTTTAACTCGTGCCCTAATCTTGTTGCATACACTCCCTAAGTGTGATGTAAACCCTTGTCTCTATCTGAAATAATGGTCGTGGGACTCCATGAAGTCTGACGATCTCCCGGAGATACAACCGAGCTAGCTTCTCCATGGAGTAGGATATCTTGATAGCTAAAAGTGGGCTGATTTAGTCGACTATTACCCGGATGGCATCAAAACCATTCGTGGTTCCGGGTAGTCCCACTATGAAGTCCATAGAGATATCCTCCCACTTCCATTCTGAATCAGAATAGGCTGCAGAACTCCTCCTGGCGTCTGATGTTCTGCCTTGACCCTCTGACAGGTGAGGCAGATGCTAACATATCTGGCGATGTCTCGCTTCATCCCGGGCCACCAAAAATGTTTCTTCAGGTCTTGATACATTTTGGTGGAACCTGGATGCATCGCATAGGGAGTCTTGTGAGCCTCATCTAAAATCTGTCTTCGTAGCTCCTCCTGATCTGGAACATAGAGTCTGTCACCAAAATACAACACCCCGCTATCAGACACTCTGAATTCTCTACTTTCTGATTCTACTAGCCCTTGCTTGATTTTCTGAATTTCAGGGTCCTGCTCCTGAGCTGACTGAATATCACCAAGCAAGGTAGACTCTAAGATCATAGTAGAGAGCTGTCCAACGATGAATTCGAGACCGAAATCTACGATCTCCTTCTGTAGGGGTGGTGACATGGCTGTAAGAGATAATAAGGTAGCACTGGACTTTCTGCTAAGGGCGTCTGCTACCTTATTGGCTTTCCCTGGATGGTAGAGGATGTCTATATCGTAGTCCTTGACCAGCTCTAACCATCTGCGCTGTCGCATATTCAGATCCTTCTGAGTGAAGAAATACTTTAGACTCTGATGATCTGTATACACTCTGCACTGAGCTCCATATAAGTAATGTCTCCAAATTTTGAGAGCGAACACTACTGCTGCAAGCTCAAGGTCATGAGTAGGGTAATTCTTCTCATAATCCTTGAGTTGTCTGGAGGCATAGGCGATCACCTTACCGTCTTGCATCAGCACTGCTCCTAATCCCAATTTAGAGGCATCACTATAGATGTCAAAGCTGCTGGTGTTGTCTGGTAGAGCCAAAATGGGAGCACTGGTCAATCTCCTTTTCAGCTCGCTGAAACTGTTCTCACAGTCCTCTTTCCACTGATACTTTCTGTTCTTTCTGGTAAGAGCTGTCAGTGGGGAGGCTATCCTGGAGAAGTCCTCTACAAACTTTCTGTAATAACCTGCTAATCCCAGAAAGCTCCTGATTTCGCTGGCGTTCCTAGGTCTCTTCCAGTTACTTACTGCTTCTATCTTGCTGGGATCTACCATACTACCATCCTTTGAGATGATGTGACCCAGGAAGGACACCTGATCTAGCCAAAATTCACATTTCGTGAACTTGGCGTATAGCTGGTTCTGCTGAAGGGTCTGCAATACTAGTTTCAGGTGTTCTGAATGTTCTTCCTGAGTTCCTGAGTAGATAAGGATGTCATCGATGAACACGATAACAAACTTATCTAAGTACTCTCTGAATACTCTGTTCATGAGGTCCATGAATGTAGCTGGAGCATTTGTCACGCCAAAAGGCATGACTACGAACTCGTAATGTCCGTATCTGGTCCTGAATGCTGTCTTCGGTATATCACCCTCCTTGACTCTGACTTGGTGATATCCTGATCTGAGGTCAATCTTAGAGAACATTGCTGCTCCCTTCAGCTGGTCGAACAGGTCATCGATTCGGGGAAGGGGATACCTGTTCTTGATTGTGACCTGGTTCAGTGATATGTAGTCTATGCACAGTCGCATGCTTCCATCCTTCTTCTTCACAAACAATACAGGCGCTCCCCATGGCGAGTGACTCGGGCGTATGAAACCCTTGTCGAGCAGCTCCTGTAATTGCTCCTGAAGTTCCTTCAGTTCTGCTGGAGCCATGCGATAAGGCGCTTTGGAGATAGGATTTGTACCGGGAATGAGCTCTATCTCAAAGTCGATCTCCCTGTCTGGTGCTAAGCCTGGTAACTTTTTAGGGAAGACTGCTGGGTAGTCACATACGACTCAAAGCTCTGCTAGCTGTTGGTTCTTGTCCTGGCTGACGTTGACTACATGTGCTAGGAATCCTGTACACCCTGAATCCAGTAGCTTCTGTGCTTTCATAGCTTCTTTGGTTCCCCGCTGTATTCAAATTGCACTGCCGCTTCAGGTTGGAAGATGACTTTCTGTTTACGGCACTCTATGGTAGCACCGTACTTGATCAGAGAGTCCATTCCAAAGATAACGTCATAGTCGGTCATCTCTAGCACTATTAGATCACAAAAGAGCTCTCTGTCTGCTATAATGACCGGCACTGCTCTGAGCCAGTGCGTGGATGCTATGATATCTCCTGAAGGTAGTGTCGTCAAAAACTGACCACTGAGTACCTCTGAGGGTATTTCTAATTTTTCGGAGAACACCCTGGCTATATATGAATGGGTTGCCCCAGTATCAAATAGAACAGTAGCACTGTACTGAAAAATGCTAATCTGACCTGTGACAACTGTCGAGGCATTGGCTACGTCCTCTCTGGTGAGTGAGTAGATCCTCGCATTCGCCATAGCTGGAGGGGCTTCTAATCTGCCCTGGCTGATAAGTGGACCTTCTAGAGCGGCCTGCATCTGATATAACTGAGCTGGCTGGCCTGCATACTGAATCTGCTGTGGCTGAGGAAGACTGGTCTTGTTCGGGCACTGCTTGGCCATGTGCCCTTCTTGTCCACATTCGAAGCATCCTCGTGTGCCCTTGCGACAAACCCCTGGGTGGAATTTCCCACAAGTAGCACATTTTGGATAACTGGGTCGCTTGCTAGATGGTCCTCCTTTTGGGTCACTCCCTGATTTGCGCTTGCTGTTGGAGTTCCCTTTCCAGTTAGAGCTGTGGCCTTGCTGTTTTTGAGTGTGAGAGTTTCCTTGGCCTTTGGACTCTGAGGAGACTTGCTTTTGCTGCTTTATGCTGTTCTGGTAATGCTCCGTGGTCAAGGCACTGCTCACTAGCTCCTCTGTGGTTTGTGGCCTATGTATGCCACCAGCCACGTTCACTTAGCTCAACTCTCTTCACCCCCCTGATTGCCTTAGAAATTTTGAGTATCCTAGAGTCCAAGCATAAGAATAATGGTTGTTTTATATTTTCCTAATTTTCTACCTCACCCATTCTAGGTTATCAAACAAGTTCACCTTATGAGTGAATGTGAAACGGAATTAATTGTAATTGTAATTTTCATTTTAAGAATTAAATCCCTTTAAAAGTTTTTTTAAAAAAATGCTTTTTAAACAATTTTTAAAGGGATTTTTTTAAAGTTTTTTTTAAAATGATTTTTAAATAGTTTTAAAAGGATTTTTTAAAAGATTTTTTTTAAAATGATATCTAAATAATTTTTAACAGGATTTTTTAAAAGATTTTTTAAAATGATTTTTAAATAATTTTTTAAAAGGATTTTAAAAATTCTTTTTAAAAGATTTCTTTAAAAATAATATAAAAATAATTTTACAAAGATTTTTAAAAGTTTTTTAAATAATTTTTAAAAGTATTTTTTAAAAAAGATTTTTTAAATAATTTTTTTTTAAAGATTTTAATATATTTTTTCAAAGATTTTAATTAGATTTTTAAATAATTTTTAAAAGGATTTTTTAAAAAAATATTTTTAAATAATTTTACAATGATTTTTAAAAGGATTTTCAAAAAGGTTTTTAAATCATTTTTAAATAATTTCAAAATATTTTAAAAAAATTCTTAAAAGGATTTTTTTAAATGATTTTTAAAAGGATTTTTTAAAAATACTTTTTGAATAATTGATTAAAAATCTATTTAAATAATTGTTAAAAGGATTTTTTAAAATGATTTTTAAATAATTTTTAAAAGATTTTTTTTAAAAAAATATATTTTAAATAATTTTTCTGAAAGGATTTATAAAAATATTTTTAAATAATTTTTAAAAGGGTTTTTAAATAATTTTTAAAGGGGTTTTTAAATAATTTTTAAAATGATTTTTTAAAAAAGATTTTTTAAAAAAGATTATTTAAATAATTTTTAAAAGTATTTTTTAAAAATATTTTTAAATAATTTTTAAAAAATATTTTAAAATAATTTTTAGAATGATTTTTTTTTAAAAAAAAAATTGAATAATTTTTAAAAGGATTTTTAAAAAGATTTATAAAATATTTTTAAATAATTTTTAAATAAATTTTAAAAATTTTTGAAATAATTTTTAAATTATTTTTAAATAATTTTAAAAAGTATTTTTTCAGAAAGATTTTTTAAATAATTTTTTAAAAGAATTTTTAAAAAAGTTTTTGAATTAATTTTTTTAAAACGATTTTTTAAAAAGATTTTAAAATAATTTGTAAAATGATTCTTTAAAAAGATTTTTATATAATTTTTAAAATATTTTTAAATAATTTTAAAAAGGATTTTTTAAAAGGTTTTTTAAATAATTTTTAAAAGATTTTTATAATATTTGAAAATAATTTTTAAAAGGAGTTTTTAAAAATATTTTAAAATAATTTTTAAAGGATTTTTTAAAAAGATTTTTTGATAATTTTAAATAATTTTTAAAAGGATTTTTTAAAAAGATTTTTAAATAATTTTTAAATGGATTTTTCAAAAAGATTTTTGAATAATTTTTTAATAGTTTTTTTAATAAGATTTTTAAATAATTTTTTTAAACAACGATTTTTAAATAATTTTTAAATGGATTTTTTAAAATGATTTTTAATTAAGTTTTGAAAGATTTTAAAATAATTTTGACAATATTTTTAAAAGGATTTTTTTAAATGATTTTTAAATAATTTTTAAAGGATTTTTAATGGGATTTTTTAAAGTATTTTTAAATATTTTTTTTAGAAGGATTTTTTTTAAGAAAATGATTTTTAAATATTTTTAAATAATTTTTTAAAATGATTTTTTAAATGATTTTTTTTTTAATGTTATCCTAGATCCATTTCAGCCATGTCTAAGTTATCTATCAAGGAACCTTATGTAGTTTCGTGAGATGGTTATATTTAATTAAGATTCTTTTTAAGGGTTAATTTACATTTGAGTTAAACTTAGGTTTTTCAATTGGTTAATTAAATATGCATTTTGAAGATTGACTCCCAGGCTGTGGCGAGGCACTAGGCCTTTTTGGATATGAGATCATCCACCACTTCTAGATAGAGCATTTCAAAGAAAATATATATTTAATTTTCCTTTTTAAACCCTTAGGTTTAACTAAACAAGTGTAAATTACGCCTAGGTCCTTAAACTATCCTAATCTAAGCCTGCTTAATACAAGAAAAAATAAACAAGCATCAAGCAATTTTATCTATTTATTAAGATTGTTTTTCTATTGGCTCCCCCTGTATTATAGCCTCGATATGGTCTATCAAGGTAATGGATCTGATCCTTGAGGACCCAATATAGTCCAACTCCAACTTGATTAACCAAGTTTGACTTGGGAACCCATGCTTGGACTATGTTTCTGTTATTTCTATTAACTAGGGATAAATATGATTTGTATTTTCTTTTAGTTTTAAATCCAAGTCCGGATTTGTTGTAAACGGCTCGCTGTTTTCCAAAAATCAGATCAAGATTCTTGGAACCCAGGATGAACCGTTCCAACGTGTCCTTGAGTTCTTTAACTTGAGTTTTCAAATTAGAATTTTCTTCCTCAAGTTGTTGGACTTGAGTTGAACTTCCAATTTGATTCGACTCAGTCAAAGAACTCGAGTCAGCCACTTCCTTAAGGGATGTTACCTTCTTTTGGAGTGACTTGACCCGGACGTTGGATTTAGCCAATCTCTTTAACAAATATGGAACTAATTTTTCTAAATCGTCTAATTGAGTCTCGGCGAGTAGAGAACTTACAGCGGGGTTAGGTCCTTCGAAAATGGATACGGATCCATGGCTTCGCTCGGACTCGGTTTCTGATTCGCTCTCAGTTTCGGACTCAAATTCGGACTCGGTTTCGACGATGTTCGCTTGTACCAGTAGAGCGAGAAAGCTTGTTTGTCCTTCTTCATCAGTCTCAGATTCATCTGATGACTCGGACCAAGTTGCCTTCAACACCTTCTTTCTCTGTTGCTTCTGATTTGGACAATCCGGCTTGTAGTGCCCCTTCTAGTTACATCTGTAGCATGTAACTCCAGCCTTGACCTTCGGCATTTGAGTCGCCTTTTTGTTTTTTCATATCTTTCGTACAAGCCTTACTAGTTCAGAAATAATCTCATCGTCGTCTTCTGCGTCCGATTCGTCTTTGGATTCGGGTTTGGTTTTTTGCTTTGTTTTAGCTTCCTGAGTTCTGCTTATACCTGCAATCAAGGCAATACCCTTCTCGGCTGGACGTGCATTAGTTTGTTCATGCAATTCAAATTCAGAAAAGAGTTCATCTAGCTTAATTAAAGATAAATCCTTGGAAACCTTGTAAGCATCAACCATGGATGCCCATAAAGTGTTCCTCGGAAAAGCGTTAAGCGCGTACCTTATTACGTCACGGTTTTCTATTCTCTGGCCAATTGCATGAAGACTGTTTAGCAAGTCTTGGATGCGCGCGTGAAGTTGGTTCGTCGTCTCTCCTTCCTGCATTTTTATGTTATATAATTTGTTTAAAATTAAATTGCGCTTGCTTACCTTAGTGTCGGAGGTGCCCTCATGCAGTTCGATCAATTTTTCCCACAACTCTTTAGCACTTGAGAAGGGTTCGACTCTACTCAGTTCTTCTTTTGTTAGCCCGCATTGTAGCATGCAGGTTGCTTTGGAATCGACTTCAACTTTCTTCCTTATGCTCGCATCCCAGTTGATGCATGCGATTAGTTCACCAGTGCCGTCACGTGGAAGCTCGAGACCGGTCTGGATAATGATCCACATCTCAACTTATGTCTTGAGGTGGTATTCCATCTGGTTCTTCCAATAGCAAAATTCCTAGCCGGAAAAGAGTGGCGGGCGGACCGTGCTAAAACCTCCTTGGAGAGCCATTAAATCTTGCACACAAAAGAAGAGAAAAACAAGTCCCAGGACTTGATCCTGGATTAGCATTGCGGTATAAAAATAAATTATGATCTCGAGTGGTGTTGCACCAACTTTGAGACAAATTCGATTACGAAAAAAAATTAGATCGGAAGATGGCAAGAATATCGATTCCGATCGACTCTGAAAAATTGAAAAGATACCACGAAATAATGCTTGACTGGTGGTTGCACCAAATCGAAGCGACCCTGCTCTGATACCAATTGTTGGATCGAGATCGCGCTAGAGGGGGGGCGAATAGCGTTCGTGACTTTCACAATCGGTTTAAACGTATCGGAGAAATTGTAGCGGAACAAAATAAGAAAATAACACAATCGCAAACACAAGGTATTACTTGATTCGGAGCCTTGTGTGTCTCCTACTCAAAGGCCTACATTCGTTGAACGTTTACTTTGGGCAACACCTATAATTTCGTAAAATGGTTACAAATGAAGTACAATTGAATACAATAAAATATACCAACAACAATATAAATCGCAGATTCAGTGCTCCGTGTTGTTGGCGTCAAGTTGTAGCTTTGTCGGAACTTCTCGCTAGCAGCTGGTTGCAGAAAGATGGCTTAGAATTTGATGTCCCTAGTTGCTAGTCGAGATGTCCTTTTATTGGCCATTGAGGGCGCCTCCATGGACTCACTGAGGCACCTCAAACATGAAAGCTTATCCCGCTTTCTGCTCTGCGATGAGCTTCGGGTCGCTGCTGCTTATCCGCCTGAGGGTGCCTCCATCATTACTCTGAGGCACCTTCAAGCAAGCATCCAGGGCACCTCCAAGTCCCATAGAGGCGCCTCTAGTTCCTCTTCGTAGCTAACATTGCCTTGCACCCGAGGCGCCACCAAGCTCCATGGAGGGTGCCTCGGGTACTGTTCATCCGAGGCAAAATGTGCAATTTAGTCCCTGTAAAATATGTTAGGCCATCACACAACAACATACCCTGCAAGACAAAAGTTAGCACATATAAACATAATAAATTAAGCAATCAACAGTCATCGGACTGTCTGGTTCTGACTTCAAATTTTTGACCGGAAACCCTAGGTCGAACCGACGCCTACTGTTCCCTCTTCCAGGGAACTCGTTCTCACCTACTCTGCTCAGGAGAGTTTACCTTTTGCCAGTTCGATCCTCCAAACCGACTGGACTTTTGCTCAGCGTCCAATGCTTCCGGTCTTCATGCTGGACGCCCGATCCATGACCCGTCCAGACTTCCACCTGGTTCGCGACACCAAGATTTCAACCTAGGGTTACCGCCTCCTAGGATTTTTGCCCGAAGCTATAACCCGCCAAGACTTCCCGTCTAGGGTTACCACCCCCTAGGACGTAGGGTTACCACCCCCTAGGGTTTTCCATTTGCCTAACTGCAGCTAGGACTTTTGCCTAAGAAACCTTAGGACTTTCCTGCACAGCTCATTCAACATATCAGATAATAAAACACCTTAAATTTGAACCCTTTGAGATAATCAAAATACAAGTTCAATCTTTGGATGCTTCCCGCACCAATAACAAGAGCTTAGAGCAGAACTTAATGTCGCAACTCAAGAATATGATGTTCCTCTACCTGAGTTCTCCAGTCAACCAACTCTCGTTCCTAGCTCTTCAACTACTCTTGAGGAAGCATCCACTAGCATACCTCTAGAAGATACCCCTCAAGAGCTACAAGAATAGGGACCTAAGGCTGCTCCTACAAGAAAATACCCTTGGCGTCGCTTGACGTTAGCACTCCGACTCAAAAAATAGGCTGTTTCTACCTCTGAGGAGATACCTACAGGGGATATTCCCCTTTCTTCTCTAGAGCCTACTCTCTCTTCTTTATATCCTATACTTGCTTCTTCCACTTCTCAAGTGCCGGAAGCTTCTCCACTTCCGAGCATTAACCCCAATCCCGCGTTAATGATGAATTTTTCTGATCCAGTTTTCATACCACCCTCAGTAACTGAGGGTTTTCCTATCCTTATTTTTTCTTCTCCTTCTCTTCATAGCTCCCTATCATCCTCCTCCACGTCTACCCCTACCTTTCCAATATTATTGAGGGGTTCTCTAATGACAGCCTGGGTAGAGGTTCGTAAAGAAATTGAGAAACTCACTTCTGCTGAATAGGCTGACCAGTCTTCTTTTGAGGAAACTAAGGTAATACGCCCTTCATCCCTCTGTGTTTTTCATTAATACCTTCTAATAATAACTTTTTAACAGTGGTGGATTGCTAATATAAATATGAACCGACACATGTATGAGCTAACTCAAGAAGTGGTAAGGCTAAAACAACAAGCTTCTGGAGCCTCTTCCTCTCAAGACTTTGAGGAATTATCTCACCAACTATAAGAAACTTGCACGCTTCTTGAGGTAGAACTCATAAATTCACTCAAATGGAAAGCCTTTGCAGAAGATTTTGAATCTAAAGGTAAGTTAGAGACTCTTCTTCGCACTGAATTAGCATCCAAAGTGGATACATATGCAACCGAGAATGCTCAGTTGTTATCCTAGCTACAAGTGTTGAAGGATGCCTATGCTTTGGAATTAGCTGCTAAAGATGCTGCTCTGGAATCCAAGAACTCCGAGCTAACCTCCTTAAGTTAATCCTTAACTACAACTAAGGCAGAGCTTTCCTCTAAGGAGCTTGAATTAAAAGCTTCCCAAGATGCCTTGACAGAATACATGGCGGGTGAAGATGCCAGATTTGAGAAGAGAAAAAGGGCAATGCTAGAATCTCCTGAATTTAATGCTCCCATCGTCGACTCCATCGCCAAAGCCCTCACTAAGGAAGCTGAGGGGGGAGCGAATTAATTGAAGAGGCTAGGCCACTTGGTTTATGAGCCTTCACCCAACTTCTTGAACCGTTGGGAACTGATTGCTGAATCACCTCTCGACTTATTTCCCAAGTTGTCTTAATTGTAACTCACGATATTTTTGTATTTGAAGAATAATTTTTCATCTTTTAGGATATTCTAATTGTTGTTACCCTTAATTTTGGTATTCATTTTCTTTTGACTTCTTTTGATTGGGCAGGTTCAACTTCATATTTGACTTCGTTTATTATGGATATTTGACCAACCTCTAATGACCGATCTAGTTTACATTTATACTTAGCTTCCTCCTTAGTGCTTGAACGACCTTTAGTGACCAATCGATTTTACCCCTGCTCTATGCTATCCTTAATATAATAATATCCGATTGACTTTTCATGACCGATCAAGTTTACCCTTACTCACTTTCCTTCTCAATATCCAGTTGACCTTTAGTGATCCATCGAGTTTATACTCGTACTCATTTTCAACCCTAATACCCGACCGACCTTCAGCGATCAATCGAGTTTATGTACAAATGTATATATATTTTAAACTAACCCTGAATTTTTTACACTTACCTTTAGTAATGATTTTAACATCTCGGGAATACAACTTTTTATATCGACTACCCATACTGTTTTCTTATTGGTGACACGCCTGCCTATGATGTTTGGTGTGTACCCGTTTTATTGTATCCGCCGCCTCACTATTCTATCCAACAACTCCTCTTCAGTCTCGCTTTTCTTATCTTCTCAAACTAATGTTCCTTCTTGAAACACCTTTTTCGATGTCATACCCCGACTTCTAAAGGGAAAATAGAAAAAAAAAATCCCTAATCACTTCGTCTTCCTCCTCTTATTCGTGTATCTTTTGTTCTTGCTCTATGCTAACTATTCTCATTTTTCTTACTTCTTTCTGTTAACAATGTCAGCCCTCTATGAATGGTACACCCAATGCTCTTCCGAGTTTTCTGCATCAGAAGCCTGTGAGCTTCAATGGAATTACAAATTCCCTTCATACGTGGTTACTCCTACCCCTAGGGATCTTCCTCATCTTCCTCATCCAAAAAGTGTGGCAATTTTTTGGGAACAAGTTCTCTGTAGTTTTAGGTTTCCTATTCATTCCTTCTTCTTTAACGTTAGTATATATTTTGACCTTCCCCTAAATCAACTCATTCCCCAATCATTTTCTATCATGGTTGGTTTTGTTATTATTTCCCGTTTACTGGACTTTCCCTTATCCACTCGACTTTTCCACCATTTTTTCATTCCTCACCAAGTGGAAGATGGTATTTTTAAATTTCAATCTCGCCCTAAAATTACCCTATTTTATAGAATTCCTCCTCAAGAGGAATGGAGGGATAAGTTTTTCTTTATACGTCTTCCTTCTCCACCTTCATACCCCATAATTTGGTGTCGAGAGCTTCCCCTTATTCCTACACTAGGCAATATCTTGGAAGATCCCACTCTTCATTCTTCAATGGGGAAATTAAAGGGTGCAAAATTTAACTTACCTACCCTGATTGCTGAAGGCTTACTATTTGCTTTTGGTTTTAGCACAACAGACGCAACCTTGGATGTTTCCTTTGGTAAGATTATTCTTCTTATTCATGTTTTGAACCATTTTTTTTATTTTTAACTTAAATTTCTCTTTTTTCTTTAGCTGATGTTATTCTCCTTGCCCTCATGTACAAAAATGCTCGCTTGACAATGGTGGCTTTAACCAGAATGGGTGAACAACTATTGAGAGATCGCCCTCTTGATGAACCCCCTTCTTCCCTTGGCCTACTACTTCTCTCTAAACAACCTTAGGAATCTTCCGACTCCTTAAAGTCAGAGGGTCCCTTTATGGCAAAACGTCGGAAACCCCATACCTCGACTCCTTGTCTCCTCTCAGATACCATAGCTAATTTTGAGCAAGTTCCCATTGTTTATGTCGAAATCTCCCATTCTAAAGGTAAAAAAACTTGCTCCCCCCTACACATGTTCGTTCGAATTTTGCATTACTTATGATGTGACCATGACTCCTCATTCCTACATCTCCTGTTATTCCCTCAGCTGTTTCTTTATCAAAGGAAGTACCCATTGCTCCTAAGGATACATTGCCCTTTCTTCTAGCCTTACCTTCCTCTTCCAGTAGACCTCGTGCCAAAAGAACTCCTTGCAGGAGATCAGTCACTTCTGGGTCTGCCACGACACCCATTGAGCAAGATCCTCCGTTAGCGAGCCTCCCCTCTCCTAATCCCTCTTCACCGGCCTCTGAACATCCTCCTTCCTTTTCTTCATCATTTACAAGTTCTCCTCGTCCTTCCATCTTATTTCAACAAGGCCATAGTTTATCATCTCTATTCGGTCAAACTTTTACTCCTGCTCCATATGGATTATTACAACTGAAGGGGGCACTAGCTGAGTATTGGTTGTAGTCTCAGGCGCATCTGAGAAGAAGCACCTTCACTAAATGTGCCGACGACCACAATCGTCAAGCAACTACGGTAAGTTTTTGAATCTGACTTCCTTGTTTTGTACTTTCAAGATGTAATCTTACTATCATTTCCTTCAGCTATATGATTTAAGTATACATTTGGGCAAACTGGTTGTGGATTTAGAGAGGACTAACCAAATCCTAAAAGATAAGGTAGAAGAATTACAAGCTGCCTCCAACCTCCCCAACAATGAACACCTTCAGCTACGGGATAGGGTGAAGTCACAAGTTGAGTTTACTGCTAATTTAGAAAAGACTCTACAAGACACCCGTCAGATGCTACAATCTCGAGAGGAGGAAAAAAGAAACTTAGAGTTACAGCTAGAGGGGCTTAATTCTACACTTAGCATTGAAAGGACTTTAAAAGATAAAGCTCTCTCGGATGTTACTCACAAAACTTCCTTGCTGAACCAACTAGAACAATCGCATGGTTCAGGATCTTATGATTTAGTCCCAGAATTGGCTTCTAAGGACTTTGCCTTGCTCCAACAACAAGAAAAATTGTAAGCTCAAGATTTGTAAATAAGCTCACTCATAAAAGAACTAGAGGATGCCAAGGCAGAGAAGACTACTTTACAAGAGGAGAGAGATAACCTACAATCTGAATTTCAAACATACAAGGCGGGCGAGGAAGAGCGCTGGCAAAGTAGGCACAAAGCCTATTTAAATTCCCCTGAATTTGGTGAGGAGTCTGCTAGACGAATTGTAGGAACTCTCACTTACTTAGTTGACGGAGTAATTCAACAACTGCAAGAGGCGGGTTGTCTATCTGAAGTCCCTCCTCCCTTGTTCATAGATCGTCGGCGACTCAATCAAGAACTCCCAAAAGACCTTTTGAGTGAATTTGAGTACACTTAGAATTTTATATTTGCATTTTATCACAACTTTATAACTAATGTATACCATTTGCTGTTTATAAAATGTTACTGAAAGTTTGTACTTACCTGCTCTCCTTTATGTGATTTCCTTTTCTTCTGAACCACCCAAGCGTTTGTATGAATGACCTTGTTCAATATGTATACCATATGTAGAGAAATCCTATGGAAAAATTATAATAAAAGGAAGTAGATGTTGGACCCCGTGGTAGTTTTAATGTGATCAACCAAGTTGGTTAGGTCCTGCTGTGTTTGATCCCTGTGTCTGAGTGTGCAGGAGCTTAGGAACACAGGAAGTTGAGCGGAAGACGCAGCTAGCGAGAAGGACGGCATGGGAAGGGAGTCGACGGGCTCAGTGCGTCCGAAGGACGAGAGAGCTGCGGAAGAGTACTTCGGTGGGCGTGAAGAGCGTGCGCGGCGTTCGAGGGATGTGAAGCCGGGACGGAAGGCTGCTCGAGGAAGGCCGGAAATTGGGTTCGGGTGAGCCCTATTTCGGTTGGCCGAAATCACCCAAACAAACGGAGCTTCAGAAGACAAAGTGAAGAAGAAAAGGAGTCAAAAGAGGCTGGAAGTTACTGTAGCAGAAATTACTGTAGCAGGAACCTTGAAGGCGCCTTAAACACATTGAAGGCGCCTTGAATGGATTGTTTAAGGCGCCTTGAGCAGGCCAGTTTGACTGTTTGCGCTGCGGATAAAGTTTTATCCGCAGATTGAGTTGGAGGCGCCTTAAACCCTGTTGGAGGCGCCTTGGACTCTCGGGATAAGATTTTCAGGGCCTATATAAAGGCCCCTGGAGCTAGGAATTCAACAACAACTCAAGCAATCAATCTGTACTCAATTCCTAGCAACTAAGTGAGCGTTCTAAGTGTAAAAAGGATTCTCCGCCTATAGTAAAGGAGATTCTAATAGTAGAGCTTTTCATCGCCCTGGATTAACAACCTCCTTGGTTGTAATCAGGTTAAATTCTATTTCTGTTTCTTTTTCTGTCTCCTTAATTTAGTTGTTATTTTATTGCTGATTTAAATTCTAAGTTGAAATCCGAGGAGGGTATAGTTTGTTTTTGTTTTCAGCAATTCACCCCCTCTTGCCGGTCTCCGCTGCACCAACAAGTGGTATCAGAGCCAGACCGTCTTAGAAGGACTAACCGCCGACTGAAGCACGAAGATCTAGACGATGGCCGGAGCAAGTGACTACCCACCTGCATTCGAGGGGGAGTTTGCTTCATGGAAGCAAAAAATGGAGGTATACCTTAAGTATGATTTTCGTATTTATTTAATAATGAAATCTGGTTATGAAGCACCAAAGAAAGTAAACGGAGAAGAGCTCTAGAAATACCTCTGGAACGAGAAGCAACGTGATGAGTCGATGGCAAATGCGCGGGCTGAATTTCATCTTCTAACCACAATACCAAATGAAGATCTCAACAAAGTCGGAGAGTACAATAGCGCAAAAGAACTTTGGGAAAAGTTCTTAAAGATCTATGAAGAGTTCGAATCCAAGGTAAATGCCGCAACAGCCCCAACAGCCGAATTCCATCCTGAAGCCACGACTTCGGAAGAAAGCAACTCGACAGGGGGAGAATCAACAGCTGACAAGGTAAGTCAGGTATGGTCTCTACCTTCTGAACAATTAATTACATTAATCGAGAAGGTACCTGAAAATTTTTGCGAATTAACAATTAAATCTTCGAAAGAATTTTCTGGATTAGAAAAAATTTTGTCGAACGAATCTTTCCAATTAAAAACACCGTCGAAATATTTTTTACCAACTATTTTGTTGAAAGAATTTCTGAAACTAAAAACATTGCCAAAAGATTCTTGTGAGTTACAAAATAATTTGTCAAACGAATTATCAAAAGATCCTTTATCAATTATTTTGTCAAAACAATTTTTCGCATACTTAATATTGTTTTCCTTAAATCTATAAAATTATGATAAACTAAAGTGGAAATTTAGATATCATAATAAGGTTAGAGAAATGGCAATAACTTGAGAATGAAATTTGTTTTAATAATAAAAAAAATTATTATTTTCGCCTAAGTTAAAAGCCTTTTCTATAATTCTAAAAAGTAATTTAACTTAGAATTTTTTTTTAAATATTCTTCTAAAAAAATTCAAAAATTCATTTTACTAAAATTTTTTGGAAAATTTTTTAACTTGAAAATTTTTTTGTGGAAACTTTTTGACTTGCAAAATTTTACCTAGAAAATTTTTCAAAATTTCATTCTTACTTGGAATATTTTTGAACCATTTATTTTACCTAAAATATTGTTGGATAATTCTCTCTGTTTTTATTAACCCCGTTTTTGCTGTGATCAAAGGGGGAGAGAAAAGTACAAGTTTAGGGGGAGTTAGAAAAAAATTTAAATTTAAATTTTTTTTCTATTTTTTGTTGCAATTTTACTAATTGCAAAAATTATACTTAACTTGTTAGTTTAGTAATTTTTCTTTAAAATTAATTTTTATGTCTATTTTAACCCTAACTTGAACTTGGGTTGATGCACATCAAAAAGGGGGGAGATTGTTGGACCCCGTGGTAGTTTTGATGTGATCAACCAAGTTGGTTAGGTCCTACTGTGTTTGATCTCTGTGTCTGAGTGTGCAGGAGCTTAGGAACACAGGAAGTTGAGCGGAAGACGCAGCTAGCGAGAAGGACGGCACGGGAAGGGAGTCGACGGGCTCGGTGCGTCCGAAGGACGAGAGAGCTGCGGAAGAGTACTCCGGTGGGCGTGAAGAGTGTGCGCGGTGTTCGAGGGACGTTAAGAGGAAGGTCGGAAATTGGGTTCGGGTGAGCCCTATTTCGGTTGGCCGAAATCACCCAAACAAACGGAGCTTCAGAAGACAAAGTGAAGAAGAAAAGGAGTCAAAAGAGGCTGGAAGTTACTGTAACAGAAATTACTATAGCAGGAACCTTGAAGGCGCCTTAAACACATTAAAGGCGCCTTAAACACATTAAAGGCGCCTTGAATGGATTGTTTAAGGCGCCTTGAGCAGGCCAGTTTGACCGTTTGTGCTGCGGATAAAGTTTTATCCGCAGATTGAGTTGGAGGCGCCTTAAACCCTGTTGGAGGCGCCTTGGACTCTCGGGATAAGATTTCCAGGGCCTATATAAAGGCCCCTGGAGCTAGGAATTCAACAACAACTCAAGCAATCAATCTGTACTCAATTCCTAGCAACTAAGTGAGCGTTCTAAGTGTAAAAAGGCTTCTCCGCCTACAGTAAAGGAGATTCTGATAGTAGAGCTTTTCATCGCCCTGGATTAACAACCTCCTTGGTTGTAATCAGGTTAAATTCTGTTTTTGTTTCTTTTTCTGTCTCTTTAATTTAGTTGTTATTTTATTGCTGATTTAAATTCTGAGTTGAAATCCGATGAGGGTATAGTTTGTTTTTGTTTTCAGCAATTCACCCCCTCTTGCCGGTCTCCGCTGCACCAACAGTAGATCCCCTAGTTATCTTTTGAGTAATATGTAATGATGAATAAACTTCTTTCCTGATGTTCTTCAGGTTCATATGATAAATTAAGTGCCTTGCCTAGATATGAGGTACTTCTGACTTACCCTATGGCGATAACTTCTGGGCACCGGTTGAGCGACCGAATTGAATCTGCGACAATCGCGGGTGTTGTGAGTTGCTGACTGGTGGAAAGAACAGAACATAGAGGTCCATACCTTTCCTTTTGATTTTGGATGTTCGGAGGCCACGTGCTGAACGGCATGGAGCCTCGCCTCTTGGTGGGGCCGTGTTCCTTCAGCTCGGGGTCCCTGTGGCGGTTGATGGCTGATCGGCGGCCTTCGTTCGGTCGGCGCTAATGGCTCGGATGGCATCTCCTTTCTTCTTTCCGCATGGGCCTCTTCCACATTTATGTATTCGCTGACCTTCTTCGGCATGTGGTCATAGTCCCGAGGTGGCTTTCGGATGAGCGACCGGAAGAAGTCTCCGTCCACGAGCCCTTGGGTGATTGCATTCATCATGGTCTTGGACGAGACTAATGGGATGTCCATGGCTACCTGATTGAAGCGTTGGCTATACGCTCAAAGGGGCTCTCTGGAACCTTGCTTCATAGAGAACAAGTCGACGCTTGTCTCTTGGTATCGTCTGCTGCTTACAAAATGGTGCAAGAAGGCCGTTCGGAATTTTTTTGAAGCTCCTTATTGATCCGTCCGACAGCCTTCTGAACCACCGCTGAGTCAAAACGGAGAGCGTTGTGAGGAAGACACAACACTTCACTTCATCTATGTATTGGTGGAGAGTGACAGCGTTGTCGAATTTTCCCAAGTGGTCGTCCGGGTTGGTTGACCCATTGTATTCCCCGATTGCCAAGGGAGCGTAATGCCTTGACAACGGATCTTGAAGTATCGCCTCGGAGAACTGGCGATTGATCCACTTGGGAGACAAATCAGCTCGGGGCATTTTTCCTTTCTTCGCATCCCGGACGAGCGCTTCATCTGAAGAAGAACCCTTCTCCTGATTAGCCTGAGCATTTTTTAGGGCATTTGAAACAATGCCCGGTGGAATGGAATAGGGGCAGGTGGGGCCTCTCCGTGAGTGCTGGTCGGCATTTTATACTGCCCCCAGATGGAGTACTGCTCCAGTCGGTCCTCATGCGCTGCTCGACCCCTCGAAGCTAAGGTCGCTTGTTGTGCCTATCGATCGGCGAGTGCTTTCTGTTGTTGTTCTTGCTCGACTATCTTCTCAGCTTGCGCCTGT
This sequence comes from Zingiber officinale, assembly GCF_018446385.1. NCBI lineage: Eukaryota > Viridiplantae > Streptophyta > Magnoliopsida > Zingiberales > Zingiberaceae > Zingiber > Zingiber officinale. The sequence goes on along the minus strand of NC_055988.1, from coordinate 96,883,630 downwards.
ATGAGCGCATCGAGCTCCTCTTTGGTGAGCATCACAGTATGTAATCATCTAGCTCCTTCCATCTTCTCGCTCTAGATGCAGGTGTGTTCCACAGACGGCGTCAAATTTGATCATGTCCGAGAGTCGAGGAGATGGACACTAGGGACGTGGCACTCCTGCTAACTCCGCGTGGACCTCCGAATGACGTGAACCTGCAACCACAAGACATCAGTACCGAGCCAGGGAGAGGTTCCTCGACGATGGCCTTCCACGCTCAAGTTAGATCGGTGGCGGGGAAATAAAGCAGGGCAAGAAGCAGCGTAACAGTAGCTACAGTAGAGAATTGCATACCTCCGACGAAGCTTAGGGCTCCTTATATAGGGCCCCGAGAGCGCGCGTGCATGCTTCTCGATGCATGCATGCTTCTCAAAGCCTTCCCTGAAAGGACATGCCAGAAAAAGTATCTCTGACACTATACCTCAATGACCCGAGCATATCCTGACAAGACAGTGGAAACTTCCGTCGTACGATTCTCTGCCTAATCCCTGCCTGATCATGCCGCCGACCATGCTGTTTGTTGGCGGCATGAGTCTCGACGAGAATATCAATAGATCCTGCTTTTGTCTGCTAGTGGACCGAGCGAATGACCGCTCGGCTACTTCCGATGTCTGGGCCGAGTGAGGTGGTCACTCGGCTACTTCCACTGTCTAGGCTTGTTGGGTCGTGTTTCGCTGGCTATGATTTGATCTTTGGCCGATCTGAATGTCCGCCTGGCACATGCCAGGCGCTCGGCACATGACATGCCGATTATTTTTTGATAATATTTTGGATAATTATTTTTTTATTTGTCAATCAAGCAATCCCAATAGGAGCGGTATGATGTGTCTCCTTTTATTATGGTTGAGAGTGGCTCTCCATTTGGGGAGTCGGTTATTTTTTAAAAAAATAAAAAAATGATTCTATAATTTAATAACAATTTTTTTAAGTGTGATAAGAGCATCCCTATGGGAGCCACTTGAGATCCTATGTAAATGACATTTCATAAAAAAAAAAATTGGACCAGCTTCCTACATACATAGGGAGCGCTCTCAACTTCTCCCAACTTTTTCAAAAATAAAAAAAAAAAGAGTAGAATTATTACCAGCACTCTTATCGTTGGAGATGCTCTAAGTTATTGGAAAGTTTTTTTTTTCCTAGTGAAGAGATGAATAAGATATTTTTTTTCTTACTTTTAATGTGATATCATAGAAGCCTTAAAAAAACCCCTTATAATAACTACTACCACCCATAATTATAAGTTCACATTGAGGTAACCTTTTGATACTTAATATTTTATTTATAGATATGCAATATTTATTAGATAAAATATTATTTTATAAATAAAAAATAATTTATTATATCTTACTTAAGCACATAGGTAGAAATTACATGTAACAACACAACAATTATCAATCTCTGATTTCTTTCTAAAATATTAAAATGTGTAATTAGTTAGGATCTATATGTGATAATTTAGTAATTGTAAACCTCTAAGAGCATTTCTAGTGGTAGAAGTTGTTGGAGTTTTTTGTGACTCTTACAATGCCACATTAAAAATAGAAAATTGCACTCATCTTTTCACGGTAAAAAAAATTCAATAACTTCTTTATGGATCTCACTCTTTATTTATATATATATTTTTAAAAAATTATTATTAAATTATAAAATAATTTTAAAAATAAATAAATAAAAGAATGACTTCCCAAATGGAAAGTCGCTCCCAATCTTAATGAAAAGAGTCCCCTTCCACTTTGAGAGAGGGTCAGTCTATTTGACACACTATCGATAATGGGAGTTCAAGCCCTTCATGTAGGTAGGAATTATACATGACAACATAACAATTATCAGGCTCTAACTTCTTACTTGTTCCTGTCAGGAAGCTGAGAAAATGGACCTACCGGAATGACGTGTCTGGAAGGTTGACCGCATCCCCATGACCCGACTGATGAGCTGTCTCCTGTGTTGACCAAGTCGTTCGATATCTTCTGGCCAACAACACCTGTAACTAGTGATCGGGTTGCCCCGATCCCTGGTACCTCGATGCTTGAGGTGGGTCCCGCGAACATATAAGCATCCACATAATAACTGGACAATAAATGCATGAATAAGAAGTACGAGAATGTACCCTAGCCCCGGGGGGGGCGCCCTCGGATGGATGGACGAGCTGGTTGCCGCGCTGATCAAGTTGTCGTGGTCGTGAGGAGTAGATAGACGTCCACTAGATGAATAACTAGCTCCTGTGGCTCGCAGCCGGACGCGATATGAATCCGCGGGGTGACGCACGATCCGACTACAGCCTCGGCTCGCAGGCCGGAGCGCCACAGTGACACGAAGGCCGAACACTCCATCGGCTCGCAGGCCGGGATACAATAACGGCACGAAGGGCGAATACACTCTCGGCTCGCAAGCCGGCATATAGCCATAGTATGATACCTGAGCCCTCGGACGGCGGCTTCTCGGAGGGTGGTGACGGTTGCCAGGAGGTGTCGGCAGTTGCCGCAATGGCTGCCAGAGGTGACGACGCTAGACGCCGGAGCCGCTGGACGCCAGAGGCGCTGGCCGCCGGACGCGCTGGCTGCCAAAGGCGGCTGTGGCAATGGTCGCCTGAGACGACGGCGCTGGTTGCCGGAGACGGCTGCTACGGGAGGCGGCTGTGACAACTGCGGGAGATGACGATGGTGCCCCTCAACGGCGTCGGCGCCGGAGAAAGGAGGAGGAGGCGACGGTGCCGCATATCTAGTAAGGAAGGAGGAGGTGGCACGTCACCTGCTCTAGCCAACCGTGGCCTGGATCGGGGACGAGGAGAAGGGCGAGAAGAGCAGAGAGGCGGTGTAGACTGGCGATGGCGCCGGCGGGCAACATGAGATGAGGAGGGAGGAAACCCTCTTCGTGTTGGCGGCGGCTCAAGGGAATGAACCCAGTCTCCTTCCTCCTGATGACGGAGCCGGAGTGAAGAGGAGGTAGAGGAGAGAAGGAGGGTAACACCGGCAACTTCGTCCGCCACCGGCGAAGGGTGTGAGAGGGAGAAGGCGGCGGAAAAAACCTGAACGCGCCCCCTCTAGCGCTGTGCTACAATGCCCCTTCTTAACCCCCCAACCCTACTCCTCCCTAATGACTAAAATTCCCCTCCCTCATCCCCTAATTACTCCCATGCCCCTCACAATATCTGGATCACAAGCCTCCCCTTCAAGTCTAGTCGAAGGAGACGCGAGTCCGACTAACTGGACAGTCTATCGCAGAGGCTGAATCACTCTCAATATCGAAGTTAAATCGTTGCAACCCTCGTATAATGCCTCACGAGTGGTCACTATAGTAATGGTGTCGCATGAGATGGTAATCGTGTCGAGCGGACCAAGTCGATAACCGAACTGATGTTAAGCGAGCGACACAACATTAAGCGAGCGGCGAGTAAGATGATAGTAGACCGAGCAATATGCGGAAGTAGACTGAGCGGACGAGCGATGCCGAGCACGCGACCTCGTAGATGTCGACCAATAGATTGCAAAATGCTGACCGGACCATCTAGAAAATGTCGAGAGCTTGACCCAAGTAGATTAAGTGTGTGGCCAAACGGGCGATTGAATGATACCGGTCGGGCGATTATGAGAGTGCTGAGCGAGCGACCACAAGACTATCGAGCGCATGACCGCGAAGGTGTCGACCGAACAATCGGAAGGATGTCGATCGGAAGAGTGGACGATCAGGCGGCTGCCAAAGCGCCGACCGAGCGACGAAAGACATGGCCGAACTGTTGCCAGGCAAACTATCGGACGAACGCCAAGTGCGTGCCTGGACAAATATCGAGCAAGAGTCGAAGCAGCACTAGGCAGGAGTGGAACCCGAAAACTGAGCGGGACCATAGCCCGTGAAATCGAATGTGCACAAAGACGAAAGTCGTGAGCCCAATGGGTGCATCGCACGTGGACTGAACTGGAGCGTAGCCCGGGAATCGAAGGCGCGTGGAAGCGAAAGTCATGAGCTGAACGGGCGCATAGCCTATATTCTGGTCTGAAAACAGTAGAGATACTCTTTGTTCGCGACCATCGGAGATAACTCGACCCCGAATGGGGGAGATAAGAAATAACTGAAGCAGGTCCGAGACCAGTGAAGACCACTCGACCTCGAACGGGGTAGATGAAATAATTGATAAGCCGATCCGAGACTAGTAATAATCGCTCAACCCCGAACGGGGGAGATGAAATAACTGAAGTTGGTCTGAGACCAATGAAGACCACTCGACCCCGAACGGGGGAGATGAAATAACTGATACGCCGATCCGAGACTAGTAATAACCGTTTAACCCCGAATTGGGGAGATGAAACAACTAAAGCTGGTCCGAGACTAGTGAAGACCACTCGACCTCGAACAGGGGAGATGAAATAATTGATAAGCCGATCCGAGACTAGTAATAATCGCTCAACCCCGAACGGGGGAGATGAAATAACTGAAGTTGGTCTGAGACCAGTGAAGACCACTCGACCCCGAACGGGGGAGATGAAATAACTGATACGCCGATCCGAGACTAGTAATAACCGTTTAACCCCGAATTGGGGAGATGAAACAACTAAAGCTGGTCCGAGACTAGTGAAGACCACTCGACCCCGAACGGAGGAGATGAAATAACTGATAAGCCGATCTGAGACTAGTAATAACCGTTCAACCCCGAACGGGGGAGATGAAATAACTGATAAGCTCGACCCCGAACGGGGAGGGATAGCTGCTCTAATAAGCTCGACCCCGAATGGGGGAGAAAGAATATCTGATGAGCTGGTCCGTGAAGACGGGGGTTTAACGTCACCGCTCGACGGTCTTTAGGTCGGGTGTTTTTTATAGTCGCTGGTTCGACTTTAGAGTTTAACGTCGCCGCTCAACGGTCTTCAAGCCGGGGTTTTTATAGTCGCTAGTTCAACTCTAGAGTTTAACGTCTCCGCTCGACGGTCTTCAAGCCGGGGTTTTTATAGTCGCCGGTTCGACTCTAGAGTTTAACGTCGCCGCTCGATGACCTTCAAGCCGGGGTTTTTATAGTCGCCAGTTTGACTCTAGAGTTTAACGTCGTCGCTCGACGGTCTTCAAGTCGGGGTTTTTATAGTCACCGGTTCGACTCTAGAGTTTAACGTCGCCGCTCGACGGTCATCAAGCCGGGGTTTTTATAGTCGCCGGTTCGACTCTAGAGTTTAACGTCGTCGCTCGACGGTCTTCTGGCATAACTCAAACCCGGCCGATCGGAATGGGGTCTTCGCCAACGAGCCTGTGGCTCGGATAATACACGCCCGACCAATCGGCACGGGTCTCCGGTAATGAGCTCGCAGCTCAGATAATATACGCCCTGCCGATCGGCACCGGGTCTTCGACATTGAGCCCCTGGCTCGGATAATATACGCCCGCCCGATCGGCACGGGGTATTCGATAATGAGCTCGCAGCTCAAATAATATACGCCTGGCCGATCGGCACGGGCTCTTCGACATCGAGCCCATGGCTCGAATAATATACGCCCGGCAGATCGGCACTGGGTCTTCGACATCGAGCCCGAGGCTCGGATGATATACGCCCGGTCGATCGGCACGGGGCTTTCGATAATGAGCTCACAGCTCAGATATATACGCCTGGCCGATCGGCACGGGGTCTCCGATAATGAGCTCGTAGCTCAGATAATATACGCCCGGCCGATCGGCACGGGGTCTTCGACATCGAGTCTGTGGCTCGGATAATATATGTCTGGCCGATCGGCACAGGGTTTTCGATAATGAGCTCGCAGCTCAGATAATATACGCCCGACCGATTGGCACGGGGTCTTCGACATCGAGCCCGTGGCTCGGATATGCCCAGCCGATCGGCACGGGATTTTCAATAATGAGCTCGCAACTTAAATAATATACGCCCGTCCGATCGGCACGGGGTTTTCGATAATGAGCTCGCAGCTCAGATAATATACACTCGGCCGATCAGCACGGAAGTCCTCGTTCGAGAAACTATGATAAATTCTATGACCAAAAGATAACATATTTGAAAAACTGACCTGCCGACCAACAGAGGATCTGACTCCATTTCTCAACTCCCGAATACCCGTGGAGTGAGGAGGATACGATATACTCGTCGAAGCCCATCAAAGTCATGAGTATGGCGGAACTTTTCGGGTCGTCCATCTTCACGTTCCATACCAGGTGCGTTCCCACAGACTGTTGGAGCAATCCCAATGGTCCGCGGGACCATGTGTTTTGGTGTTTGGGCAAAGGGTTTAAGTTAGGTTCACCCTTGTATTTGATATGTGTATTTGAGTTGTGCAGGTTTGCAGGATACACATGTGACCCAGGTTGATGGCTTCGGGTCCGGTGAAGGATGGAACATCCGAGGGACCGTGGACAAGGCAGCGAGGACAAGGGCCGAGGGAAGCGACTTCGAGGCATACACGAAGGATGGCATTGGGGACGAGCCGCGGGCTTGAATGCATCCGAGGGACGAGAGCCAAAAGAAGTAGTCTTGAAGGTAAAAGGTCAAAGCTGCAAAGGAAGCATCAAGTGAATCATAAGGGTGAGGGTACGAGTGCACGAGAGATTGTACTCGGAGTAAAATCCTAGTTTTTAGGGTTTTACTGTAGCAGTACTGTAGCGTTACTGTAGCAGTACTGTAGCGCTACTGTAGCAGTACTGTAGCAGTCGACTGCATGTTTTAGCAGTCGACTGGTGCAGTCGACTGGGGCAGTCGAACTGCACCAGTCGACTGGCAGCGAACAGAATGTCTCTGTTCGTATGGACGACTGCATGTTTTAGCAGTCGACTGGTAGGCGGGGTTTTCCAACCCGTGGCCTATAAAACCAAAGCTTGGGAGCTTGGTTTGAGTTGACGAAATAGAGGTGGTTAATCTCTATTAGTAGTCTACTTGTGCCCTAGCGTCAAAAGAGTTCTTGTGAGGGTTGTGGTGAGGTTTCTCCACCCACAAGGAGCTACGTGAGCTAGCCGGAGTTTGCCGGGGAGTAATCCACCGAAGGATCGGGATCGTCCACCTTACGGACAGCCGTGGAGTAGGAGCCCTAATCTCCGAACCACGTTAAACGATCGTGTCAATTGGTTTGCTTGTCTTTCTCATTCTTAGTCTTTAGCTTTCATATTTGTATTTGTATTGTTTGTATTCCGCTGTGCTAACAAATACGTAGGAAGCGAGTATTTGGGGGTGCCGTCTATCCAACCCCCCTTCAAGCCGGCCGACCGATCCCCAACACAGACGACGTCAAATTGTTCCTGTCGGGAAGCTGAGAAGATGGAACTGCCAGAATAACGTGTCTGGAAGGTTGACCACATCCCCATGACCCGGCTGATGAATTGTCTCCTGTGTTGACCAAGTCGTCCGATATCTTCTGGTCAACAACACCTGCAACCAAGGATCGGGTTGCCCCGATCCTTGGTACCTCGACGCTCGAGGTGGGTCCCGCGAACATATAAGCATCCACATAATAACTGGACAATAAATGCACGAATAAGAAGTACGAGAACGTACCCTAGCCCCGGGGGGGCACCCTCGGATGGATGGACGAGCTGGTTGCGGAACTGATCGGGTTGTCGTGGCTGTGAGGAGTAGATAGACGTCCACCAGATGAATAACTGGCTCTTGTGGCTCGAAGCCGGATGCTATATGGATCCGCAGGGTGACGCACGATCTGACTACAGCCTCGGCTCGTAGGCCGGAGCGCCACAACAACACGAAGGCCGAACACTCCATCTGCTCGCAGGCCGGGATACAATAACGGCACAAAGGGCAAATACACTCTCGGCTCGCAGGCCGGCATATAGCCAGAGTACGATACCTGAGCCCTCGGACGGCGGCTTCTCGGAGGGTGGCGACGGCTGCCAGGAGGTGTCGGCGGTTGCCGCAGTGGCTGCCAAAGGTGACGACGCTGGACGCCGGAGGCGCTGGCCGCCGGATGCGCTGGTTGCCAAAGGCGACTGTGGCAATGGTCGCCTGAGACGACGGTGCTAGTTGTCGGAGACAACTGCTATGGGAGGCGGATGTGACAACTGCGGGAGATGACGATGGTGCCCCTCAACAGCATCGACGCCAGAGAAAGGAAGAGGAGGCGGCGATGCCACATATCTAGTAAGGAAGGAGGAGGTGGCACGTCACTTGCTCTAGCTGACCGTGGCCCGGATCGGGGACGAGGAGAAGGACGAGAAGAGCAGAGAGGCGGTGTCGACCGGCGATGGCGTCGACGAGCAACATGAGATGAGGAGGGAGTAAACCCTCTTCGTGTTGGCGGTGGCTCAAGGGAACGAAACCAGTGTCCTTCCTCCTGATGATGGAGCCGGAGTGAAGAGGAGGTAGAGGAGAGGAGTAGGGCAACACCAGCAGCTTCATCCGGCACCGACAAAGGGTGTGAGAGGGAGAAGGCGGTGGAAAAACCTGAACGCACCCCCTCTGGCACTGTGCTACAGTGCCCCTTCTTAACCCCCCAACCCTACTCCTCCCTAATGACTAAAATGCCCCTCCCTCATCCCCTAATTACTCCCATGTCATAGTATGTAATCATCTAGCTACTTCCATCTTCTCGCTCCGGATGCAGGTGTGTTCCCACAGACGACACCAAATTTGATCCTGTCCGAGAGTCGAGGCGATGGACACTGGGGACGTGACGCTCATCCCGGATGAGCGCTTCATCTGAAGAAGAACCCTTCTCCTGATTAGCTTGAGCAATTTCTGAGGGCGTTTGAAACAATGGCCAGTGGAATGGAATAGGGGCAGGTGGGGCCTCTCCGTGAGTGCTGGTCAGCATTTTATTCTGCCCCCAGATGGAGTACTGCTCCAATTAGTCCTCATGCACTGCTCGGCCCCTCAAAGCTGAGGTCGCTTGCTATGTCTGCCGATCGGCGAGCGCTTTCTGCTGCTGTTGTTGCTCGACTATCTTCACAGCTTGCGCCTGTATGAGCACATCGAGCTCCTCCTGGGTGAGCGTCACAGTAGGTAATCATCCAGCTACTTCCATCTTCTCTCTCCGGATGCAGGTGTGTTCCCACAGACGGCGCCAAATTTGATCCTGTCCGAGAGTCGAGGCGATGGACACTAGGGACATGGTGCTCCTGCTAACTCCGAGTGGTCCTTCAAAGGACGTGAACTTGCAACCACAAGACGTCAATGCCGAGCCGGGGAGGGGTTCCCCGATGATGGCCCTCCGACACTCAAGTTAGATCGGTGGCGGGGAAATAAAGTAGGGCAAGAAGCAGCGTAACAATAGCTACAGTAGAGGATTGCATACCTCCGACGAAGCTAAGGTCACTTGTTGTGCCTATCGATCGGCGAGTGCTTTCTGTTGTTGTTCTTGCTCGACTATCTTCACAGCTTGCGCCTGTATGAGCGCATCGAGCTCCTCCTGGGTGAGCGTCACAGTATATAATCATCCAGCTACTTCCATCTTCTCTCTCCGGATGCAGGTGTGTTCCCACAGACGGCGCCAAATTTGATCCTGTCCGAGAGTCGAGGCGATGGACACTAGGGACGTGGCGCTCCTGCTAACTCCGAGTGGTCCTTCGAAGGACGTGAACTTGCAACCACAAGACGTCAATGCCGAGCTGGGGAGGGGTTCCCCGACGATGGCCCTTCGACACTCAAGTTAGATCGGTGGCGGGGAAATAAAGTAGGGCAAGAAGCAGCGTAACAGTAGCTACAGTAGAGGATTGCATACCTCCGACGAAGCTTAGGGCTCCTTATATAGGGCCTCGAGAGCGCGTGTGCACGCTTCTCGATGCATGCACGCTTCTCAAAGCCTTCCCTGAAAGGACATGGCAGAAAAAATATCTCTGACACCATACCTCAATGACCCGAGCGTATCCTGACAAGACAGTGGAAGCTTCCGTCATACGATTCTCTGCCTGATCATATCGCCGACCATGTTGTTTGTCAGCGACACGAGTCTCGACGAGGATATCAATCGATCCTGCTTTTGTTTGCTAGTGGGTCGAGCGGATGACCGCTCGGCTACTTTCGATGTCTGGGCCGAGTGAGGTGGTCGCTCGGCTACTTCCACTGTCTAGGCATGTTGGGTCGTGTTTCACTGGCTATGATATGATTTTTGGCCGATCCGGATGTCCCCCTGGCACATGCCCAGCCGCTCGGTAAATGACATGCCGATTATTTTTTGATAATATTTTGGATAATTATTTTTTTATTTGTCAATCAAGCAATCCCAATGGGAGCGGTATGATGTGTCTCCTTTTATTATGGTTGGGAGTGGCTCTCCATTTAGGGAGCCAGTTATTTTTTAAAAAATAAAATAAAATAATACTATAATTTAATAACAGTTTTTTTAAGTGTGATAAGAGCATCCCTATGGGAGCCACTTGAGATCCTATGTAAATGACATTTCATAAAAAAAAAAAAGTTTCGAGCAGCTTCCTACATACATAGGGAGCCCTCTCAACTTCTCCCAACTTTTTAAAAAATAAAAAAAATAAAAAGAGTAGAATTATTACCAGCACTCTTATCGTTGGAGATTCTCTAAGTTATTGGAATGTTTTTTTTTAGTGAAGAAATGAATAAGGTATTTATTTTTTTTAGTTTTAATGTGGTATCATAGAAGTCTTAAAAAAAACCCTTATAATAACTACTACCGCCCATAATTATAAGTTCACATTGACGTAGCCTTTTGATAATTAATATTTTATTTATAGATATGCAATATTTACTAGATAAAATATTATTTTATAAATAAAAAATAATTTATTATATCTTACTTAAGCACATAGGTAGAAATTACATGTAACAACTCAACAATTATCAATCTCTGATTTCTTTCTAAAATATTAAAATGTGCACTTAGTTAGAATCTACATGTGATAATTTAGTAATTATAAACCTCTAAAAGCATTTCCCGTGGTAGAAGTTGTTGGAGTTTTTTGTGACTCTTACAATGCCACATTAAAAATAGAAAATCGCACTCATCTTTTCACGGTAAAAGAAATCCAATAACTTCTTTATGGATCTCACTCTTTATTTATATATATATATTTTTTAAAAAATTATTATTAAATTATTAAATAATTTTAAAAATAAATAAATAAAAGAATATCTTCCCAAATGGGAAGTCGCTCACAATCTTAATGAAAAGAGCTCCCTCTCACTTTGAGAGAGGGTCAGTCTATTTGACACACTATCGATAATGAAAGTTCAAGCTCTTCATGTAGGTAGGAATTATACATGGCTCTAACTTCTTACTAAAATACTAAATCTTGTACTAAGATAGGAACTACATATGAAAACTAAGTAATTATCAACCTCTAATTTCTTCTTAAAATACTAAATCATAAACTTAGATATGAATTATATGTGACAACTTAGCAATTATCAATCTCCAACTTATTTCAAAAACACTAAACCGTTCACTTAGATAGGAATTATAGACTTATAGTGACAACTCAACAAGTATCAACTTCTAAGTTCTTTCAAAAATATTAAACTGCTGTTTAAAAACTAATAAAATAAAATTGAATGTTCATATTAAATAAAAAAGGAATTATGTAATATAACTCCATAATGTTAAATTATTAATATTATTAAAATAATAACCTTTCCTCTCTTTTTTTTCTTACGTTATTATTTTTTTTTCTATTTTCTATTTTTTTTAATTACCTTCCTGTGTAATTACTCTCTATAAATATCTTGGTCCACTGCGAGCTTTTCTTCATCGTCGGTCGTGCTCCTCCCTCCGGTCTCGATCGAAGGCTGCTCGTCGGCAGACATGGCTCTCAGCTCTGCTTCTGCAACTGACTCCAGCTGGTGGGTCGTCACACTCCCCGCCTACCTCGGCGCTGACTCGCTCCACTCCGACGCTCCCGTCCTCCTCTTCGCCCTCCTCATTGCGTTTGTCACCGCCGGCCTCCTCTCCTCGGCCCTGTCGTCGGGCGGCCCTGCCTGGACGCACGGCCGCGCCCACCGAGGTCCCGTCCCCATACCGGGACCCCGAGGCCTCCCCGTCCTGGGTTCTCTCCTCGCGCTCGCCGGACCCCTCCCCCACCGCACCCTCGCCGCCCTCGCGCGGTCCATCAGTCGGGCCAAGTCCCTCATGGCTTTCTCCATCGGCTCCACTCCCGCCGTAGTCTCCTCGAACCCCGCCATCGCCCGCGAGATTCTCTCCCACTCCTCCTTCGCCGACCGACCCATCAAGCGCTCCGCCCGCGAGCTCATGTTCTCCCGCGCCATCGGCTTCGCCCCCAGCGGCACCTACTGGCGCCTACTCCGCCGCATCGCCTCCTCCCACCTCTTCGCCCCCCGCCGCATCGCCGCCCACGAGCCCGGCCGCCAGTCCGACTGTGACGCCATGCTCTCCGCCATAGCCTCTGAACAGCGTCGCTCGGGCTTCGTCGCCCTCCGCTCCCACCTCCAGAACGCGGCGCTCAACAACATCATGGGCGGCGTCTTCGGCCAGCGCTACGACGTATCTCGCCCAGGCGGCGATCCGGAGGCGGAGGGGCTCAAGGCCATAGTGAGGGAGTGCTTCGACATCCTCGGGGCCTTCAACTTTTCCGACCACCTCCCATGGCTGCCAAGCTTTTTCGACCCCAACAGCATCAAGAGCCGCTGCGCCACCCTCGTGCCTCGCGTCCGCGAGCTGGTGCACAGCATCATCTCCGAGCACCGCCGCCGCGGGCCCATCCTCAACCGGGATAGCGCCGACTTCGTTGACGTCCTCCTGTCCCTCGACGGGGACGAGAAGCTCGATGACGACGACATGATCGCCGTGCTTTGGGTAATTTCTTCTTCAAATTAATTAATGATCAAAATTTAGATATCTCGATCATAGTTACACTTTGATCTAATGATCGTTACGGCAGGAAATGATCTTCCGCGGAACGGACACGACCGCGCTGCTAACGGAATGGGCCATGGCCGAACTGGTGCTGCACCCTGAGACGCAGGCCAAGCTCCGCCGAGAGATCGACGCCGTCGTGGGGCGCGGCGGCCGCACCCCGACCGACGCCGACGTGGCGCGGATGCCTTTCCTGCAGGCCGTGCTCAAGGAGACTCTCCGCGTCCACCCGCCCGGCCCGCTCCTCTCCTGGGCCCGCCTCTCCACCGACGACGTCCAACTAAGCAACGGAATGGTCGTCCCCGCGGGGACCACCGCCATGGTGAACATGTGGGCCATCACCCATGATCCGGCGGTCTGGGATAAGCCCGAGTCGTTCCGGCCCGAGCGATTCGTAGAGGCGGAGGGCGGCGTCGACGTGGACGTGCGCGGCGGCGACCTGCGCCTCGCGCCTTTCGGCGCCGGCCGCCGCGTCTGCCCCGGGATGAACCTGGGCCTCTCGACCGTCGCTCTGTGGGTGGCGCGGCTGGTGCAGGCGTTCGAGTGGGGCCCGGCTGCAGGTGCTCCCGTCGACCTGGAGGAGGTGCTGAAGCTGTCCATGGAGATGAAGACCCCTCTGCAAGCGGTCGCCTACCCCCGTGGCGCCGACGACCTCGCCGGGGAGGCCTAAAGTCCCAACCAAGGCGAGGCAAGGAGACGATCACTGACTCGAACGAAGTAGCATTCCTAAATCGTATGGCACTTCAATTGAGATAGTTAATTAGATGATGAAACGAAGGAAGGCAGGCAGGCGTTCAAGCTCCCATTTTGGCCATGCACCGGGTCTTGAATTAGCTCCTTCTCCTCCTCCTCCTCCTTCTTCTTCTTCTGCTGTTGTATCTCGAAATAATTAGCAGTGATCCGTCGTTAATAAATGATTTTTTTTTAAACACTTATGATTACTATTATTCATGATCTATCGATCTCTTCTCTTATTATTCAGCTTGATTGGCTTTGAATTTGATTGATTGGTGAGCTCGCCCCAGTACCTCTTTCAGCTTCGCATGGCCCTTTATTGGTTGGCTGGCTACAAAAACCTAGTTATTGGTCGTCGAGGTACTCGTATATTTTCAAAATACTTTTTAATTTTTTTTTTAAGCTTGACAATCATTTCTTAAGATAGCCAACTTTTAACTCATTAAAACTCTTTTGATGATCACTTAAGTTAGGGATGAGTGACATGAAGAATGATTTTGATTGAATACTTTGTGCCCTTTCAATCAATGTAGTCCTAACTTTGTAATAGGGGAGCCGTGTTAAGTCGAGTTTAAGATAAATTAATGATTGGTTTATTTTTGTTTTTATTTATAAACTTGAGTTGTTAAAGTTTTGGCTTGAGCTTATACATTGGTTGGTGGTTTGAGTTTAGTAATATATATAAGTTTGTTTATGTTGAAGATTTTTTTTATTTAATATGATTGATTTGGTAGGTAGTCGGTCTTGACCCAGTAGGGTTAAGTTAAAAGTCAAATTGAGCGGCGAGTCGGAGGTAAGTCAAGCTAAGTTTGAGCATGACATAACCTCAGACAAGCCCATGCATCTCAAATTTGACTCAAATTTGACTGACGCCTTAATTCTAATTAAATATTATTATTCTTCTAATCCAGCTAATATTATATATAATGTTAGAATTTATTTATATGATATTTATAATCAATATTATGTAAAATATAGAATACAAATTAATATTTCTGAAATGCAACAAACTACTAGTATAATTTAAAATTTACAGAAGCACAACTTTTATTAAAAGAATGGACAAAACATTCACAAGAATCCTCAAGTTCCACACAGGAACTTGAGAATTGTTTTACGATTTCTTTTGATTTTAAAGAAGCAGATAGTGAAATTTTCGATATCTTAAGTGGTGGTCACAGAAGACTCAAAGCTTTCCCGTCCTCTCCGTGATCGGCAAAAAATTTTAGCTTATCCAGTGTCAACTGTTGCTATAGAGCAGACGTTCAGTGCCGACGGCAATATATTAAATAAACGATAATCAATTTTATCTCCCAACTCATTGGAAGCCTAAACATTACTGGACGATTGGACCAAAGCGGAGAAAAGAATCCAAAGAATGCAAACTTCAGATGACGAAGTTGAAAATTTTGATACTAAAGGAACGAATACAACAGGAACGGGAAATGGAAGTGAGTGAAAATGTAAAAGAATAAAAATATAAAAGAACTACATGGGTTTTGATTCCCTTAAGGGAATACGTAGGCAACTTAAGTGCAAGCTCTTTTTTCAATAATTTTTAATTTTTAATTTTTAATGTTTAATTTATAATTTATAATTTATAATTTATAGTTTTTTTTAACATAATAATCTTGAACCGTGGTGAACCGTGATGAACCGTGTACCAAACCGTAAACTATAATCGTCTTGGGCAATTAAGGTTAAGGGTCGGCCTGTTTGGAACCATCAAACCGACGGTTCTAAACCATCGAACCGTCAGTTCCAAACCGTAGTCAGGTCTAGTTTCATGGTTATTCTCTCTCTATTTAAAACAATAGATTTCCTTGTTAATTGATACGGTGTGTTATAAGTACTCTGAAGATAATGAAGAGTTAATAATTAAAATGATGTGATAAGTTAAAATTAAGATTAGATAGGATCAAAGTCATAGTGTAGGTAGTGAAACGAGTAATTATCACCGGGACTCAGCTCCTCACCTTTCATCGTCAAGACTTATAACATATAACCGGTCAGTCTAAAGTGTTGGTCGGATAACTCTCAGCATAAAATCGGTCGGCCCAAATGTCGGTTGAACTTTGGAGACATAGTTCCCCACTTCTCAATGCTAAGACATTTAGCATACAGCTAGTCAGACCCAGTGGCATTCGGGCATTCAGAGGTCAGCACCTCACTCCTCAAGAGCAAAGCCTCTAGCATATGATCAGTCGGCCCAGAATGTCGGTCGAACCTTTCAGGACTTAGCTCCACACCCTTTAAGGACAAGGTCTCTATCATATGGTTGGTCGACCGAAAGTGTCGATCGAACGTACGGAGCCTTACTCCCCATTTCTCATGTACAAGGTTCCCAATATATAGTCAATCGGTTACACAGCTGGTCAAACTGCCTTGCATACAGTGGCTATGTTACATAGCCGGTCAGAATGCCTCTAGGGGACAACATTATCAGAAAATTATAACAACCCGTCAGGGAAAAACAACTACCTGTCAAGGAATATTCTACTACCATAACATATGCATGCAATGGAGTCTTTCTCTAAGGGTTGTCGTACATCTTCCATTACATGACGTAACTAGACATATTCTCAATTGAGTCATTCTCAGCCACTTCCTTACTATAAAGGTTATGAAAGATGATTCATATACATGTAATAAAATCTTCCTCGAAGGGTGACTGTATATCTTCCATTATTCAACATATTATGGCACCAGACATTCTCTAATATCTCATTAATACAGAGGTTTTGAGCGTTAGTATAAAAAGGGATCTTCTCCGTTGGTCAGATAACAAAAAACTTTAACTAGAACTTTTACATTATGTACATGCACTCACGTATTTAGGCTACTATTCATCATATTCTCTATTTTTGGGGTCACTATTCTGACTTAAGCATCAGAGTATTTGTGTCAGTGATGCCCTCCCTAATTCTCACTCTAACGTCTCCATTTGCTCTCTCAAGTGTGAGTAGAAAGAAGCATTCAATGTTGGAGCAATCTAGGTGCCCTATGTTTTGATTTTTGGGCAAAGGTTTAAGTTATATTTATTGTTGTATTTGATATGCATTGTAAGTATGTAGGATACAAGTACAACAATGTAAATCCAAGTGTGACTTGGTAATGGTTGAAGTCCCAGAGGTGCGACCTCTTAGCAAAAGAAGATCTGACAACAATGACAAGACCGATAGAAGCTTCAGAAGGCAAGGCGTGAAGGATGAGGAGGCATCCGAGAGACGCGAGGTTGACAGAGGAGGCTAGAAGGCTAGGTTTAGGTTGTACGGGCAAGGACGAGTGCATGAGAGACTCCACTCAGGGTAAAATTCCAATGTATACTGTACTATTATTGTAGCGTTAATGTAGCAGTACTGTAGTGTTACTGTAGCAGTCGACTGGTGTTTTCATCAGTTGACTGATAACCAACTGTTGGCTTGTAACGGTCAAATTTCACTTAGGACCAGTCGACTGGTGGTTGTACCAGTCGACTGGTGGCGGAAGACACAGCTAGGTGTTTCCTCCTAAGCTATATTTAAGATAGCTCAGGGTACTTGGCTATGGTTGACGAAAATAGAAGTGATTCATGTTGAACTCCGTGGTTGTTTTGATGTGATCAACCAAGTTAGGTTAGGTCCTACTTGTTATTTGATCTCTGTGTCTAAGTGTGCAGGAACTTAGGAGCGCAGGAAGTCGAGCGGAAGACGCAGCTAGCGAGAAAGACGGCACGGGAAGGGAGTTGACGGGCTCGGTGCATCCGAAGGACGAGAGAGTTGTGAAAGAGTACTCCGGTGGACGAAAAGAACATATTGGAGCAATCCCAATGGTCCGTGGGACCATATGTTTTGGTGTTTGGGCAAAGAGTTTAAGTTAAGTTCACCCTTGTTATTTGATATGTGTATGTGAGTGTGCAGGTATGCAGGATACACATGTGACTCAAGTTGATGGCTTGGGGTCCGGTGAAGGATGGAGCATCCGAGTGACCCTGGACAAGGCAGCGAGGACAAGGGCCGAGGGAAGCGACTTCGAGGCATACACGAAGGATGACATTGGGGATGAGCCGTGGGCTTGAATGCATCCGAGGGACGAGAGCTAAAGGAAGTAGGCTTGAAGGCAAGAGGTCAAGGCTACAAAGAAGCGTCAAGTGAGTCAAAAGGGTGAGGGTCCGAGTGCTGAGAGATTATACCCGGGGTAAAATCCTAGATTTATGGTTTTACTGTAGCAGTCACTGTAGCATTACTGTAGTAGTCGACTACATATTTTAGCAGTCGACTGGTGCAGTCGACTGCATGCTTTAGCAATCGACTGGTGCAGTCGACTGCATGCTTTAGCAATCGACTGGTGCAGTCGATCGTGCAGTCGATTGGGAGCGAACAGAATACTTTTGTTCGTTCGATCAGTGTGGAGCAGTCGACTGCTAGTTTTAGCAGTCGACTGGTATCGAACCGTTGGGATGTAACGGTCGAATTTCCACAGAGGGCAGTCGACTGGTAGGCGGGGGTTTCAACCCGCGGCCTATATAACCAAAACTTGGGAGCTTGGTTATAGCTGACGAAATTGGACTTGGTTAAAGTCTAATTAGTAGTCTTTTGTGCTCAAGAGATCTTTGTGTGCCAAGAGGTCTTGGTTGGAGTTGTGGTGAGGTTTCTCCACCCACAAGGAGGTTGAGCTAGCCGGAGTTTGCCGGGGACTAATCCACCGATGGATTGAGAGATCGTCCACCTTATGGACACGCCGTGAAGTAGGAGCAAGTTATCTTCGAACCACGTAAACGAACGTGTTAGCGGTTTGCATTTCCTTTCTTAGTTTTAGTCTTTCTACTTGTTTGTTTGTATTTCCGCTTGCGCACTAACATCGTAGAAAGAAGTGATTATTTGGGGTGTCGTCTATCCAACTCCCCTTCTAGCCGGCCACCGATCACCCAACAAGTGGTATCAGAGCCAAGGTCGCACTTCACCGGACTAATCGCCAAGAAGAGCAAATACAAGAAGATGACCGGCTTGATTGAACCTCCAAAGTTTGAAGGAGGAAGCCTTGGGGACATCACATTTTGGATGATGAAGATGGAAGTCTTCTTCGACACGGATTGGGACACCATGATAGTGATCAAGGACTCGTTCGAAGTCCCAAGAGACAAGAAGGGAAAAAGACTCCGACCACGACATTAGACGGAAGAGCAAACCTCACGATCGGAGGCAAACTCAAAGGTAATATCAATCTTAATAGATATATTGCTGTCTAATGTGATGAGTGGTGTAGGTGAATATAAGAATACCCACGATTTGTGGAGCAAGGTGAAGATGGTTCTACGGGAAGAACCTAAACCTACACAAGAAGAAGAAGAACCCAAGGAGATGGGTTTAATTGCTCAAGTTAAGGAGGAGAAAACGGAAGTTGAGTCATGCTCAACATCCGAGGAGGAGAAGGAAGATGAGGTATCATCTACATCCTCAAGAATTGAAGAAAATTCCAAGGCAAGTGAAGAAGAAGAAGAGGTCTTGGAAGTGGTCAATCTAGCAAGCACCTCCACCGAAGTGAAGTCAAAGGACCAAATAATTTGCTTCGGGTGCAATAAGACGGGACACTACAAGAGTAGGTGTCCAATGGGTAAGAAGAAGGTAAATCCTAAACCCGTTCAAGTTAATTTAAACACTAACAAGGGTTGTAGAAATGAACAAGCCTGTGGGGAGAAGGGACATTACCACACAAAATACCCAAAGAAGAGGGAGATCAAGAAGCTTGCACATTTAAAGAAGTGGGAGAAGAAGAAGAGGAGCTTAAATCAAGGGGGAGATTCAAGAGTAAGGGAGGTATATCCTAACTTGAAGTTTAGTTCAAATTTAAACTCCTCCATGCATGGTAGAAATAATTCTTATTATTTGCCCATGCATAACTTCGGTTTTAGATATCATGATAGAAATAGGGTTAAGGTAGATCAAAACCCTAAGGTACCCATTCATGATAAATCTATAAATGTTAGACCTAAGGAGACCCAAGGCATAAATCCCAAAAAGGGGAGACATATGCCTAGAAAAATGAGTAGGTCTAGGAATGTCTATGGTGGACATGTTGACTCTAGGTTTAGGAACCTAGAAAGCGAAAATCAAGCTTTGAAGGCAAAACTTGATAAATTGGAGAAAACCCTAGAAAGATTCAATGTTGGATCTAAGGGTTTAGGTATAGTGTTAGGTAGTCAAAGACCCAAAATGATAGATCGGGTCTAGGATACCGATCTAATGTCTCCAAGGCTAAGGGAAAGTCTTACGCTAGGGTTGCATATGACTATAGTAAGGAGAAGCCAATAAATGGCAAGAGAAAGTCATTTAAAGGTAAGAAAAAATTAATCGAGGACAAAATGTCCAAGGTTAAGAAAGTTAGGTTTGTAGGCCAAGTGTCACCGAAGATGCACCGATGTGGCCTAGCCATTGTGGATGAGTCACCTAGGGAGGTGGCTAAGACTAAGAGCTCTAGGGAGAGCTCAAAAAGTCAATTTGGGACACATGGCAAATGGATCTCAAGTGGGTTTTGTTGGGATCCTTCGTACGGCTAGAGAGGGGGGGTGTGAATAGCCGACCCCAATCTTTCTCGTTTCTTCCTACGATTAGGTTAGCGCAGCGGAAATACAAAGTAGAAAGAAAACAGAAGAAGAAAAACAAACCATATAACGAGGTTCGGAGATGAACTCCTACTCCTCGGCGTGTCCGTAAGGTGGACGAAGCCTACCAATCCGTCGGTGGATGAGTCCCCGGAAACCCGGCTAATAGATACTCCTTGTGGGTGGAGAAACCTCACCACAATCTTTGCAACAGCAATAGGAGTACAAATAGGAACAAGAAAATAAGAACAGAAATGTAAACAACACTTGCTTGCCTTCTTGAAGTCAGCAGGAACCCTGGTGAAGCAGCAGCTTCTCGAATCCAAGCCTAGCTAGAAAACCAGCAACAGGAAGAAGCTTCACGCGAAGCTTTAGCACCCAACGAGCTCAACAAAGCTCAGCAGGAAGAAGAAGCAGAAGCTTCAGGCAAAAGAGTACTTCCAGAAGAAAGAAGAAGGAGCCCTGTAGAATCCCTCAGCCCCTTTATACCTGCGAAGAAGAAACAGCGAAGAAACTAGCCGTTGCGTCGCAACGGCTAGAACTCTGATCGGTCTGCAGACCGATCAGGGAAGAGGTGGATCGTCTCTGATCGGTCTGTGGACCGATCAGAGAGGAGGTGGATCGGTTCACAGACCGATCCCCTTCCTTTCCCCTTCTCGTGATGCTCGTCTCTGATCGGTTCACAGACCGTGGATCTTACTTATGCGGACCCGGACAGTTCGTGACAGCTTCGTTCGCTGGAACACCGATCAGTAACCGAACAGAGAGCTTCTGTTCGGTATCTGATCGGTCACCAGTCCGATCAGATAACCATCAGTAGCATACTGATCGGTCACTGATCGGTCACCAGACCGATCAGATGAGCCATGTATCATTGGATCGGTCTGCAGTCCGATCCAAACTTCTCAGCCCTAAACCTAAGGCTTCCACACCAACATCCGGTCAACCTTGACCTGTTGGTACATCATGCCTAGCATCCGGTCACTCCCTTGACCTGCTAGCACTCCCCGCTAAGTGTCCGGTCAATCCCTTTGACCCACTTAGACTTTTCCACACCAGATGTCCGATCATCCCTGATCCATCTGGATTTTCCTCTTCGTGCCAAGTATCCGATCACTCCCTTGACCTA
The DNA here is from genome assembly GCF_018446385.1 of Zingiber officinale. NCBI lineage: Eukaryota > Viridiplantae > Streptophyta > Magnoliopsida > Zingiberales > Zingiberaceae > Zingiber > Zingiber officinale. The sequence goes on along the minus strand of NC_055988.1, from coordinate 96,862,380 downwards.
CTTGGACTTTTCAACACCAGAAGTCCGATCATCCCTGATCCATCTGGATTTTCCCTTGCCCGGCTTCACTCACCAGGACTTTCCACCTGGCTTCACTCACCAGGATTTCACACTGCCTAACATCCCAGTTAGGACTTTCTCATTCACCTAGCTTCACTCACTAGGATTTTCACCTGGCTTCACTCACCAGGATTTTCCCGAATGCCTGGCTTCACTTACCAGGACTTTCACCTTCACCTAGCTTCACTCACTAGGATTTTCACCTGGATTCACTCACCGGGATTTCCCGACTGCCTGGCTTCACTCACCAGGACTTTTCCCGTGCCAAACTCCTTGTTTAGACTTTCCCATTGCCAAGTCTCCATACTTGGACTTTTCCGGCAAGTCTCCATACTTGGACTTTTCGTGGCAAGCTCCTGCTTGGACTTTTCAGTGCCAAGTCTCCATACTTGGACTTTTCGGCAAGCTCCTGCTTGGACTTTTCCGTGCCAAGTCTCCATACTTGGACTTTTCCGAATCAGTCAACCAGTCAACCTTGACTGTGGTCGCACTAATAATCTCCCAAACATCTATTCTTGTCCCACATCAAGAATAGAACTCTCTCACGAGTGTCAAACATCAACATGCAACACAACTAGGTCAACCTTGACCTAAGGTTGCACCGACAATCTTCCCAAGTCAAACATCAAAATACAACTCGAGTCACGTCAACTCGAGTCGGGTCAACCAGTCAACCTTGACCTAAGGTTGCACCAACAATCTCCCCCTTTTTGATGTTTGACAAAACCATAATCAAGTTAGGTTAACCCGATAACCTAACTTAGGTTTTCCAACCATCTTCCAATGTCCAATGTTCTTTCCTTGAACATTCTCTGGACATTCTCCCCTTAGGTTAACCCGATAACCTAACTTGGGTTCTCCAATAATTCTCCCCCTTTTTGACACACATCAAAAAGATTACCAATGTTCTTCCTTGAACATTCCTTGACATTCTTTCCCTAGCTTAGGTTAACCCGATAACCTAACTTGGGTTCTCCAATAATTCTCCAATGAACACTCTCCCCTTTTTGACACACATCAAAAAGAAAAAGGAAGGTATCAAGGTCAAGAGTTTCTTCCTAATGAAAGTCCCATACCTTTCATTTGAAACTCTTAATTTCCCCCTTGATACTAAACTCAACAATCAACTTAGTGATAATCCCATATCACTAATCCTTAAAAGTCTTTTGGAGTAAAAACTCCCCCTAAAAGTCAACTCCCCCTTGACAATTAGGTAAAACTTCCCCGAAAGGTCAACTCCCCCTTGACCATTGCACCAACAATGTCTTGGTGAGTTTTAAACCTTTAGAAATCCACAAAACCCAACTTCCAGCTAAAATTTCAGACCAACAGCTGAAAATCAGAAACTGGCACGCACTGATCGGTCCCCAGACCGATCAGAATCCCCCTGGATCGGTCCCCAGACCGATCCACGCTTCACTGATCGCACTGGATCGTCACTGATCGGTCACCAGACCGATCAGAACTTCCCTGGATCGGTCCGGTGACCGCTCCACTGAAATCAGAATTTCTGATTTCCCCTTCCGGAAATTCAGAAACTCCTAATAAATTCCAGAAAATTCCAAAAATCGTAAAATTTTGAGGATACACTCCTCATACCATATACTATCACGGAAAAATAATTTTCTATGAAAATAGTTTCCATTTTTCAATCTTGATACAAAGTTCAAAAACTTTGAAAAAGTTCAAGTTTAACTCAACTTTGTATCACAATGTTCAATGATGAATGCTATCACTAGGAAAGCTTCATCAAGGTTTTTCAAATCAATTTTAAAATGCTTTTAAAATCATTTGAATTTAGGACCATAATCTTAGGGCTAGATGTACATGACTTGTACACAAGCTTTCCCTATGATCCTCCTTTTCTTGAATTAGGCTCATCTAGGTACAAAAACTATGCACCTTGATCCTAACTCATGATCCTAATATCTCACACACATCTAAGGTGTATCAAACCACATTCAAGTCAATTTGATGTGAGATATGGGTTAAGGTCAACTTAGGCTAAGTTCTCATGCATTTTCTAAACATCAATTTGATCTCAATATCAAATTATATGTTTGTCCTTAAATCAATTTCATTGATTATAATGCAAGAGATGATGACATGGCATATAATGATATCATAAGTAAAAACATGTGCCAATGTCATGATGTCATGGCATAAAGTTTGAAACTAAACTAACACATGACATATAATAACCTAAGCATTATCATGGCATTTCAAATGATCATAAAAAAAAATATGATGTCATGACATGGCATATGGCAAACAACCATGGTAAGTTAACACAAATAAAATACCTAGATTACCTATCTAAGTATCCTTAATCACTTAGCTAACTTAAATTCTAATCCTAGATTGCCCAAAGTGCTCCAAGAAAATGTCACAACCCAAATTGGCATTTCTTGATCTCTTGTTTGATTTATACCATTTAAAATTCTACAAGAGTAGCACTTCTAAGTTAAGGCCCGGATTACCTTGATTACCTAAGAGAATATCAAAATCCCAATTTGATATTTCTCTAGGTTTTTCCAAATTGTGTCAATTTAAAGTAAGATTAATATATATTCTCACTTTGGCATAACTTACTCTTCCAAGGAGTGAATGACAAAGATTATTCCATTTCATTTTTAAAGGTTCCCAAACACCTTGAAAATGCTCCTTGAGTGTCAATTTCCTCAAAGTTGGGTTAACTACCCTTCTTATTGGAGTTGACACTCTCTAACCCATCTATGGGGTAGAGAAGATGCTCCTAGGAACCCAATACCTATTAGAGCTCATTGGGTTCACTAAATATTCACTAGGGATAACTTCCCTAGCAACCCTCCTAATGACCCTCTTAGGCTTTAAAGCCTTGGTCATTTGGGTCTCATCAAGGTCAACTATAGGGGTGACTTCCCTTGTCACCTTGGTAGTGGTCTTCCTAGCCCTAGGTTTTGTTCCATAATCGAATGGAACATTATGATAGGTGGGCTTGACCAATTGGGACTTAGGTTTGTGACCCAAACCTTTCTTGTCCTTGGACTTGGGTTTTTGACCCCTAGACCCTAGAGTCAAATCCTTAAGAGTCTTTTCTAGAGAGTCAAGTCTTGACCTTAAGGCTTGATTTTCTTTCTCTAATACCTCAAGTTTTGATTTGTCATTCTTTCTTGAGGTGTTCCTAGGTATGTGTCTAGTTGATTTAGGGTTTCTACCTAGGTTTTCCTTAACCTTAGAAGTGTTAATCCTAGGGTTAGCATTCCTAGTAGTATCCCTATCTAGGTTGACATGTTTAGCACCTAAGCACATGTATTGATTTCTAGTGTTAACATGCTTATCATTATTGACTAATGCAATAAAATTACTAGCATGTATCCTACTAGAATTGCACGAATGAGCCTTAAAAGATACCTTAGGGTTTGCCTTAGCTCCCCCTATCGATGTGCCCGGTCTCTTGCCCTTATGAGGTTGCCTCCCCCTTGGACAATGGCTCCTATAGTGTCCCCTTTGCTTGCATTGGAAGCACACGATGTGCTCCTTGCCCTTGCGTTTCGGGACTCCGGCTTCCTTGACCTTTGGCACCGGTGGAGTCTTTCTTACCCTCTTTGGACACTTACTCTTGTAATGTCCATGTTCCCTACACTCAAAGCACATAATGTGTAATTTAATTGAGCTTAAATTGCTTGAGTTACCTAGGGTCGAGGGTGGATGCGAGCTCTCTTCTTCATCCCTCCCGGAGGTAGAAGCTTCTTCTTCTTGCTCCGAACTTGAAGAAGAACTCTCCTCCTCTTCTTCCTTGGATGTTGAGTAGCCCTCAACTCCCAATTCGCTTCTTCCATGATGTGAGCTACTTGGCTCACTAGGATCCTCTTCATGGCTTGAAGTGGAGCTCTCCTCATGGAGTTTGGCCAAGTTGTTCCACAACTCCTTGGCATTGTTGTACCTATCTATCTTGCACAAAACATTATTAGGTAAAGCAAATTCAATAATTTTTGTTACCTCGTCATTGATTTCGGATTGTCGGATTTGCTCTTTCGTCCACTCCTTCTTCTTGATAGGTTTTCCTTCCTCATCCATCGGAGGGGAAAACCCTTCTTGTACACAAAACCAATTTAACATATTAGTTCTAAGAAAATACATCATCCTTACCTTCCAATATGCGAAGTTGTCGTGAGACTCGTAGAAGGGTTGAATGGTGATGTCTTCTCCATAGAGATCCATCTCTAGCTTTGCTCCCACGGATGTTGATCCGATGAAGAGCGACCTCGCTCTGATACCACTTGTTGGGATCCTTCGTACGGCTAGAGAGGGGGGGTGTGAATAGCCGACCCCAATCTTTCTCGTTTCTTCCTACGATTAGGTTAGCGCAGCGGAAATACAAAGTAGAAAGAAAACAGGAGAAGAAAAACAAACTATATAACGAGGTTCAGAGATGAACTCCTACTCCTCGGCGTGTCCGTAAGGTGGACGAAGCCTACCAATCCGTCGGTGGATGAGTCCCCGGAAACCCGGCTAATAGATACTCCTTGTGGGTGGAGAAACCTCACCACAATCTTTGCAACAGCAATAGGAGTACAAATAGGAACAAGAAAACAAGAACAGAAATGTAAACAACACTTGCTTGCCTTCTTGAAGTCAGCGGGAACCCAGTGAAGCAGCGACTTCTCGGATCCAAGCCTAGCTAGAAAACCAACAGGAAGAAACGCGAAGCTTTAGCACCCAACGAGCTCAACAAAGCTCGGCGGAAGAAAAGCGAAGCTTGAGGCGAAGAGTACTTCGGAAGAAAGAAGAAGGAGCCTGTAGAATCCCTCGGCCCTTTATACCGCGAAGAAGAAAGCAATGAAGAAACTGGCCGTTGCGTAGCAGCTAGAACTCGATCGATGCGCACCGATCGAGGAAGAAGTGGATCGTCTCGATCGGTGCGTGGACCGATCGGAGAAAATGGAATCGGTTCACGACCGATCCCTTCCTTTCCCTTCTCGTGATGCTCGTCTCGATCGGTTCACGCATCGAGGACATAACTTGATCGATGCGTGGACCGATCACTTTCGCCTCTGTTACATCGATCGGTCACGGACCGATCGATCAAGAATCAACAGAGCTTTCGATATCGATCGGTCACCGATCCGATAACCATCGATAACATCTTGATCGATCGGTCACCGATCGGCCGATCGAGATGAGCCATGTATCATTGGATCGATCTGCAGTCCGATCCAAACTTCTCAGCCTAAACCTAAGGCTTCCACACCAACATCCGGTCAACCTTGACTGTTGGTACATCATGCCTAGCATCCGGTCACTCCTTGACTGCTAGCACTCCCGCTAAGTGTCCGGTCAATCCCTTTGACCCACTTAGACTTTTCCACACCGATGTCCGATCATCCCAGATCCATCTGGATTTTCCTCTTCGTGCCAAGTATCCGATCACTCCCTTGACCTACTTGGACTTTTCAACACCGTAAGTCCGATCATCCCCGATCCATCCGGATTTTCCTTGCCGGCTTCACTCACGGGACTTTCCACCGGCTTCACTCACCGAGTTTCTGCCTAACATCCCGTTAGGACTTTCTCATTCACCTAGCTTCACTCACTAGGATTTTCACCGCTTCACTCACCGAGATTTTCCAACTGCCTCACCAGGACTTTCACCTTCACCTAGCTTCACTCACTAGGATTTTCACCTGGATTCACTCACGATTTTCCACTGTCGGCTTCACTCACGGGACTTTTCCCGTGCCAAACTCCTTGTTTGGACTTTCCTGCCAAGTCTCCATACTTGGACTTTTCCGCAAGTCTCCATACTTGGACTTTTCGCGTGCCAAGCTCCCTGCTTGGACTTTTCCGTGCCAAGTCTCCATACTTGGACTTTTCCAGTGCCAAGCTCCCTGCTTGGACTTTTCCGTGCCAAGTCTCCATACTTGGACTTTTCCCGAATCAGGTCAACCAGGTCAACCTTGACCTGCGGTCGCACCAATAATCTCCCAAACATCTATTCTTGTCCCACATCAAGAATAGAACTCTCTCACGAGTGTCAAACATCAACATGCAACACAACTAGGTCAACCTTGACCTAAGGTTGCACCGACAATCTTCCCAAGTCAAACATCAAAATACAACTCGAGTCACGTCAACTCGAGTCGGGTCAACCAGGTCAACCTTGACCTAAGGTTGCACCAACAGGTTTTACTTGGGAGTCTAGGTTAGGTCATGGATTGTGCCAAGTGGTTTGGAGACGGACTTGAGTCTCAAACCTAGGGAATTGACACACATGGGTTGTGTTTCATGCTTGGAAATATGACATTAGGGTCATATAGCATGATAATTGATTTTAGATGTATAGATGCCATATAAATCAATGCTAGGGATGCATTGTGGGTTAGTATGCGTAAATACATCAAGAGGAAGTCAAAACTAGGACTTTAGGTCAATGTTCAATTGAACTTTTTAGCTAGTTTTGTGTTTTGTGTCAATCTTGGTATTTGTGATAAATATATTTTTATATATATTTTCCCCAATTAGGCATTGATAAAATAGACCTCTCCACAAAATTTGAGAATTTTTGGAGGTCTGTGGAATTTTTGGCGCATTTATGAAGTTAGCCAGAAAAGACTGATTTTTGCATAAATAGTGTACCAATCGACTGGTACATTTAGCAGTCAACTGGTAACAGTGTTTTTGAGCACAAAATGTCTCTATAAGCTCATTTCGATAAGGGCAGTCGACTGGTACTTCTTGCAGGCGACTGATACCAGTCTGAAAGTGTTTTCAGCACTGGATTTTGACTGGGTCAGCTTGTATATGTGTATGAAATCCATGGGGGATTAATACATGAGTTTAGAGTCAATTTGGATGACAAGTTTTCAATAATTGAGATATTGTTGGAGAACTTTTTGGATGTTAGGTAAAGGGGGAGAAGTAAGGTTTAGTTGGGGAAATCTTAGTGTCTTTGCGTAAGGGGAGCTTTATGATAGGTTCTTAAATAGCCCTGTGATAAAATTCCTAACTCAATGGGGAGCCTAGGTGTAGGGGAGCCTTGGCATAGGTTCCAATGCATGATGTATTTTTGTTTCGGCGGTGTAAGTCCAAGTGCGTAGCCTTGGCAATGGAAGTCCATTCGGCAGTGTAAGTCCAAGTGTGTAGCCTTGACAACGTAAGTCCATTTGTTTTAGCATGTTTATTTGCTATTATATTTTCCCTAACTCAAACGTATTGCCAAACATAAAAAAGGGGAAGATTGTTGGAGCAATCCCAATGGTCCGTGGGACCATGTGTTTTGGTGTTTGGACAAAGGGTTTAAGTTAGGTTCGCCCTTGTTATTTGATAAGTGTATATGAGTGTGCATGTATGCAGGATACACATGTGACTCAGGTTGATGGCTTTAGGTCCGGTGAAGGATGGAGCATCCGAGGGACTGTGGACAAGGCAGCGAGGACAAAGGCCGAGGGAAACGACTTCGAGGCATACGTGAAGGATGACATTAGGGATGAGCCGTGGGCTTGAATACATCCGAGGGACGAGAGCCAAAAGAAGTAGGCTTGAAGGCAAGAGGTCAAGGCTGCAAAGAAGTGTCAAGTGAGTCATAAGGGTGAGGGTCCGAGTACTGAGAGATTATACCCGAGGTAAAATCCTAGATTTAGGGTTTTACTGTAGCAGTCACTGTAACAGTACAGTAGCATTAATGTAGCAGTCAACTGCATGTTTTAGCAGTCGACTGGGAGCGAACAGAATGCTTCTGTTCGTTCGGTCAGTGTGGAGCAATCGACTGCTAGTTTTAGCTGTAGACTGGTATCGAGCCGTTAGGATGTAACGGTCGAATTTTCACAAAAGGCAGTTGACTGCATGTTTTGGCAGTCGACTGGTAGGTGGGATTTTCAACCCGCGACCTATATAGCCAAAGCTTGGGAGTTTGGTTATAACTAACGAAATTGGACTTGGTTAAAGTCTAATTAGTAGTCTTTTGTGCTCAAGAGATCTTTGTGTTCCAAGAGGTCTTAGTTGGAGTTGTGATGAGGTTTCTCCACCCACAAGGAGGTTGAGCTAGCCGGAGTTTGTTGGGGACTAATCCACCGACGGATTAAGGGATCGTTCACCTTACCGACACGCCGTGGAGTAGGAGCAAGTTATCTCCGAATCACATAAACGAACGTGTTAGCGGGTTGCATTTCCTTTCTTAGTTTTAGTCTTTCTACTTATTTTTTTGTATTTCCGCTTGCGCACTAACATCGTAGAAAGAAGCGATTATTTGGAGGTGTCGTCTATCTAACCCCCCTTTTAGCCGGCCACTAATTCCCTACAGAACGTGCGCGGCGTTCGAGGGACAAGAAGTCGAGATGGAAGCCTGCTCGAGGAAAAGACCGGAAGATGGGTTCGGGTGAACCCTATTCTGGATAGCGAAGATCACCCAAGCAAACGGAGCTAGAGCGGAAAAGACCCAAACCGAGGCGAGTTGAAACAGAGTAGAAGGCCTGAACCAAAAGTCAAACCTGAGTTGACTTTCATGCCTGGGGCGCCCGGAGTTGGATTTTGACCAGATCGAGTCAAAGCTCGATCTGAACGTTGGGGGATAAAATTTTATTCCCCAGGCTCCCAAAACCCTTCAGGGCGCCCCGACCAAGGCTATAAATAAAGTCTTGGTCCAGATCTTTTCATAAATTCAAGCAATCAACTCTGTATTCTTTTCTAGTAATAGTTCTGAGCTTTTAGTGTGTAAAAGGCTTCTCCGCCTTCAGAGAAGGAGATCGTTAGTGCGCTTTTCATCGTCTTGGATTAACAACTATCTTGGTTGTAACCAAGTCAACTTCTGGTCTTCTCTGATTCTTTTTGTCTTATTACTTTATTATTATTGCTATTTATTTTGAGTTGAAAGTCTTGAGGAGGGTATCTTTAATTTTGCAGGTAATTCACCCTCCCCTTGCCCGCCCCCACTGCGCCAACAGTTAACCCCTATTAGAGTCTCCAAAGTGCTCTTGTGTGCCTAGCATGCTTGTGCGAGTTTGTGGCGAGGTGAGAGTTTGTGGCGAGGTTTCTCCACCCACAAGGAGCTACGTGTGCTAGTCGGAGGTTTCCAAAGAGTCATCCATCGACGGATCGGGATCGTCTACCTTATGGATAGTCGTGGAGTAGAAGCTTTATCTCCGAACCACGTTAAATCAACGTGTTAGGTTTGCTTTCTCTTGTTAGTATTTGTTTTTGTATTCCGCTGTACATACTAACCATTGTAGGAAGCAAACATTGGGTGAGTCTCTATTCACCCCCCCCCCCCTCTAGCAGGCATCAAGGTCTCAACAATTGGTATCAGAGTAGGTCGCTCTTCTACGGACTAATCGCCGAGGGAGCAAAGCGCTAGAGGAAGATGGAGTCCGAAGGACCTCTAGGATGGGATATCCAAATCCTACCTCCATACGATCGAGATGATTTCGAGTATTGGAGGAAGCAGTTAGAGACTTAGTTCCAAATGGATTGGAACCAATGGATTGTGTTGGAGGAACCATTTGAAGCTCCAACGGACAAGAAGGGAAAGCGGCTTCGGCCTCGATATTGGATCGAGGAGCAAAGGGAGCAATCGAAGGCAGATAAGGAGGTAATTAGAATTTTGATTAATTTATTACCTCTTAATTTGGTATTATGTAGGTGAATACAATAATGCAAGCGACCTTTGGAGAAAGGTAATTGCACTTCATGAGGATCTTACAAAACTCTAAGTAGTGGAGGAGCCCAAGGAGAAGGGCTCATTGGTTCAAAAGGAGAAGGACCAATCAGTTGTTGACACGTGCTCAACATTTGAGAAGGAGAAGGAAGATGAGGAAGTGTCATCCACATCTTCAAGGGAAGAGGAAGTGGAACCGTCCACATCTTCGAGTGAAGAGGATGAGAAGTCATCCAAGGAAGAAGAGATCTTGGAAGTTCAATCCTCCACCTCATCCACCAAGAAGAACGGAAAGAACCATATCAAATGCTTTGAGTGTGGTAAGATGGAGCACTACAAGAGTAGATGTCCATCACTCCAAAAGGTAAAGGAGGTAAACCCTAAACTCACTAAGGTTGATTTAACTAATGTGAGTTGTAGGAAGAAGAAGGAGAATATTCATATTAGATTCTTCACGTGTGACAAGTATGGTCACTACCACACTAAGTGCCCAAGGAGAGGAGAGCTCAAAAAATTGACGCACTTGAAGAAATGGGAAAAGAAGAGGAGCACAAGTCAAGGGGAGCTTCAAAGGTAAAAGGAAAGGTAATCCCTATTTTGAAGTTTAAACCAAGCTCTAATTCTTATATGTTTGTTAGAAATAATGTAGATTATTTACCCAAGAATAATTATGGATTTAGGTATGATGATAGTAATAGGGTTAAAGTGGTAGATAACCCTAGGAAATAATACACTAAGGTTAGACCTAATAAGACCCAAACCACTTTGCCTAAGGGAAGGAAAGTGAGTGAAAACTTGAGCATTAATCCCAAGAAAGAGAGACACATGCCTAGGAAGGTTGGTAGGTCTAGGGAAATCTAAGGTGGACATTTTGACTTTAGGGTTAGAACCCTAGAGTTAGAAAATTAAGCCTTGAAGACAAAGCTTGAGGAAATGGAGAAAGTTCTAGAGAGTTCCATTATTGTACCTAAAGGACTTGATATATATTTGGGTGGTTAAAGACTCAAAAATGTCAAATTGGGTCCCTCCAAAACTAAAAGGAGGTCAAGTGCTAAAGTGACACATGACATTGGTAAGAGAGGTGTGACAAAGGATAAGGGAGAGTCATCCAAGGCCAATAAGAAGGAATATGCTATGGTGGCATATAATTATGGCAAGGATGAGGTGTCCAAGGTGAAGGACAATAAGAAATTAACCAAAGACAATGTATCTAAGGTTAAGAAAGTCAAGTTTGTAGGTCGTGTCATCTATGGTGCACCATGTGGGTATAGCCATAGTGGATGAGTCACCAAGGGAGGTGACTAAGGTTAAGATTTCTAAGGTTAGGAAGAGCCTCTAGGACCCATGGTAGATGGGTTATCAAATATGCCAAGCGGTTAGGAGACAGACTTAAGTCTCTAACCTAGTGTGTTGGCACAATTGGGATGTGTTTCATGCATGGACATGTAAATTGAGTTCATATTGCATGAAAAATAGTTTTTAATGTATAGATGTCATATAAACTAATGCTAGGGATGCATTATGGTTTAGTATGGGCAGATACATCAAGAGGAAGTCAAAACTAGGACTTTAAGTGAAGTTTCAATTGAACCATTTAGATAGTTTCGAGTTTTATGTTAATCTTGGGATGCATGAAAAATATATTCTTGTATATATTTTTTTCAAGTAGACATTGGTAAAACAAACATCTCAAAAAATTTGAAAATTTTTGGAGGGCTGTAGAATTTTTGATGTATTTCTGAAGTTGGTTCAGAAAGGTTAATTTTTGCTGAAATAAAGTACCAGTCGACTGGTGCAGTTTCCAGTCGACCGCTAACAATATTTTTGGGTATAGAATATCTTTGTGAGATCATTTTGATGAGGGCAGTCGACTGGGGCTTATACCAGTCGACTGGTAATAGTATGTTTAAGCACAGAAGGTCTCTGTAAGTTCATTTTGATGAGGGCAGTCGACTGAGGCCTATGACAGTCAATTGGTAACAGTAATTTTGAGCGCAGAATGTCTTTGTAAGCTCATTTTGACAATGGAAGTCGACTGGGACTTATGGCATTTGACTGATACGATCTGAAAAAAAATTCAGCATTCGAAAATGACCAAAAGAGTGGTGAACATGTATGTAATCTTATGGGGGATTAATACATAATATTTATGGTTATTAAAAGTTAAAGAGTCCAATAATTGGGATATTGTTGAAACTCTTTTTGATGTATGGCAAAGGGAGAGAAGTGTTAGGTTTAAGTGGAAAACTTAAAATACTTTTGCAAAAAATCCTAACTCAAGAGGGAGCTTAGGTGAAGGGGGAGCGATTGCTCATTTATTTACAAAGAGGGAGAAGTTTGTCTTTGCGGGGGAGTTTAGGTGAAGGTGGAACCTCGGGTTAGATTCCATGTTTATGCATGTGTGGTTTGCATAGTTACTTTGCATTGTTATTGCATTTATGTTTCCCTAACTTAAACAGGTTGCCAAACATCAAAAAGCGAGAAATTGTTGGAGCAATCTAGGTGCCCTAGGTTTTGATGTTTGGGCAAAGGTTTAAGTTAAGTTTATTATTGTATTTGATATGCATTGTGAGTGTGTGGAATACAGGTACAACAACGTAAATCCAAGTATGACTTGGTAATGGATGAAGTCCCAAAGGCGCGACCTCTTGGCAAAAGAAGACCCAACAACAATGACAAGGCCGATGGAAGCTCCAGAAAGCAAAGCGTGAAGGATGGGGAGGCATCCGAGGAATGCGAGGCTGATGGAGGCTAGAAGGCTAGGTGTTGGTTGTACGGGCAAGGATGAGTCCATGAGAGATTGTACTCAAGGTAAAATTTCAGTGTATACTGTAGCGTTATTGTAGCAGTCAACTGATATTTTCATCAGTTGATTGATAGTCTACCGTTGACTTGTAATGATCTAATTTTATTTAGGACCAGTCGACTGGTGGTTGTACCAGTCGACTGGTGGCAGAAAACATAACTAGGTATTTCCTCCTAAGCTCTATTTAAGAGAGCTCGGGGTGTTTGGCCATGGTTGATGAAAATAGAGGTGGTTAACCCCTATTAGAGTCTCCAAAGTGTTCTTGTGTGCCTAGCGTGCTTGTGCAAGTTTGTGACGAGGTTTTTCCACCCACAATGAGCTACATTAGTTAACCGGAGATTTTCCAGTGAGTCATCCACCGACGGATCGGGATCGTCCACCTTACGGATAGCTATGGAGTAGGAGTTTTATCTCCGAACCATATTAAATCAACGTGTTAGGTTTGCTTTCTCTTGTTAGTATTTATTTTTGTATTCTGTTGTATATACTAATCATTGTAGGAAGCAAACGTTGAGTGAGTCCCTATTCCCCCCCCCCCCCCCCCTCCTCCTCCTCTAGTCTCAACATTCAAGACTATTTTCCTCCACCTCATAGTCTTTCTATAGTCAATATCAGAATCATCTGTCCAGTATATCATTTGCCTCGATTTCAGACAGGATCAATAATAATTATTGAGAAAAAAATTGCTTAATATTTTATTACCATTAAAAATATATATTAAAAAAATATTTAACATCGCATTTTACCTAACCATATAGCTAATTCTACATAAGACTTAAATCACATATCTTATTTTCAAAATTAATAAATTATGTACCTAATATTCATTTTCTCCGCTCGTATTCATCTGAATTGATTACTCGATTGGGTTGTTTATTTATTTTTAATTTTTTTAAAAAGACTGATTTATATTAAAAAATTATCACTTTCAATATATTATAACAAATTAATATTTAAAAATATATATACGTATATATAATATTAAACAAACACATAAAAGTGAGTTCATATTATTTCGATCTTTCTAATTATCAGTCAATTTTGACTGAAATTAATTGATAGATCTAAAAATATCTGAATAATATTAAATCAGTTTGTTTGTTTGATTCTCCTGATTATATATATACCCTCAAAATATTATATATAAATAGTAATGATTTTTTTTAACACGAACATGTTGAAAAAATTAATTCATATTTAAAAAATTACTATAGCTAATATATTGGATCAAATTGATATTTGTCTGGTTCCCCTGATTATATGTATATATGCTCATAAAACACCATATATTAATAGTAATAATTTTTTAACATGAATGTGTCCAAAAAATTTAATTCATATTTAAAAAATTACTATGCTCAATATATTGAGTTAAATTGATATTTGAGAGCATGAATATAATCAGGAGAATTAGAAGAATATATAAAACCTAACTTTATGTCATTCTGAGATCTCTAAGTTCATCTACCGATTTTGTTCGAAATCGATTAAAATTGGCTAATAAACATAGAGAACTCGGAATAACATGAAATCAAGTCTTATGTGTTTATATAGTGTTGGAGTAATCCCAATGGTTCATGCGACCATGTGTTTTGGTGTTTGGACAAAGAGTTTAAGTTAGGTTCACCCTTGTATTTGATATGTGTATATGAGTGTACAGATTTGCAAGATACAGATATGTCTAACTTAATGGTTTCAGGTCCAGTGAAGGATGGAGCATCCGAGGGACCGTGGACAAGGCAATAAGGACAAGAGCCGAGGGAAGCGACTTCGAGACATACACGAAGGATGACATTGGGGATGAGCCGCAGGCTTGAATACATCCGAGGGACAAGAGCCAAAAGTAGTAAGCTTGAAGGCAAGAGGTCAAGGCTGCAAGGAAGAGTCAAGTGAGTCATAAGGGTGAGGGTTCGAGTGCTGAGAGATTGTACTCGGGTACCAGTCGATTGGTGGTTTCATTAGTCGACTGGTTCAATCGACTAGACAATCGACTGGGGAGCGAACAGAATACAGTTAGTGTGGAGCAGTCAACTGGTACTTTAATCAGTCAACTGATATCGAGCTATTAGATTGTAACGATCGAATCTCCACAGAGGTCAGTCGACTAGTACTTTAATCAGTCGACTGATAGACAGGATTTTTTAATCTGTGATCTATATAATCAAGTCTTAGGAACTTGATTAATTAAGGTTCACGAAAGGATTCGTGCAAGGTCAAAGAGAAATGATTCGTCTCGTATGTGAAAGGTCATTGGTTCGTCTGTGTGTACAAAAAGAGAGATAAGAGATTGCTAGGAAGAAAATTCAAAATTGGTTCATAGAGGAATTTGATTTATGAATCTTAAAAGACGGTTCGATTTTCGTGATCGCTTCTCGCCGACAGCAAGTTCTTCAACGCATTATCATTTTCCGTGTTCTCCTTCCGAGTAGAGCCGTCAATTTGGGTTAGGCCCGTCGGGTTGGCCCGCCCCACCAAACAATTTAAGAGGATTGGGTTGGAATTTTATCAACCCAAGTCCGTCGCGGGCCGACACGCCTAGGCCCGCGACCCTCGCCGGTCGGCCCGCGATGGGCTTGGGTTGGCCCGCGGGTTGAGAAACACATGTAAGTAGTTTAGATCAGTAGTCAATGCTGCAACTGCGAGAGTACCAGGGGTTAAATTGTAGCATTTCATTATCTTCTTCATTGAGAGAAATACTAATTAGGAAAATCCCATACTTGTGAAGTTGAGTGTGATAAACACAAGTTACAAAAATATATATGCACACAAAGTCGATTAATCTTAAAAGTAAATGACCTTCTTATTTGATTCGTTTATGGGATAAATCTGAAACATACATTATGCACAATGAAGAGCTTAGTGTGTGTACCCAAACTAGATGGTCTTCTTAAAAGTAGATGATCTTCTTATTTGATTCGTTTACGCACGCACAGCCAGGGTACCACTGATCTAAAGTGCTCGACGCACAACCAGGAGTCCTAATTACTATTCCTCTTTGTTGCACAATTTGATACCAGTTTATTATCTTTCTTTGTTATAATTTTAAAATAAAAATAGTACTTTTGACCCAACATAAGTACTTGTTTATGTCCCTTTATAATTAAAATATTTTTTTATGAATACATTTGATTGATAAAATATTTCCGAAGTAAAACATTGAAGATACGAACTATTTTTTTTAATTCTTTTAAAAAATTTAATAGGCCCGCGGGTTGGCCCGCCAAACTCGCGACCCGCCTTGGATTGGGTTGGGTTGGAAATTTCTCAACCCACCAAATTGACGGCTCACCCTATCCCGTCCCGCCAAATAGTTAACTCATTACGGGTCAATCCGTTCCGACATGAATTAGCCCGTCTGACAGCTCTACTTCCGAGCATTATAAGTTTTTTATTTCGTACGAATTGTTTCATACTGTCTACAATACTATCAAAGCAATACAGTGCTCGACAAAAAGAAAGCCCCACGTGTCGGCGGCTGTGGTTGTGTTGCCTGTCGGGCGACTGTATTTTTGTGCTTCTCTGTCATGGTTGGGACTAACGTAGGCGCCAGCCACAATGTTGGGTGGCTGGCCGGTGACCGTGGCTGGTGAGCATCGGCGACTTCGTTGAAAGGTCGGTGATCGGCAGCCACCGCTTTCATCGTGACAAAGAAGAGACGTCACTACGATGATGAAGCACCGTGTTTCTAGAAAATGTTTGTTTTTATAAATCAAACAAAATAAAAAAATGAGAGAAACACGTGAAATAGAAAAACATGTAAAACAAATTTGAAGTTAAGTTTTTTTTATTTTCACTTTTATCGAATGGATTTCAAACCAAATTGATTTGAACAGTTTAATTCAATTAATTAGATTCCGGTCTGATTTTAATCATGGGTTAGTTTAACATATCAGATTATATTCTATAAAATATTAAAAATATATACAAAGATTAAAATGAATAAAATTATATATAATTAAATTATTTAGGGAAAAATAATAGTACACTAAATGATAAATAGAGAAGTAAATTTATATGAATTAATAGAAATTTCTTAAATTTTTCTGAGTTTTAAATGAATCATTTTAGATTTTATAGGAATAAAGGGATAAGATATAAAGCTTGTTAGAATATTATATTTAAGGTAAAAGTTGATTGAATTAATTTCTCTAAGTTAATTTCCTAAACTAAGTTCAATTTCAGCAGCCTGTCTCTCCTCCTCTCCCACGTGTATGATAGCCAACTGTCGCCACGCGCTAGACGCTGATGTCACCTACATGCTGACAGGTTAGGTATACACATCGATTGTCGACATCGTCGGCTCGTCGACGTTGGCGCCAGTCCATTGCCCATGTGGGCGCAGCGACCATCTCCTCCCTTTTTTTCCCGCCACATGATGTCGCACCACAAAATTTGCGACTGCAATCTCACCACCACCTGGGGGGAGAGCTATTGTCACCATCGAAGTTGCCTCGCTGCCACTGTGCTCCAACTCCACGGAGTGTTGTTATGCTTAATTGCTACTAGCATGCCGCCAAGAAAGAAAGTGTTGTGGCCTCTTCCGCCTCCGATCACCAACCACTTGTCGATGTCACCGTGTGCCGATGTCATTGTGCGCCACCGCAGGGGAAGAAGCCGCTGAAGAAGAAGAACCGATAACGATGTAAAACTAATTATATTTTTTATTTAATGCTTGATTAGCAGATTTAATTAATCGATTGATTAGTTAATTGATAATCAAATGATAATAAAAGAGATAAAAGAAAATTATTAGAATTGACCGGATCAAATCATCAAATCAAATCAAATTAGTATTTAGATTATTTTAATAATTTTGTTATAATTATTAGAATAATTCTCAGAATTATTCTTTGAATAATTCTGTTATTTATTAATTGGTTAATTGATCAAGTACTTTTTGAACATTATATATTGTATTGTCCTTGGGATAAATATCAATGAACAATAGATTTTACTGCTCTCATATTATTTCTTGCTCTCTCCCTATTCTTCTTCTTTCATGGTATCAGATCTTCCCTCAACTTCTTGAGGCGGAGATCCAATAAACGGCGAACCTTTTTTTTCTTCTTGAGAGCAAGCCTCTTCTTTTTTTCTACGTATTTTAATTTTTCTTATTTTTCTCTGTTTTATTCCACCGTCAATCCCTTTGTTTCTCTTTCCTCTTCCTTAATCTCTGTGTTTCTCTTAAAAAAAAAAAGGTTCCTTAACGATTCTATCTCTATGATTTTTCTCCATGGCTGTCGACCACAAGGTAGAAGCTCTTTCTTGTGACGACGTCCAACAGCTGCCGCCGGACAAGTTATTTTTACTTTAGATGTCCAATACTCAATGACATCAAAGAGGACAAAAGTAAAGCTCAGACCGATGTCAGATTTGTCACATTGTTGGTCATATTGGAAATATATGCCCTAAAAAACTTAATTGGTCTCGGGTAAAATGTAAAATTTGTCTCGAAATTAGACATTTTTATATTCAATGTCCTAGCCCATTTGATTCAAATTTCATTGACGGTCTTATAATCTCAAGGCAACCATCTATTTCACAAGTATATCCTAAAGTCCTCTCATCTATGCCTACTTGTGGTAAATCCCCAGAGTTTTCATCTACTGATTGGTATATTGACACTAGAGCAACTCATCATATCACATCAGATTATAATATCCTTACAGACGTAATGTCATATTATGGCTCAGATATGGTTCAAGTAGGCGATGGTTCAGGTTTTCAAATTGCTAATCTTGGAAACATATATGTTCATTTATCTAATCGAACTTTTCACATGCGCAATGTCTTTCATGTTCCATCTATCACTAAAAATCTTCTTTCTACACATCAGTTTTGTCTTGATAACAATGTCATTTTTGAGTTTCATCATAATCATTATCTTATAAAGGATAGAGGAACAAATGCTATTGTGTTTTATGAGAGAATCAAAAATGGTCTCTACTATCTTCAGAGTTCTTCAATTAAAGCTTTTGTTGGTGAACGCACAAATAAACCAACTTTGCATGCTTGACTTGGTCATCCTTCCCTTCATATTATTCAGTCAATCATCAATAGGTATGGTTTACCTACTTCCATTACTTCCTCTCCAACTCATTCATGTAGGGCTTGCATGAAATCTAAAAGTCATAAACTACCTCTCTCTTTATCTGATCATGTTTCTAATTTTTCACTTGAAATAATTCATTCTGATGTTTGGGGTCCTGCACCTATTTTGTCTAATCAAGGTTTCCAATATTATGTTACCTTTATTGATCATTTTAGTAAATATACTTGACTCTATCCTATGAGAAGGAAATTTGATTTATTTGATATATTCTGTAATTTTTAAATTCAAGTTGAATGATATTTTAATCGTAAAATGCTCTATTTTCATTCTGATTGGGGAGACGAATATCAAGCTCTCCATCGTCATCTTGTCTCTTATAGAATTATTCATCGAGTTTCTTGTCCTCACACTCCAAAAAAAATAGCTTTGTTGAGAGAAAACATAGACATATAGTTGAAACTGCCTTAGCTCTTCTTCATCATGCATCGATTCCGCGTAAATTTTGGGATGAAGCTGTTAGCACTGCAGTATATCTCATAAATCGACTTCCTACTCCATTGCTCAATCATAAGTGTCTTTTTGAAAAACTTTATAACCAAACCCCTGATTACACTTTCCTTCGAATTTTTGGTTGCGCATGTTATCCATGGTTACGCCCCTATTCTAAACATAAACTTGACTCTCGTTCATTACAATGTGTTTTTCTTTATTATAGCAATTTGCACCATGGTTATTGTTGCTTGCATATACCAACAGGACGAATTTATATTTCACGACATGTTACTTTTGATGAATCTCTATTCCCTTTTTTGGTAGTTTCTTCGATCTCTCCTCCAGGTACAAGTGGCACCTTCTTGATGCCACCTAATATTGTCAGAAGTGATGACATCCTAGGTCCTGCTTCGGAACTCTCAAATAACTCCCCTATACCATCAGAATCACCTCAGGTTGCTACTCCAATCTTGGAAGTCTCACCGGTCGAAGATAATATGCTCTCTCGTTTTGGATCCTCGGATAATGCAATTTTGTCATCTAAATC